>NC_090648.1:375918850-376271350 GCF_040937935.1 Hyperolius riggenbachi
AAATATGGCTGCAAATAGCGCTGCGGGCGACTAAATGCCCCCCCCCCCCCATTGCCAATATTTGTATGGCTGCCTATGGTGGTGCCTTAATGTCCACCACTAGTGAATGCCTAGATTTCCTGCTTCCCTACGTAAAGACTGTACCCTGGGGGGAACCTGTGGGCAGACTGCAGAAATGTTTAATGGGAATTTTGGGCTGCCACTGTTTTATCTATTGCAATTATTGACTTTATATTCATAGCTCTTATTTGCTTTAAAGCTTTAGCCTTTAAGGCTCTGTGTGCTATAATAGTCATAAAATGCATCTAAAATATACATTAGCACTATGAACGCATGCGCAAAATCCTACAGCTTCCTGGAACATGGACCCCTCACATCAGAGGCTCCTTCAGAAGGGTAAGTCTGCCCTGCAGTCCAAGCAAATGGACACAGCATGAGTGAAGATTTGAATACTGTTATTATTGATTTATTGTCCTGTCCTGCCAGTCCTGGAATTATCAGTCTATATGGCTTAGCCAAGCAACACAGTTAACATACCGACATGATTTTGTACCAGGGAACTCCAGCAATTAGTACAGCAGAGATGCTGAATGAAATGTGAAGAGCAACAGTGCCCTGATTAGCCATTATTCTGCTCTGCCTTGCTGTAAGGGAGGTCACTGTGCCAGACTGCCAGCACAGTGTTTCCCCTACAGATAAATTGGACTTTCATTATAAAGTTGTTATAACCCAGATGGGTGCTACTGAAGTCTTGTTGCAGTTCGTTATTAAAAATCATCATTGGCTTTCAATCTGCAGCCAGCTAAGAATTTATAGAACAGACGGTAAGCTCAAATTGCACTTCTTTGAAGCAATGGCAGTAGTAATCTTTGCGCTCTGCTTGGAGTACTGATGCCATGAGACTGTCCAGAAGTCCACCTAGATGCTGCAGGAGTGGTAAATTACACATTTTCAACATTTGACTGGCAGGAAACTTGAACACTTCTACCTGTCAGTTTCTGTTAGAAAATCTTTGATATATTCACATAAAATGTGATAAAGCTGATTTGCCATTCATTTTTTCAGGCTACAGGGCTGAACTGAGTTTTTTCTCAACAGAAGTGGAGTTTACGCTTATGACAGCTGTCACCAGAGCAGATGTCCCCCATTGTGAGTTTCAGCCTTAACTCCTGTGACAACCAAGCTATAATATTTCTAATTCATATCCCTGGTGTCAATTGTCCCAAGGCAGGAAATAAGATTAAACCAACATGTACCCAAACAATGAAGAGGTTCTTATCATTCCACATGAAAATGTAAACTCATTGTGGCTGGGGTCCACTTTAATCTCATCACTAATCCTGAAGCCCTCAGAGGCTTCCTTTAGTTATTATGTTTGTATAATTCTCTGTCTCTCTCCCCCAGCTGTTTGCTTCCCAGGCCCAGAGTCTGCTGCTCATGACCACGGTTGCCATGCCGGTGTTCAGCAAGAAGAACGAGACTGTAAGTGACACTGTCAGGTGACCTCAAGCACAGTCATGTGACGTCCTAGATACTGTCATGTCCCTTAGGCATGCCAGGGTGGTTTATGAGAACTAGGGAAAAAGTACTGGAAGCAGGAAACTTGGGTGTTGTGCATTGCACGCAGCCACAGCGTTCGCCACCTATCAAGTGCCATGAACACTTAAATTTCACAGCATAGCCACAATTTATAAGGGCACCTATGGCGCGCCCAAGAGTTTTTGTTTTTATCCCCTTTTTTTTGCGGAGGTCGGTTAAGATTAGGTGTGGGGGAAAGTTAAGGTTAGCATGGGTAGGAGATGGGGGTGTGATTAACTTTAGTGTGTGTGTGTGTGTGTGTGTGTGTGAGTGTGAGTGTGTGTGTGTGTGTGTGTGTGTGTGTGTGTGTGTGTGTGTGTGAGTGTGTGTGTGTGTGCGTGTGTGTGTGTGTGCGTGCGTGTGTGTGTGTGTGTGTGCGAGTGTGTGTGTGTGTGTGTGTGCGTGTGTGTGTGTGTGTGCGTGTGTGTGTGTGTGTGTGTGTGTGCGTGTGTGTGTGCGAGTGTGTGTGTGTGTGTGTGTGTGTGTGTGTATATGTATGTGTGTGTGTATATGTATGTGTGTATGTGTGTGTGTGTGTGTGTGTGTGTATGCGTGTGCGTGTGCGTGTGTGTGTGTGTTAGTGTGTTATCGTAGAGTTGGGGGTTCTGTGTGAGAACAAGGGTAGGTTTTTGCTGTAGTAAAATATTGGTAAATTTAAAATAGTAGATATCTCGGTAAAATAGTGATATTTTAATATCGGCTTTTCCCAAGCGCACACAAATTCACGGTGCATCTATTTCATGCATGCAAAAGTACTATGCAGCTGCTGTCCCCAGCAATTATTTTATAGCCTGCGCTGGAAGGATAGACAGCAGAATCTGGCTGTTACAGTTATCAACCACACTTTCATTTTAGTGTTTCTGAAATGTACCATAATATAGAAAGGAATATGAATATGAATAATGGGGAACAGAGTAAACAGAAAAACAACAAGAGTAATGGCATAGTTTTAGTTTTCATTCTTATGTCCTTGCCAGTGTTGTTTGTAGTTTCTCTGTCAGAAGCACTACAGTATTTATTTAGGCAAAATAGAACAGAAGAGCTGGGGACCAGAACGTACATTTCCAGATTTTTTGCAAAGTTACATACAGAGTCATAATCAGTTGGGAGTAAGCTGGCCATCTTACTTCCAACTGCTTATGACTCTGAATGTAATACATCTGGAAGCATATGTTCTGGTGCCCACTCTGCTGTGAATGCACCATTGTGCGCCTGGCGTATTGTATATTGAGCCTAAAGGCATAGACACATGGTTACAGGAAGGGAGAAAACGGGAACAAAAGAGAAAGACCTGCAGAACATCCATGAATGCAGTGACAAAACCTGTGATATCCTACTTCCACCAAGTTTAAATATTACTTTATAATTCATAGTAAACTCAGCTGTCTGCTTCATAAAAATATACCCAAGATGGCTAAGACCTGCTTCTCAGCCAGTCTTGACTTATGGCAAGGCTGCACCAAGGTGAGGGGAATCTGCCCACTAAACTCATGGTGACTGATCCATGTTCTACTTAACCCAGACTGAGAAATCTGGTTATGGCTGAGTTCACTTCAAGTCCATTAGTATATATAATTGTGTCATATAATACCCCAAACTTTACAATAATCTTAATATTTGTTGGGTGACTGAGTCAGGGTGTCCCTAGTTATGGAGCAGTAACTGAACCAATAATGATACAGTGGAACCCGGTTTGCAAGCATCATTCGTTCCAGAAACATGCTTGTAATAAAAGCATTTCCCCATAAGGATTAATGGAAATGCAGATGATTTGTTACACAGCCCAAAAACATTTGTAGAAAAATATACAAAGTAATGGACATATAAAGTAAAAATTTAATGGAAATGTGACATTGTACAGTCTACACTTAGATTAATCTACACTTAGATTAACGTGTACCTGATTTAGGGCCACAGCAATAAAATATACATACCTGGGGCTTCCTCCAGCCTGATCCCTCCCACGCCGTCCTCTTCTGACTGCCCGTTCACCCACAACTGGCCCCGGAAAATCCGCCAGTCGGCGCAGTCACTATCTGGCCAGGCGGGCTCCCCTGTATCTCTCCTGACGCCGGGAGCGTTTTGCACCTGCGCAGTAGTACTGTGCAGGCGCAGAATGCTCCCGGCGATGTGAATGCGGCAGGAGCACGCATGTGGAAAGGCTGCACATTTACATTTTTACGCGGACTAGATGCTTTTTCCGGGCCAGTTGCGGGTGAATGGGCAGTCAGAAGAGGACAGCATGAGAGCAATCAGGCCGGACGGGCTGGAGAAAGTCCCAGGTATGTATATTTTATTGCTGTGGCTCCATCTCTACAATCCTGCAGCATCAAAGGGAGAAGAACCATCAGCTTAGTTGGAATGATGTGACGCATTTATACGTTCTGTGCTTGTATATCAAGATGTTGCTTGCTTCTTAAGTCAAAATTTCATAAAGATTTTTGCTCATCTTGCAAATGACTTGCAATTCAAGGTTTAACTGTATTTGTCTTTGTAGAGATCTGAAGGGATCCTTCTGGGGGTTGTAGGATCCGATGTACCCCTGCGAGAGCTTCTGAAGCTTGCCCCCAGGTATAAGGTAAGACTGTCACTCTTACTTTAAAACCGGAGTGGTCCAGTATAGTTGCATTCTGTCACATTACATAGAGTGTGATATCCTATCTGTTCTTGGGCAGCTTTTACTAGGAGCCTGGAGATCCTGTTTCTCTTTAAGACAGAGGTTCAACTTGATAGCCAGGCAGGCAGCATTGGTAAAAGATAGCCATATCTGGTAACCTCAATATTCTGACCACTTCAGGTTTCTGTACAGTGTACAGATTATTGTCTTGATTTTATGTTGCCAGAGGAGCTAACACTTATTTTCTCTCCTCCTCAGCTTGGAGTCCATGGTTATGCATTCCTGAACACAAACAACGGCTACATCCTTTCTCACCCTGATTTACGCCCGCTTGTGAGTACCCACCAAGAAATAAGCTAAAGGTAGCCATACATCTAGGGATTCCAATTCAATCAAAAAAGTGATCGACTTTATTAAGCAATTGACTTCAGTGTGGTTAATCGAAAGTGAATCGACTAGTGGCCCACACACTACAAGCAATATCCTGTGCAATTCACCTTCACTAATCAATGTGACTGATTTTGTGTCTCCATGCTCTGAATGCAAAAATCAATTCAGAGTCTATTGAATGACATGTGAACAGTAGGCGATTCCTGTGCGATCACCCAACATCTTGCATCCTGCTTGATCGACTAAGCTGGTGGATTCTACATGATATCAGCCTCTTTTCATCGATTAGGCATACTGGAACACACTCGATTCCTTCTCGATTCTATAAAATGATTAAAGTGAACCAGAGACGAAGCACCCTTGTGTATTTTACCATAGAAATCAGTGGGAACATTAGAGAAAACATTTACCATGCTCTCTGTTCCATCCTCACTGCTAAAAGTGTCTGTTATCTAGCTGAGATAAGAATCCCGGACTGAGCATTGAGTCTGGCTTTGCTATAATGACTCAGCTATAATGATTCCTGAGCAAAGCCAGCAGGGGGCAGGCTTGGACTTGAAGACAGCAAAGAACACAGTCTCAGCTATAATTATTCTGTAGCAAAGCCAGACCGACTGCTTAGTCGGGATTCTTATCTTAGAGGTGATAACAGGCAAATTAAACAGAGAACAATGTAACAAAGAGCAGATTAGGTGTTTACTGTCATGTTCCCACTGATTTATAAGGTAAAATACATGAGGTTGCTTCATCTCTGGTTCTCTTTAAATCAAATGGTCAATCGCACAGGAAAATAGCTAAATGTATGGCCACCTTAAGAGATTGGTCAGGATATCCTCCTTTGTATACTGTATTCACAAATCCACTTAGGTAATCATCATCTTAGAGGATATGGTGAGCCTTCCATCATATTGTAGCATGATCACTGTGTGTTTGAGGCACTTCCCATGAGTAATCATTACACCAGCTCTTATTAGTCATGTAAGGATGTCAGCTTTTATTACATTGACTTGTGATGTACCAATAACTTTACACTGCCAGCGTTCATTACTTTGGCTGTGAATGGCTTCTTTACAGTCACCTTCTATTATATCAGCTGTGAATGGACACAAGACCTCTTAAACTGATGAGCTTTCATTATATAGGCTGTGAATAATCACATTTCCTTCATCCCACCAGCTTTGTTTACACTGATTGGGAATGACCATGTGACCCCCTTCAAACCAACAACTCTAGCTAAATTCACTGTCCATAGTTGCATAACCTCTTTGCACTACCATTTTTTTCCATTGGTTGTAAGGTTGCTACTTTTTGCTATAAAACTAAAAATTCACATATTTTTTTCTATATTTCTTATTGATGACTTTGGCCACATTGCTCAGTATTACTTGTAAAATACAGACTAGGCGGCAACTATTGTTGGCTGTGGTAGTCACCCTTCCCTTTTCACTAACACCTTTCATTATATTGCTTGTGAAAAGTCAGATGACACCATCAAACCATTTTATTTATTTTTATTTATGTATTTATATAGCACCAACATATTATGCAGCGCTGTACAGAGTATGTTGTCTTGTCACTAACTGTCCCTCACAGGGGCTTACAATCTAGTCTCCGAGGGTTGAGTTCAAGCAAACATGAACATCAATATGGTCTTATCTTTCAGTATAAGGAAGGCAAGAAACTCAGGCCGAAGCCAAACTACAACAGTGTGGACCTGTCTGAAGTGGAGTGGGAGGACAGGGATGAGATTGTGAGTGATGAATCTGAATGACTTTGAAACAGACAGTTCTCCAAACCTGAGATAAATGTATTGTATATTAATTTATGGAGCGTCATGTGATCATGAAGTGCACTTTAAAATAACAAAAGTTTGTCCCTGGTCATAAAAATTGGACATCATTGGTTTCCATGTGGTCTGGCTGACCAACAAAAGTCTATATTTTTATTTTAAACTTGTTATATATCCTGGAATTTTGATCCTCAAAGAGTGGAGAAAATTTCAGGTGAGAGGAATGCACTGTTACTTTCTCTGTGCGTTATATCTTGTCTAAAAACGTTCTCTGTTTTTGATATGTCCTCTCAACACACACAAATTTGAAAAATAGGAGCAGTCACCTGAGAGGCAGAGCTCTGTAAAAGTACTGTACAGTCCCACACAAAAGGTTCCTTAACTCTTCTGCGATCATGCACTGTGCTTCTGATTTTTTTTTTCTCAAATTCTAGGCCCAGTTTAACATGAATGTTCTACACCAGTGCATCTGTTGCCAGGCAGAAGGAAATGGATCAGCTGTGCACTGAAAATGCATGCTGCACTGTGTTGTGCGCTGCCATTGCATTGTAATGGCAGCACATCTGGGCATCAACTAATGCACTGATGCAAATTCACTGTAAACCAGGCCTTAATCACTTTACCCTATGTAGCAGGAAAGGTAAACAGAGATAAACAAATCTAGGAAGCAACAAGCCTTTCTAATTACTTTTCACTGCTGTAACTTACAGTTCTGCAGCTACAGTGGCTTGCAAAAGTATTCGGCCCCCTTGAAGTTTTCCACATTTTGTCACATTACTGCCACAAACATGCATCAATTTTATTGGAATTCCACGTGAAAGACCAATACAAAGTGGTGTACATGTGAGAAGTGGATCGAAAATCATACATCATTCCAAAAATTTTTTACAAATAAATAACTGCAAAGTGGGGTGTGCGTAATTATTCGGCCCCCTTAGTCAATACTTTGTAGAACCACCTTTTGCTGAAATTACAGCTGCCAGTCTTTAGGGTATGTCTCTACCAGCTTTGCACATCTAGAGACTGAAATCCTTGCCCATTCTTCTTTGCAGAACAGCTCCAGCTCTGTCAGATTAGATGGACAGTGTTTGTGAACAGCAGTTTTCAGATCTTGCCACAGATTCTTGATTGGATTTAGATCTGGACTTTGACTGGCCCATTCTAACACATAGATATGTTTTGTTTTAAACCACTCCATTGTTGCCCTGGCTTTATGTTTAGGGTCATTGTCCTGCTGGAAGGTGAACCTCCGCCCCAGTCAAGTCTTTTGCAGTCTCCAAGAGGTTTTCTTCCAAGTTTGCCCTGTATTTGGCTCCATCCATTTTCCCATTAACTCTGACCAGCTTCCCTGTCCCTGCTGAAGAGATGCACCCCCCGAGCATGATGCTGCCACCACCATATTTGAGAGTGGGGATGGTGTGTTCAGAGTGATGTGCAGTGTTAGTTTTCTGCCACACATAGCTTTTTGCATTTTGGCCAAAAAGTTCCATTTTTGGTCTCATCTGACCAGAGCACCTTCTTCCACATGGTTGCTGTGTCCCCCACATGGCTTGTGGCAAACTGCAAACGGGACTTCTTATGCTTTTCTGTTAACAATGGCTTTCTTCTTGCCACTCTTCCATAAAGGCCAATTTTGTGCAGTACATGACTATTAGTTGTCCTATGGCCAGAGTCTCCCACCTGAGCTGTAGATCTCTGCAGTTCATCCAGAGTCACCATGGGCCTATTGACTGCATTTCTGATCAGCACTCTCCTTGTTCGGCCTGTGAGTTTAGGTGGACGGCCTTGTCTTGGTAGGTTTACAGTTGTGCCATGTTCCTTCCATTTCGGAATGATCGCTTGAACAATGCTCCGTGGGATGTTCAAGGCCTTGGAAATCTTTTTGTAGCCTAAGCTTGCTTTAAATGTCTCAATAACTTGATCCCTGACCTGTCTTGTGTGTTTTTTGGACTTCACGGTGTTGTTGCTTCCAATATTCTCTTAGACAACCTCTGAGGCCCTCACAGAGCAGCTGTATTTGTACTGACATTAGATTACACACAGGTGCACTCTATTTAGTCATTAGCTCTCATCAGGCAATGTCTATAGGCAACTGACTGCACTCAGATCAAAGGGGGCCGAATAACTATGCACACACCACTTTGCAGTTATTTATTTGTAAAAAAAATGTTTGGAATCATGTATGATTTTCGTTCCTTTTCTCATGTGTACATCACTTTGTGTTGGTCTTTCATGTGGAGTTCCAATAAAATTGATTCATGTTTGTGGCAGTAATATGACAAAATGTATTCGGCCCCCTTGAAAACTTCAAAGGGGGCTGAATACTTTTGCAACCCACTGTATGTGCAGAAATGTAAAGCATACCTTAACTGAGAGGGAAATGGAGGCTGCCATATTTATTTGCTTCTAAACAGTACCAGTTACCTGGCATCCTTATGATCCTCTTCCTCTAATACTTTTTGCCATAGACCCTGAACAAGTATGCAGATCAGATGTTAATGAACGAAGTACAACATAATTTAGTTGCACTTCAGTTGCATGCAGTACACTTGTTTCAGGTGTGTGATCCAAACACTACTGCAGCCAAAGTGATCAGCCGGACTGCCAATCAACAGAAATAATTTATAAGAAAATAAATATGGCAGCATCCATATACTTCTCAGTTCAGGTATCCTTTAATAGCAGTTAGAATTATTGTTGGATGACTCCACGTGAGGGGGGGGAGGGGGGGGTGAACCTGAATCCCTGCATCCCTGCATCCCTGCTGTCATCAACTGCCGACCTGATGACACATGAGGAGATGCCTGTTATTACAAAAAGTCATTGCTAAACATTTTTTGTGAAACACAATACCAAAATATATGGAGGATTTTATTTTATTCTGCTGCTTTTACATTAATGACTTTATGTATAGCAAAATATCCTATAGTGCTTCTTTTAAGTTGGCTAAGAATGGGGATACTTCTGTGTGACTCTGCAGTTTGGTGGAGACTTATTAGGAATACAATGAACCTGTACAAAGCTAGAAATTGTTGATTTCCTTATTATTATCCATATGAGATATTCATAGGCAATATTTAATTTTAAAAGGTGACTTTTTATGCTGAATATTCTGAGCTAACAGAAAATAAAAGAAAGCAGAGATTGCTGTTGATCTTGTAGTACAAACTGTTAGCTGGTGGTAACATTTTGGGGTGACTTTAGTTTTCCTCTGCACACAGTTGCGAACAGCCATGATTAATGGGGAGACTGGGTCACTGTCGATGGATGTGAAGGTCACTGTCGATAAGGGGGTAAGTGGAGTTTGTGCTAAGTCACATTGTGGGATGTTTACACAAATCATGCATACATTTCTCTGCTTATTCCTTTCTGAAATGTGTACCATTACCATGGAGTCATTGCACACTTATTTTTATACAGTTAGGTGGGCCAGTGGCTATTTTTAGTTTAGTTTCTAATAGGGTATAAAATGGTTACAACCTCTCTGTGGATGCTATTGCTCTCTCTGTTTCTGCTGGGGAGAATTATTTTGCACACTTTCTGTCCAGGCAGGAAATAGGTTTTTTTTTTTTAATGCAAATAAGGAAAGAGGGACAGCGTGAAACAGTGCTCTGCTTTTATTGTTGTAACTTCGTTCATATCCACAGAGATATCATTATTGAAACTTTTGATGTCCAAAAAATTAAGGGGGAGGGGAGAAGGTAAAGGTGCGTATACATGCACAGTAATTGTCACCCACAGGGATTGAGACTTGATCCCTCTGGTGACAGTTTGTGGCAATGCTGCACAGTTTTGCTGCTATGAATGGTGGAGGAGGAATGATGGTGCAGAACAGCACCTGGCAGAAAAGGTGAGGAGGGGAACTATGTGCTCGGCCAGTATGATCCTGCACTCTGGGTCACCGACTCATCAGGACAGCTGTACAAAAATTAGATTCTTGGCAGAAAGACCCTGACCGGCCACCTCAGCTTGAGAACACTCTAATGTGTATATTGGCCATTAGATGTTCAAGATGGAGGAAGGGAGGCCAAAAACAAATTAACCTATCTTCGGTGCACTTAATTATAACTTTTCCCGCAGCTTATTAGGAATTTGTTAAAAGTCACTGCTCGGCATGTTTTCTGACACTGAAACCTTTGTTTTATAGAAACGTGTCCTTTTTATGACCTGTGACTATTTCTACACAGACATCAGTGATACCCCTTTCAGGTAAGTGGAGGTAGCTGATGCCAGTCACTGGGATTATTTCAAGGGCTGTAGCCCTGATGTAATGTTCTGTGTATTCCTCATTCAGACTGTGAGGATTTAGTGAAGGGAAGTAGCTGACCAAGACTTCTATTTCTTTATAGTCTCGGTGTTGTTCTGACTCGAGGACATGGAGAATATATCCTGATTGGTAACACTTCTCTGGAGGAAGGTGAGGTGGAGAAACACATTTATCTAGCACTTAATGCTGCTCTGAGGACTTAAACTACACTAAGCCTAAATTAGATTTAAATAAAAAAAAAAGTGTATTATTCAGTGGTGACAGTTTGCAACTCCTGACTGTGCCATACCCAAGGCCCTGATTTATAATTTCTCTGCACCAGGCCAACTTTCTCGTGGCTCCCCTTCTATTTGTCTCTAGTATAATGAGATATATATTGAAATCAGTAGGGGAAAGCAATTTTCAATTGTAGAAAACATTTTTTTTGGGGGGAGATGTATGCCTAAGTAGCTGTCGTTAGTGGTAGTCCGTTCCTGGATTTGTTCATTCCAAATGGTTACTAATGCCAGTTTGTTGGCTGTAGGCTCATTCTGGCTATTTACCAGGTACATACTATATTTATGAGGCCTGAAGAAGGATTAACAGACCTGAAACAAGTCGGCGTCACCACAAATAATGTTTATACCCTGGATGTTTTTATGAATCATCTTTGAAGAACATCATGCCTTGTACCTTAATTGCATAATAAATAAGAATAAAAAATACTTTTTCTGCAATTGAAAATTGTTTTCCCTCCTGATTTCAATACATATATCTCTTTATACTAGATAAATATTACTGTTGGTGTGGTGGTACACCGCCTAGGATAGAGACTTATGTTTTATTAAGAACCTCCCTGTGAGAAAACGCGGAAAAGCCGCAGCGCGTTCTGACAGCAAGGCGGCTGATTCCGCATCCAACGCGGCGGTTTGCACGCGGAGGCGTGCGTCTGGTAGCATGGCAGAACGCGGAAAAGCCGCCGCATGTACTGACAGCGAGGCGGCTGGTTCCGCGTCCAGTGCGGCGGTTTGCACGCAGCAGCATGCGTCTGGTGTGGCTGAGTCTGTTAGTTCACACAGGTTTAGGAATACGCGCGCGCTGAGAGGCAGAACTTTTATGACGGCCAAGAGGGGACCAGCTGACCAGGCTGGTCAGCTGACGCCAGAGCAAGTTTCTATTGGTCCATCACTTAGAAGTGGCACCAGAGAGCGGTACACTATATATAGTTGCTGCTGACCAGTCACAAGTTGTCTGCCGTTGCGAACACTACGTGGAAGCACTCAGACCTTAGTCAGATCCTGCAGTGTGTTTGAACCAGGTGGACTTGGGAATTCACACTGAGCCAGATTACTTGTATTGTATTCTGTTTATGCTTAGACCAGTTCCAGGGTGTAGAGACCACGGACCTCACACCCAGACTAGAGAACCTGTGTTATCAATCTGTTTATGCTTAGACCAGTTCCAGGGTGTAGAGACCACGGACCTCACACCCAGACTAGGGAACCTGTGTTATCAATCTGTTTATCAGAAACAAACCGCTAAAGGTAAGAAGGACTGCGCTCCACAGCACTTGATTAAATGTATATATATATATATATATATATATATATATATATATATATATATATATATATAGCACCAATGTCACCAGTGTAGGGGATCCGCAGACTTTGTTCGAGTACACACACTCTCCAATCACGATCCAATCCACATAAAAAGTTTTGATCACAATCCAGACCTCTCAATGTAGTGTAGGATTTCCCTGTAAAGAAACCGTATATAGTGCAGTTTTGCTTATTATGAACCACCCTGTGATTCACTTCACACAATTGTGTAGATAGTAGCCTCCACCCAGAGGAGATACAAAGGAAACACGGGGGAATACTTTTAACCCCCCTAGTGAGTTCCACTCACCAGATGGCTTCTTGTAATCAAAGCGTGTAAGCCCTCCAACCTGGGCAATGACAATTCAGGACCTTCAAATATAAAAAGCGGGACTCCACATAGCATAAAACCTTTTTACATTTATTAAAAAACCCGCATAAGACATGCGTACCGGATACTCAGTTCACAAGCGCTTATCTGTGTGTGTCGGCACCGCCGCGGTCGGATCTCTGCTACACGCCACAGTCCCCGCTTGGATTACTTCCTCCTTGCGTCCCGCGTGACTCCTAAGCTCCGCCTTACGCATGATGCCCCTGATGAGTCGAATGACGAAACGCGTAGGGCGGAGCTTAGGAGTCCAGCCTGACTCCGCCCCTTGGGGAGTCTCAGGCTACTGGAAGGTTTCCTTATCTCTAGAGCAGTATTGCCCATACTGTCTCTAATTTCCTGTGCTATACTCAAAGTACTACCGTTACACCAAACACATTATCCAGGTGTCCAGAGGTTAGCAATATATCTGTATTATCGGTAATTCTGCAGATCATCAATAATCAGGTATATATCTGTATTCTTGGTGATACTGCAGATCACCAATAATCAGATTCTCTCTGCGTGCTGACACAGATCGTTACACTCCCATATTATCTTTACTTGATGGAATCCTCCCCTTCTATGTGAAACAACTGCCCAACCATTATATGGGAAACCCGTCTTCCGTTTTTAACATTCATGTAAAGCAGTCCTTTTCTTTTATGTTTGGCCGCATTGGGCAGCGGCTCCCTTCTTGCATGTGTTCCACATTTTCAGCCTACCTTTTACATTTATAGTCTCCTCTTCCATATCAAGCCGCCCCTCTTCCATGTCTAGCCACCCCCGAGAAGCAGCTGCCCAAGGCCCGGGCTTTTGTGGCCTTTCCAGAAATCTATCCCACTGATAGAGAGGAGAATCTTGGGTAAATTTAAGACCATGACATGTACTGTACTGTTGTTGTGGTTTCCTGCAAACTTCCTAAAAAAGTGTTCAGCTGCAGACTGAATGTGATTTTTACAGCATTCAGTTACAAAATTATGTGTATAGTGATTATGTTTAAATAGATTGTTGTACTAAAGTGAAGTGATCCTTTAAAGGGAATCTAAACTGAGATGGATATGAATTTTTCCTTTTAAAACAATACCAGTTGCCTGACTCGCCTGCTGATCCTGTGTCTCTAATACTTTTAGCCACAGCCCCTCAACAAGCATACAAATCATTTGCTCTTACTGAAGTCAGACTGAATTAGCTGCATGCTTGTTTCTGGTGTTATTCAGCCACTACTGCAGCCAAACAGATCAGCAGGACTGCCAGGCAACTGGTATTATTTAAAAGGAAACATCCATATCCGTCCCAGTTAAGGTTCCCTTTAATAAATACAGG
This sequence comes from Hyperolius riggenbachi, assembly GCF_040937935.1. Taxonomy (NCBI): domain Eukaryota; kingdom Metazoa; phylum Chordata; class Amphibia; order Anura; family Hyperoliidae; genus Hyperolius; species Hyperolius riggenbachi. The sequence goes on from NC_090648.1 coordinate 375,932,768, forward strand.
TTTTCCAGTATTTATTTTTTTCAACTACAAGATATATACAGTTACCAGTAAATATTGTACGTCACTCAAGCAGTAGCTAAATGTATTTTTATTATTAGTCTCAAAAGGACTAAAAAAATTTACCCTGTACCCCATAAAACCAGTCTGGTGTGAGTGCTCATGGGACCATCTACATACAATCACACATGCATCATACACACAAAGCCATATAACTCATAGGTTAGTCGGGTGACAGGTGATGCAGAAATTTATCAACTGTGCAACCACATGATAACACTAGAGATGGCTCGAACCTCCGATTTTAGGTGCGCGAACCTCGGACGCGAACTACTGCAAAAGTTCGGGTTTGCGTGAACTTTGCAAACCGCAATAGACTTCAATGGGAAGGAGAACTTTGAAAATTACAAACATTTATGCTGGCCACAAAAGTGATGGAAAAGATGTTTCAAGGGGTCTAACACCTGGAGAGTGGCATGGCGGAGTGGCATACACGCCAAAAGTCCCGGGGAAAAATCTGAATTTGACGCACAGCAGCGTTTTAGGGGCAGAAATCACATTGCATGCTAAATTGGAGGCCTAAAGTGCTTTAAAACATCTTGCACGTGTATACATCAATCAGGTAGTGTAATAAGTGTACTGCTTCACACTGACAGACCAAACTCACAGTGTAACGCACCTCAAACAGCTGTTTGTGTAGTGACGGCCATGCTGGACTGGTGCGCACCATGGCCAGAGTGCAGGCGATAGCAGTTTTCAAGCCCATATGGTCGCCGGGCTGGGGTAGCTCAATGACAGAACAACAGTGACTGCCCAGCTGATCGAATTTGGTCTGTCCACAATGAAGCAAGAACCTTATTATCTTGGGTGTGCACCCCCCCCAGACACTAATATAGGCGGCGGTCATTGCTTCATTGTGATACGCAAGCCCCTTTACCGCGGCAAGGTAACGATCAAGAAGGGGAATTGACACATGTACATGCCTTTTGTTTTGTTGTTGCAGCCGCAGTGCAGCCAGAAAAATTAGGCAGGCATGTACACACACCAGAAAAAAATGTTGTTGGTTTTGATAGAAATTCAGGAATCCACCTGGAGTCCTGGACCCTGTTGGTGGTGGCGGAGAAGGCAGTCAAGCGGCCTGCAGGCAGAGATGCTGTGTGTGGGGACTGGCTTAGTCTTCGGGTGGGCAGTATCCCTCCAGGATCCATGCTTCAATCATTTTGATAAAGGTGATGTACTGAACACTTTTTTGACCTAGGCGACTTCTCTTCTCAGTGACAATGCCTCCAGCTGCGCTGAAGGTCCTTTCTAACAGGACGCTTGAGGCAGGGCAAGACAGAAGTTGGATGGCAAATTGTGAAAGCTCCGGCCACAGGTCAAGCCTGCGCACCCAGTAGTCCAGGGTTTCATCGCTGCTCATAGTGTCTACATCCACACTTAAGGCCAGGTAGTCGGCTACCTGCCGGTCGAGGCGTTGGTGGAGAGTGGATCCGGAAGGGCTAGGGCGAGGTGTTGGACTAAAGAATGTCCGCATGTCCGACATCACCATGAGATTGCTGGAGCGTCCTGTCCTTGCCTGCGTGGACATGGGAGAAGGATTACTGGCAGTGGTACCTTTATTCCGTTGTGCTATGACGTCACCCTTAAACGCACTGTAAAGCATAGTTGCCAGCTTGTTCTGCAAGTGCTGCATCCTTTCTGCCTTCAGGTGAGTTAGTAACATCTTCACCACTTTTTGCTTATACCGAGGGTCTAGTAGCGTGGCCACCCAGTACAGGTCATTCCCCTTGAGTTTTTTTTATACGGGGGTCCTTCAACAGGCTGGAAAACATGAAAGCTGCCATCTGCACAAATTTGGATGCAGACGTACTATCCATCTCCTCTTGCTCTTCCTCAGTGATGTCAGGTAAGTTCTCCTTCTCTCCCAGCCACGAAGAATACCATGGGAAAGTTGAGCAGCACAAGCCCCCTGCGACGCCTGCTGCGGTTTTTCTTCCGCCGCCTCCTCAAAAAAACACCTTCCTTATCATCTGACTCCTCTTCCCCACACGACTCATCCTCCTCCTCCCCCCTCTGTGCTGCCGCAGGTGTTGAGGAAACATCTGGTTCTGCAGAGAATTGATCCCACAACTCTTCCTCCTGTTCCTGTTCATGCTCCTCCACAGCTTGATCCACCACTCTATGCACGGCACGCTCCAGGAAGAAAGCATAATGGATCAAGTCGCTGAGGGCGCCTTCACTGCAACTCACCATGTTTGTCACCTGCTCAAATGGCCGCATGAGCCTGCAGGCATTTCGCATGAGTGTCCAGTACTTCGGCCAGAACATCCTGATCTCCCCAGATCATGTCCTTTTACTGTAGTTGTAGAGATACTGGTTGACGGCTTTCTCCTGTTGTAGCAGATGGTTAAACATCAGTAGCGATGAATTCCAGCGAGTTGGGCTATTGCAAATCAAGCACCTCACCGGCAAGTTGTTTCTCCACTGAATATCGGCCAAGCGTGCCATGGCGTGTAAGACCGCCTGAAATGCCCACACACCTTCCTGGACTGCTTCAGGATGTCCTGTAAGCCTGGGTACTTACACACAAATCTCGGAATTATTAGATTCAGCACATGTGGCATGCAGGGTACATGTGTCAACTTCCCCAAATTCAAAGCCGAAATCCAGGTGGTGTGGGGTCAGCCACTGATCCACCTGTTTGTTAAGAGCAGCCAGGAGAACTGCTCCAGTGTGACTCTCCATTTTGAGGCAAGACATGTCTAAGATGGTGTGACTCCGTCATACCTGGCATGCAGCATAGGCCCTGGGGAGCTGGGGGTGTGTAGCTGGAGAGGAGATCACAGCACCAGTAGAGTAGCACTGCCACTCAGCCAAGGAGGAGGAGGAGGACAACAGCGAAGAGGATGTAGCAGGAGGAGTAGGAGGAGAAGGAGAGGAGGTGTCAGCAGGCTTGCCTGCAAGCCGTGGAAGTGTCACAACTAGGTCCGCTGCACAGCCACGTACTCTCTGCTTGCCAGCGGTCACCAGGTTGACCCAATTGGCTGTATAAGTAATGTACCTGCCCTGACCGTGCTTGGCAGACCAGGCATCCGTGGTCAGATGGACCCTTGACCCAACGCTGTGTGCCAGAGATGACACCACTTGCCTTTCAACTTCATGGTACAGTTTGGGTATCGCCTTTTTTGAGAAATAATTGCAGCATGGTATCTTCCACTGCGGTGTCCCACTGGCCACAAATTTTCAGAAGGCCTCAGAGTCCACCAGCTGGTATGGTAACAGCTGGCGAGCTAACAGTTCCGCCAAGCCAGCTGTCAGACGCCGGGCAAGGTGGTGACTGGCAGACGTTGGCTTCTTCCGCTCAAAGATTTCATTTGCGGACATCTAGATGCTGCTGTGGGCAGAGGAGCAGGAACCTCTCAAGGTGAGAGGCGGAGTAGAGGAGGGTGGCTGTGAAGGTGCAAGGGAGAAAGCGGCTGAAGATGATGCTACTGAAGGAGGAAGAGGAGAAGGAGGGTGGCTTTGCTTTTGTGTGCTGCTTTTCCTCAGGTGGTCTTTCCATTGCAGTTTGTGCTTTTTCTCCATGTGCCTTTATAAGGCTGTTGTCCCTACGCAGGTGTTGGCCTTTCCACGGCTCAATTTTTGGTGGCAGAGAGAATAGATGGCATTGCTCTCATCTGAGGCGGACACGCACAAAAATTTCCACACCGCTGAGCCCTGGGGTGATGGCACTATGGTGGCGTCTGCAGCTGACGTTGAAGGGCATGTTGGCTGGCTGTCCAAATGTGGCGATACATGGCGCCGGGCACTGCAACCGGCTGTTTCTGACGACGAGCTCCCCCTGCTTCTTTCAGCAACTCATCTCCTCCTACTCCTCTCTGACTCCCACTCTGAACTGTCCCCGTGGTCATCTTGTCTATTAGGATCCCACGTGGCATTCATGGCAGTATCATCATAATCATCATCATCATCATAATCATCCTTCCCAGCTTCGCTTGTATCAGACACCTCCAAAACTGCACCAACAGCAGGTACTTCATCCTCCTCCTCCTCACACCTTACGTCCATGGTGTCGCCTAACTCAGACATATGAGGTGATGTAACTTGCTTAGCGCCTTCATCTTGTTGTAACAATAATGGCTGTGAATCAGTGAATTCCCCACCAAATAACTCCTGCGAAGTGTCAAATGTAGCAGATGTGGTGCTTGGAGTAGCGCTGGTGGCTGCAGAAGATGAGGTATTCTGTGTTAAATAGTCAACTACGTCCTGACAATCTTGGGAGTTGATGGGACGTGCCTTCTTCTGAGCACTATACTTTGGTCCAGGGCCGCACAAAATCACGTCAGCACGACTTCGAACAGACCTGCCGGGTGGCCTGCCTCTGGGTCTGCCTCTGCCTGTTGTTTTGTCCATATCGGGGGATGAAGTGGAAGGTATGCACTGACTTGAGTAATACAATGTGCAGTCACACAGGTGCAGTGGAAGGTATGCAGTGACTGGTATTACAATACAATGTGCAGCTGTCACACAGGTGCAGTTAACAGGTATGCACAGACTGGTATATAAAACAGCGTGCGGTCACACAGGTGCAGTGAACAGGTATGCAGTGACTGGTATTACAAATGTGCAGCTGTCACACACACACAGGTACCCTGAACAGGTATGCAGTGACTAGTATTAAAAATGTGCAGCTGTCACACACACAGGTACCGTGAACAGGTATGCAGTGACTGGTATATAATATAACACCATGCGTGCGGTCACGTAGGTACACTGAACAGGTATGCAGTGACTGGTATCAATACAATGTGCAGCTTTCACATACACAGGTAAAGTCAACAGGTGCAGTGACTGGTATGTAACACTGCGTGCTTCTGTCACACAGGTGCAGTGAACATGAACAGGTATGCAGTGATTGGTATTACAAATGTGCAGCTGTCACACACACAGGTACCGTGAACAGGTGCAGTGACTGGTATATAGCACTGCGTGCTTCTGTCAAGCAGGTGCAGTAAATATGAACAGGTATGCAGTGATTGGTATTACAAATGTGCAGCTGCCTGTCACACACGTGCAGTGAAAAGGTAGGCACTGAATGTGCTGGGCCTGGCAGTGGCACAGTAGGAATTAGCAAGGGGCCAAGGGCCAGCTGCGATTGACTGACAGGGCTGTATATGCAAGTGTCAGTGGGACACACACAAAAAAAACAGAAATAGATCACAAGAACAACATTAGCTCTTAAAAGAGCTGTTGAGCGTTGCTTTTTCGCAATAAGTATCAGCAAGGAGCAAGCTAACAAGCCTAACAAGAGCCTAACTAAGTTTTTCCTATATCTACAGCAGGTTTCTCTCCCTTCTCTAATTACTGCAGCCACACGAGTGAGGGAAATGGCCGACGCGGCCTGCGTTTTATGAGGGGGGGGGGGGGGGGGGCTCCAGGAGGGAGTGTCTGCGGACTGTGATGTAGAGGGTCAAAGTTGAGCCTAATGATTTTTTTATAGGGGGCGGGTCGAACTTGCATATAGTTCGCGGTTCACCGCAAACGCGAACCACGGAAGTTCGCGTGAATCGGTTCGTAGTCGAACCGTTCGGGTTATCTCTGGATAACACATGCATAGGTTCACAGCACATGAATTTTGTAATTGTGGTGAAAAAAAGTCAGCTTTAGGGCTGGTGCACACTACAAGAGCTTTTCTAAGCGCATTGTGATTTTTAGGGCCCGTTCTCACTTAGGCGATTAGCGGATGAATACAGCTAATGGCTGAAGAGCTAGCGCTTTTTAAAGCTCCAACGCAATGTTACCCTATGGCAGTGATCTCACTGCCGTGATTGCTGCCGATCATGGGTGTTTTGTGATTAGCAGCAATCGCAAAACGTGTTCCCTGCAGCATTTTGCCGTGATTGCGTTACAGTGCTTATAAAAGCGCTGATTGCAATCGCTCTGAATCTCAAGAGTGTACAGTTTTTTTTTTTTTACTGTGCTAATCGTGGTAAAATCACCCGTGCAAAACGGTAGCGCTACGTGCTACTACGTGTTTTGCTACTTTTGAGTGTGAATGGGCCCTAAAAAGCTCTTGATAATGTTATCCTATGTGGGTGTTCACACTGTAACAAAGTGATTTTGCAAAAACTGCCCATAGCATTGCATTAGCAAGAGCTTCTAAAATCTCAAGTGTTTAAAAAACTTTTGTAGTGTGCACCAGCCCTCAATCCTACTAGTCTGTTTTCAACTTGAGTCTCCTTTTGGATCCCCAAATGACTTTCCAGCGTTTAACTGCAACAGGCAAGTGTAAAGATGGAAATTGGACAACCAGACTTTGCAACCAATCTCCAATTCCAAGTCAATATACAGCAAAAGACTGAAGTCAAGATATGCAATACTTCACATTTTCCCCATTATGATGAGATGTAATTAACCACCCTGGCGGTATGGACGAGCTGAGCTCGTCCATACCGCCAATGCTATTAGCGGTAATGACGAGCTGAGCTCATCATGCAGTAGCAGGGACTCACCAGCGCGATCGGCGGCGTGTCCGCTGCTCCCGCTGCATCTGTCGGCTCTCCCAGCCTGTCTCCTTCTCCCTCCCGGGCTCCATGCGCACTGATCGCCGCATAGGCAACATGGCAATCCCAAGCTCCTTCCTGTGATGCAATCCATGCGCCCCTTGCTGGCCACCGCATGAATTACATCACTAAATGACTCCGTACACAATGTAATCCAATCCTGTTACAATAATTCAAAGTTGTTTAGCAAACACACCTGTACACAGTATAAAAAGGCAGATCTGTAAGGTCCCGTTTCCACTGTGGCGGAAACCGCTGCGATTCCGCACATGAATCGCACGGGGAAAATCTGCCATAGGGGAGAATGTCGCTGCCGGCCGAATCTCTTGCGGTAGCGATTCGGCCGGAACCCCCAACAGAATTTGCGGCGGAGGCTGCGATTCCCATAGCCGTGCATGGCACGGCTCATAGGATTCGCCTGCGATCCCACCCACCCGCTCAGTGCTGGCGTGCGTCTCGCACAAGTGGAAATGAGCCCTTACTGATTCTTCCTCTTTCAGAGTCCCAGTGTCCAATTGCTAGTCTGCTTGTCAGCTAACTCTTGTGATTTCTGTGCTTTGAGCGATTTCCTGCCTTTGCTTCATACATATTGCAGTTCTAGTCTTTCTAAAGGCGCTGTAATCTCTGTGTGATTTTATTTGCTGCAACTTTTTTTTGTTTTTGTCACTGACCACTCGCCTGTGCTTGACCCCGTTTCCAGCTTGGGGTCATAGCCTCGGGCTCCCGGAGGCGTCTGTGTGACGAGGCGCTACTGGATGTTTTGGAGGGTGGTGACGATGAGGAGTCTTTTCTTGGCGATTCGTCGGACAGCGATGCACCTGGTGACCTGTCCTCAGAGTCAGAGAGCAGTGATGATGACACCGAGGAGACCGTGAGTCGTGCATGCACATGGTGTGAGCTGGAGAACCCGGATGCTAGCCCCGCCACCCAGGTTTCCTTTCACTGGGGCACCTGGGCAGAAGTGTGAATGTGACCACAACCTGCTGTGCTACCTCAAACTTTTTTTGACTGAGGATATCATTCAGCATATCGTTGAGGAGACCTACCGGTACACAGCGCAGCAGCAGGGTGCTCCTCCAAGCAGGTTCTCCAGGAGCAGGAGGTGGGAACCTGTCACTCCAGATGACATCTGGCTATTCCTGGGCCTCATCTTCCTCCAGAGAGTGATCGGGAAGCCGCTGCAGAAGTGGTACTGGTCCAAAAACCGGATGATTGCCACTCCCTTCTTCGGGTCTGTGATGCCGGAGTACCGCTTCTCCCTCATAATGAAGTATCTCCACTTCGCCAACAACGAGGACTTTGATGAGGCCACCCATCCCCGCTCCCAGGCTGAAGAAGATTTGGGAGATATACCAGGCGATTGTAGGCAATTTCCCGGGATGCCTACATTTCGGAAAGAGACATCACAGTGGACGAGAGTCTCATGGCCTACAATGGACGACTCAGCTGGGTGAAGTACATCGCCTCCGAAAGGGCTCGTTTCGGGATTAAGTCCTTTATGTTGTGCGAGGCCCAGTCCGGGTATATCTGGAACTCGGTGGTGTACATGGGCAAAGGCACCAAGTTTTCTCCACAATACAGTGAGTACGGGTGTGCTACCGCATCTGTCCTGACACTCATCGAGCCGTTGCTGGGTCAGGGGTATTGTCTGACCACAGACAACTTCTACACATCCCCTGAGCTGTACAACCACCTGATCCAGCACAAGACGGATGCCTACGGCACGGTAAGGGCCAACCGTCACCAAATGCCACCGGCCTTTTCTGCCAGGAAGCTAAATAAGGGTGAGGTTGTTGCCTGGCAGAAGGGGAAAATGATGGCTCTCCGGTGGAAGGACAAGCGGGATGTTTGTGTCCTAAGTACGGTGCACAATGCTTCTACTGTGCACACCACCACCAGAGGTAGCAGGGAAGTAGACAAGCCCCAAGCTATACTGGATTACAACCAGACCATGGGAGGTTTGGACAGGGCTGACATTCTACCTGGCTGTCCGCAAGCAGAAAAAGTACTATATCAAAATTTTCAGGCACCTCCTTAACAATGCCTCTGGAACGCTTTTGTGCTGTTCAAAAAACGCAGTGACAGCCTTGTGGTTCACCATCACTTTGTATGGCAGTTATGTGAAGCCATTTATTTGAAGCACCCCCAGTGGAGTCCAGTAGAGTGGGGCACAGTGCGTCCTACATTGTCAATCCAGAGAGACTGACTGTACGCCACTTTGTTGAATACCTGCCAGCGACAAGCAACAACCGACCAGAAGGTGTGCGGTCTGCTGCGCCAAAAAAGGCCCTGACTGTTAGGCTTGGTGGTATATTCTCCACAGTCAGCACATGGTGTATATCCTGATGTGAAGGAGTTACACACGCTAGCACAAGGAACCATGATATCCCCAATTTAGTGGAGGAGAGAACTGACTCCCGTAGGAGATGTGGCACACAGAGCAGGCGTAGATCCGAGCAACCACAAACAATACTTAAATACAATGGATACGATATTCCTAGCGTGTTACAATTACAGCTATCAATGAAGCTACAAATGACTGACTAACATATGTATATATCGGCGATGAACTGATATATAAAATAAGCAAGGAACGCTAGCTAGGAACTGGAACAATACAAGAAACAGGACTCAGAAGGATTCGCTACTTCTATGCAAAAGTGAGCGCAATCCACGCAAGGTAACAGGAACAGGACTAGGAAGGATTCGCTACTTCTACGCAGAAGTGAGCGCAATCCACGCAAGGTAGCAGGAACAGGACTCAGAAGGATTCACTACTTCTACGCAGAAGTGAGCGCAATCCATGCAAGGTAACAGGAACAGGACTGAACTAACTAAACACGGGTGATCACGATACGCGCAACCTACCAAAGCGTGCTAGAAACTGACTGACTGAACACAGGATTTAAACAGCTCGAGTACGTATATATCAGCGACACTGATGTATTAACGTAACATGAATACAAGGAAAATAACAAATGCGCTAGTATGCGTATATATCGACGATGAACCAATATATGATGCAAGACCAGCAAAGTAGCAAATACCGATAAACAGGATCAGGACCAGAAGGACTCGCTGACCCCTTCGCAGGAGTCAGTGCAGTCCACACGAGATCTAGGAGCGAGGGGGGCCCAGACAGAGTAACAGACTGATCTGAAATTATGATAGCCCGTGGAGCCTTGCAGGAGGCAAATCTTTATACTGAGGTCATCCAATGGCAGCAGACATGCAGATTCCCACACAGGTGAATGGTAATTATTCAATCCTGAGCTGGCCAGAACTGCAGAGCCACTGCAGATGGAATCAGCAACTAGTTTGAGTGCAAACCAAACTATGCAAGCAAATGCATGTAATGGCATCAGAACTGCTTGGGTTGCAATACCACTGCAGCCAGCAGTACACGCTGCAGAAGCGATCGTGACACTGACGGCAAAAAACTCCGGAAGGAGACCCGTACCTATTGCCCGGACTGCGATGTGGCACTTTGTGTAATACCTTGTTTCAAGGTATACCACACGAAGGAGGTATTTTGAGGTATATAATATATTTGTTTTTCTGCCTCCATTTATTTCTGCCTTTATTTTCTGCATATTACTGCATTTATTTATTTGTATTACTTATTATTTATTACTCCACTGATTAAAAATGCAAGCTATTTCTGTTTGTCATTAATAAATGTTATTTTATTTTTTACAAGAATTTGTGTTTGACACTTTTATTATACTCATAATGTATACTAAGCTCTTGCTTGACTCATTTTGGTAAGTTACAGGAAAAAGGTTATGAAAATTGTGACGGACGAGCCGTGAGACCAGAAAACGCAATCACAATCAGTTTCCTGCCTCGATTGTCGTTGCGTTGCCAAATCTGGATTGTCTGTCTGAGGATACCAGGCAGTCAAACCTGGGGTCTCTCCCTCCCCCAGCAGAGAAATAGTTCAGTAACCTAAGGTACAGGGTGCCTGTCATTTGTATTTAGCATGTGACTGGAATCTGGGCCTTAGCAGAGGTGTCAATTGCTTCAGCCATATGGCTGCCTGAAAGGAAGCCAGGAAGCTAGCTCCCCAGGTGACCCTGGAAGAGCTAGCCAGTGCAGCACCGATGGGGGCAGATTTGAATGCATGTGTTGTATGATTTCTGTTTGTTACATGGAGACCGTGTATAACACAACTAGCAAATTCATATAGTCTTATTCATTAAAATCTGCCCAATGTGCTGATATAAAATTCATCGCCATAACCCGTCCGGTTATTGATGTACGACCCTTCTCAGGAACTGGACACCCACTGCCCTAATCACGTCTGATGTGATTAATCTATATTTTCTGACAATTATGAATCTGCTATACACCTAAATATGACATGTATCATTTATGAGTTACCGCATTTTATAAGTTTAAACCTAAAATCTCTCTCAGAGGGAATGAACTGTCATTGGTGGGTAATTCAGAGGGGGCAGGCGTTGCCATGCCCCCAAACCAGCTTCATCAAAAGCACATTGCCAGCAGGCGGACCTCAGTTTTCCCCTGTGTACCATCACCTGATCAAGCTAGCCAGAGGACCATGTGGCTGGTGGCCATTTTCCTGAACTGAAACAAAGGACATTTTCCATGTGCTCAGATTTTCCCAGAAAGGACATATTTCCACAAACCTAAGTATTTTATTCCATTTTTTTAATCCATACTGCGCTATTAATGTCTCTAATTGTTGATTTTAACGATTTTCTGTATATATTAATTATTCATATTGCATATTCAATAAATTACGCTAACGTCCTTTATTTATCCAGCTACCATATTATTCAGCCACACAAACTGAACCCCAGTTTCTGAAGAGTCGCTACTATTGTTGATAGCTAGATAAAATAAAGTGTGTTTAACCGTTTTTATTTGCAGGTCTAGAGTCAGTCGGTCAGTGGGCTCCTCTGTCCCATGGTAACAGAGGTGGTGGCAGTTATACCCTGAAATAGTGCGTAATTTGTATTACCGTAACTCACAGGCTCCCTTCTAGTCGGTCTGCTGCCAAAATTCCTGCGGTTTCTGCGCACCGATTGTGACCACAGATTGCATGGTCTGTGTGCTGAAACCGATTGGAAGGCATTGTGCGGTCTGGCCACTAGGGGCCCTCTGACAAAAATTAATTGTACCACTTTTTGCATGGAAATCCTGGGGAAATGTAACGCCAGGGTGGTTAAGTTGATGTGGTGCTGAAGCTAAAGCTACTCGCAGGCTCTGCCAAACTACTATAGTTTTACAGCAGAAAGCCATAACATTCCCCTGCAACCGAACTCTAAAAATCCTCTGGCAACCCAACCAACACAGGAAGTTTGGCTGTAACCCAGAAGCTACATGCCACTCCTTCCATTCACATCCAGCTAGTAATACAGCTCTCAGCCCACCTTTCTCATGGAATGTGGGAGGACTTGGATGAGCGGGAATGTCTTCATCTTCAGAGTTACAGCTGAACTTCCTGTGTTTTTGTTTGGGTTGCCAGTGGATCTTCTTTAAACATTTAAAACATTTTGGGTTTTTTCTAAATTTTCAGAATAAAGTCAAAGAATGACAGAACAAACAATTCAGATAAAGGGAAGTACCCCAAGAAAGCAATTAGATATATGAACAAACATGTGAAGGAAAAGAGCCCATCTAATTCTCTTCTAATTTTAACACTATGGCCCATATGCAATTCACTTTTTCACCTGCGTTTTCTCCTAGGTGATAATTTTTTAACTTGTCAATAAAATGCCTTTTAAGCCACCAGCAAGCAAGAAATACTCAAAATAATTTTAATAGTACTTTCTCAACTACTTTTTGGTACTTCTTTAGTTGAAAAGTGCTGGAAAGTTATTTTAAATTGAAGATGAAAAATTATCTCCTAGGAGAAAACTGAGGTGAAAAAGTGAATTGCATTTGGCCCTATGGCCCATATGCAATTCACTTTTTCACCTGAGTTTTCTCCTAGGAGATAATTTTTAATCCTCAATGTAAAATAACTTTTTAGCACTTTGCAATGGAAAAAAAAGTACCAAAAAGTAGGTAAAACATTACTGTAAAAATATTTTGAGCATTTGTTTTCTTGCTGGTGGCTTAAAAGGCATTTTATTTTAAGTTGTAAAAATATCACCTTGGAGAAAACACAGGTGAAAAAGTGAATTGCATATGGCCCCATGTATCAAATCAAGATCCATAATCTTAGCTAGATTAAAGTCCCTGGCCCATATGCAATTCTTTTTTTCACCTGAGTTATCTCCTAGGTGATATTTTTAAACTTGTCGATTAAATGCATTTTAAGCCACCAACAAGCAAGAAAATACTTATAATAATTTTGATAGTACCCTTTCACCAACTTTTGGTACTTATTTAGTTGAAAAGTCCTGGAAAGTCATTTTAAAACAAAGATGAAAAATTATCTCCTAGGAGAAAACTCAGGTGAAAAAGTGAATTGCATATGGCCCCCAGATGGATTAGAACTTTAATCTAATGTGTAATGATATGTGTGGCATGGAGTCGGCGAAAACGAAACTAGCTGATGGCGGGGGACCAGAGGATCCGGGAGTGACTGACTGCGAGGGCACAGGATGGCTGCAGGGGGCTGGTAGAAGCCCCAGGTAAGTGAAACTCATTTTTTTTTCAATGGGGTTTAGGTTTCCTTTAAGGACCAGAGACTTCTTAGTTGAAAAACCGGGGCTCACCAATGTCACGCAGCATGGACCCGTCTCTCTCTCCGTTCACGTTGCTCTCCACTGTGCACCAATCACAGTGATCACAGGGTCAGGAGCCAATTAAATTGGTTCTTGACCAGCTCACGGAGCTCTGCTGTCATACTGACTGAGGAGCGAATGGGCTGCAGCAATGGGAGAGCAACGCCATTGGCAGTAGCATTGAGAGTGCGTACCACGATAATTGAAATCTGCGCCCTGGCAGGGATAACAGGTCCAAAACAGGACATAGATTTCAAATACTGCAGTCCGGAAGCAGTTAAAGGGCACCTGAGCTGTCACTATATATATGCCAGTATGTGTATTATGGGATACTTCTATTTACCTGTTTTCCGTTTTGGATGGACTTCATTGTGCTGCCCTGCCCCGTCTGTGGCTGTCACTGCAGCCAGTTGCACAGAGAGCAAAGAAGCTTTGCGTGCTCTGTTTAATTGTTTTCCCTGTAATGTTGCGCTCCTTTCTGGATGGGAGTCTTATGGGTATGCATACTTAACAAGTGCCGCTGTAACCCGGTCATGGAGTAGTGGAAAGTATGGAGGAAAATCTATGTGTGGTTTATTTGTATTTTCTGGTCAGCAGCAATGAGTACAGGAGCTGCTGACACAGGATCTTTGGTGCTATGTGGAGAGAGTAGGCAGCCAATGACCAAAATGGCTGCCGCACTCTGCAGAGAGGGAGGCGCGCGCTCACGTGACTTGCGCACGCCCCTTCATCTGATCAGCATGACTGTGTGGCTCTCAAGTAACAGGAAAGCGGCGCATGGTCAGTCAGAAACCTTCTCCTGCGCGAGAGGGAAAACCGTTAAGAAACTGGTTTTAACCAGCTTTTAGTCAGAACCGAGATTCGAGAGGTGGGCAGAGTGCGTGGACAGATGAGAGGGAGCCGAGCTTAGATCCTGTCACCTCCTTCACCCAAGTATACATAGGGAGTTACGTTTTGCACAACTCTGTGGTGAATGAACTCGGGAACAGGTTTTGGGGAAAGCCCATAAAGGTCAGGACCCTTGGCGGAAAAAGCAGAGGGAGAGTATTGTCCTTTATTTGGGGCCTTGCAACAATTCATCAAGCTCTGAAGTTTGTGTCTGGTATGGTAAATAATAGTATTACAGTTTATAATAAATTACTGGTATAAGTATTTGTAGGACATCCTGATTCCTATCTGGATTCTAGTATATGATACGTTTAGAATGAGAATCCAAGATGTTAGCTGGGTAATGTGTTGCTATTGTGTTGCTTATTTCCATCACTATGTAGGAGTTCTTCCACCTTGTCAGTATTTCTGATTTCTAAGAGCTATTATTGAATGTGTGTGCTGTTTCCCAGAGTCAGTGCGGTCTGTCCCTTCATGACAAATGGCCCATACTCACGGGCTACTTTTCTTGCCTGTCGCTAGCACACGGGTGCGTGTGCGCGACAGTTCGGCGACAGCTCGTCGCCAACTCCCTCCGCATACACACGCGGAAGTGGGACTAAAGATGCGACGGAAGCTGTCGCCGACGTTCCTCCTCCCTGCCGGAAACTCAATGCTCCGGCTTTCAGGTTGCTGTCGCTAGTCCGCATACACACGCGGACTAGCGACAGTTGCGGCGAAGTTGCGGCGGCAACTGTCGCCATGCGATTGACCGCCGCCAATCGCCTGGCGACAGCAGCGACGAGCGACAGTTCGGGGTGCGCGCCTCATACTCACGGGCGACCTGTCGCCGCAACACGCGCTCGCCACGTGGTTGCGGCGACAATTGTAGCCCAATATAATAGCTTGGCGGATGAGCTTTTTGTCCCTAGGCCTTCTCAAAGGACTAGAGGACATGATCTGCGCATGGAGGAAAAACGTTTTAGCCATTTATTTAGGAAAGGGTTCTTTACAGTAAGAGTGATTAAGATGTGGAATGCATTGCCACAGGAAGTAGTTATGGCAAACTCTATACCTGCATTTAAAGGGGGCTTAGATGCTTTCCTTGCGTTGAATGACATCCATGGCTACAATTACTAGGTAATGCCAATGATGTTGATCCAGGGATTTTATCTGATTGCCATCTGGAGTCGGGAAGGAATTTTTACCTTGTAAGGGTTTTTTCGCCTTCCTCTGGATCAACAGGGATATGTGAGGGAGCAGGCTGGTGTTGTACTTTGTACTGGTTGAACTCGATGGACGTATGTCTTTTTTCAACCAAAGTAACTATGTAACTATGTAACTATGTATGGGCCATTAGTTGTCTGGTGAGGGAGTTCTTATATTTTCCTAGTCTCCAGTTATGGCCCATACTCACGGGCTACTTTTCTTGCCTGTGGCTAGCACACGGGTGCGTGTACGCGAAAGTTCGGCGACAGCTCGTCGCCAAGTCCCTCCGCATACACACGCGGAAGTGGGACTAGGGATGTGACGGAAGCTGTCGCCGACGTCCCTTCCCCCTGCCGGAAACTCAATGCTCCGGCTATTAGGTTGCTGTCGTTAGTCCGCATACACACGCGGACTAGCGACAGTTGCGGCGAAGTTGCGGTGGCAACTGTCGCCATGCGATTGACTGCCGCCAATCGGCTGCCGACAGCAGCGACGGTTCGGGGTGCGCGCCTCATACTCATGGGCGACCTGTCGCCGCAACACGCGCGTGCCTTGTGGTTGCGGGGACAATTGTAGCCCGTGAGTATGTGCCATTACTGTTGTGGAGTAGGAGGAAGGAAGGGTCATTTGGGGATTACCCATCTGTCAGCTTATGAATGTCTTTCCTTACTTCCCTCTAAAATTGCAAGTTTGCTGCAGTTCCCCAAAAAATATAAATGAGGGAGCCTCTCTCATTGTGATGTCTCCAGTATGTGGGGGAAAAAACAGGAAACAGATAATTTTGTGTGCTGGCTTCTGAATGAAACTGAAGACTCATGCAAGTATTAATATCTTTTGCCACTTATCAGGAAATATATGAAAACAAAGTTTCCCATTTGAGACATACGGATCTCCAAAGTGAGAGTTCTGCTAAAGTCATGATTTTTCTCTTGTGATAGGAGGAAATTACTCCAGTTAGATTTATGTGAAGCTTTGATTTTATAGTTGCTATATTGGGCAATATGTGGCAAGAGCAGGGAATACTCCCTTGTCACCTTCGAGTGTATTGATTGATATGTAGGTTAGGGAGTCTCCTTTTCTAGGCCTAATATAGGTGAGGAAGGGCCATGGAAAATTGGTGTTTTATTCCTAGATTTGGCAAAGCCTGTGTTTGGTTTATTAAAGTCTGTGTTTGGAGTTTTATTGCATGTTTTTGTTGGTTATTATACAGGGGATAGGAAGTCAAATAATTTTCCGTGGGGATTCATTGTTTTGTTTCTGTCTTTGCCAGCAAATGACCTGAGTTGGGATAGTGGCTGGAGGGTAGAATTCTAATGTAAGGAACTGCAATCTTTGGAGGCTGTCAGTTTGTAATTCAACCTAGGCGGCCTTTTATACCACACAAATTTAGGGAATGTAGTCTTGATATTTTTTTTAACTAATAGGCAGGAGTCTGACAGGGTCCTGTTAACCATCAATTTGGCTGCTGGGTAAACCCACTTAGTCAAAGTGGATGACTCGCCTCTTCTGCTTTCCAGCATGCTTTCCACTGTCCTCACTTCCTGCAATATCGTCCACTTACAATACAGTGAGTGGCATTGTAGGAAGTGACGACAGTCTAACGCACGCTGGAACGCGGAAGAGGTGAGTCATCCCCGCCCACTGCCTCTTACTAATAGTGGTGGCTGCTTCTGAGCTTAAGCTGGAGGGGGAGCGCAGATGGGGGTCCGACCCCCCTCCCCACCGCTGTGCCCAAAACCCCTTTCCTGCTGCTGGAACGCTTCTGAGAATGCAGTCACTTTGCATACTATAAAAACAAATTCCATAACATTACATTGTCAGTAATGGTGCATTTATTTCACACTTCCACACACTTGACTTTTATGTTATTTTTAGGGGGGTTGTGCTGACAGCAATACTAGAATAGCGTGGCGGCTGCTGCTGAGCTTCAGCTGGAGGGGGAGCGCAGAGGGGGGACCCAGGTGAGGGAAGGGAGATGGGGGACTCAGGTGAGGGAAGGGGGGGTCCGACTCCCCTCCCCGCCGCTTAAGCTGGAGGGGGAGCACAGATGGGGGACACAGGTGAGGGAAGGGAGATGGGGGACCCAGATGAGGGAAGGGGGGGTCCGACCCCCCCCCCCCCTCCCTGCCGCTTAAGCTGGAGGGGGAGTGCAGATGGGGGACCCAGGTGAGGGGTCTGACCCCCCCCCCCACCCCCCCCGCCGCTGTGCACCAATATGCCCTTCCTGCCTGCTACCCTCTTATGCGGCGTATGCTACGCCGCGGGTCCGCTAGTAGTCTTTAGAGGAGAACTGAAGAGAGAGGTATATGGAGGCTGCCATGTTTATTTCCTTTTAAGCAATACCGGTTGCCTGGCAGCCCTGCTGATCCTCTGCCTCTAATACTATTAGCCATAGCCCCTGAACAAGCATGCAGCAGATCAGGCGTTTCTGACTTTAAAGTCAGATCTGACAAGACTAGCTGCATGCTTGTTTCTGGTGTTATTCAGCTACTACTGCAGAGAAATAGACCAACAGGGCTGCCAGGCAACTGGTATTGATTAAAAGGAAATAAATATGGCAGCCTCCGTATACATCTTACTTCAGTTCCCCTTTAAATGATCTAGCTACTGTATAATATACTGTAGTTTGCAGTTTGTTGCACATATAAGTAAAGAGCCACAATTATAATTACAACAGAGAAAGAACATGTGTGCATCAACCAAGTGAACCCGACAAATCTGGCTTCGCAAATTTGGCCTATTGGCTAATCACAGACATTGCTCATGCAAATAAGCATTTGCTTTCGCATGCCTAAATATGCAGGGTCAAAAACCAAAAACCGCAAAACAATCGCCCTGCGGGAATTAGTTCATGCTATACAGCACTATCCAGGGGCGCCACGAGGAGGCTTCCCATTGCCCCCATACAACCGGGGGGCCGCGGGGGTCCCAGGCACTCTCACCGCCTGGAACCCACACAGCGGCACCCCGGAGGTGGAGGCTGGGGGGTGCAGGCGATCTCCCCAGCGTGGCCAGCGCCGGGAAGAGCCGCCCGCACACACCTCCCAAGATTAAAAACAGGCACTTACCTCAACGTCCATTGCGTTCTGCTACATGCGCATAACCTGGGCGCGACACATAAGGGGCGGACAGGCGCAAATAGCCTGCTCCAGGGCTCTCACCTCCTAAAACAAGCCACTCACTACCTGCCCTCAGAAAAAAGAAATACAATGCTAATTACAACAGAGAAAGAACATGTGTGCATCAACCAAGTGAACCTGACAAATCTGGCTTTGCAAATTTGGCCTATTGGCTAATAGAGTTGGGCCGAACCTTCCGCGGAAGGTTCGGTTCGCGTTAAAGTTCGCGAACCGCAATAGACTTCAATGGGGATGCGAACTTTGAAAAAAAAAAATTATGCTGGCCACAAAAGTGATGGAAAAGATGTTTCAAGGGGTCTAACACCTGGAGGGGGGCATGGCGGAGTGGGATACATGCCAAAAGTTCCGGGGAAAAATCTGGATTTGACGCAAAGCAGCGTTTTAAGGGCAGAAATCACATTGAATGCTAAATGACAGGCCTAAAGTGCTTACAAACATCTTGCATGTGTATACATCAATCAGGTAGTGTAATTAAGGTACTGCTTCACACTGACACACCAAACTCACCGTGTAACGCACCGCAAACAGCTGTTTGTGTAGTGACGGCCGTGCTGGACTGGTGCGCACCATGGCGAGAGTGCAGGTTTTGGTGGCTTTACAGCCCATATGGTCGCCTGGCTGATGTAGCTGAATGACAGAACAGTGACTGTCCAGCTGATCAAATTTGGTCTGACCACAATGAGGCAACGACCTTATTATCGTGGGTGTGCCCCCTGAGACACTCATCTAGGCGCTGGTCATTGCTTCATTGTGATACGCAAGCCCCTTCACCACGGCAAGGTAATGATCACGAAGGGGAATGGGCGCATGTACATGCCTTTTCTTTTGTTGTTGCAGCTGCCCGCAGTGCAGCCAGAAAAATTAGGCAGTCATGTACACGCACCAGAAAAATTATTACAGCGGCCGCTGCTAGCAGCGGCCTAAAAAATTCAGCAATCCGCCTGGAGTCCCGGACCCTGTTGGTGGTGGCGGAGAAGGTAGTCAAGCGGCCTGCAGGCAGACATGCTGTGTGGAGGGACTGGGAGCGACTTAGTCTTCTTGGGGCAGGCCAGGCAGCCAGTCACACGGCGTGCAGGCAGAGATGCTGTGTGTGCGGGGACTGACTTAGTCTTGGGGCGGGCAGCAGCCCTCCGGGATCCATGCCTCATTCATTTTGATAAAGGTGAGGTACTTAACACTTTTGTGACTTATGCTGGGAATACACGGTTCGTTTTTGCCTTCGTTTAAACCTTCGTTTCGATTGTGCCTTTTGTCCTTTTCGATCCCGAAATAATCGGTCATACGGTTAATATCACCACCCACGGTTCCGCTTTTTTTTTCGATTGTGATGGTTTCGTTTTTCCAATGATCGAAGGCTGCAAAGAAACGAAACGAAAATCCCTTTTTACAGGGACGGACTAGCATAAACGAATATATAATCGATCTGAACAGCCATCAAGCCTACCAATGGCTCGATTAGATGGATAAAGAGAGATAATATCAAACATGTTCGATCACTAGTCGTTCGTTTTTGGGGTCTATTAATCGAAACTATAATGAGATTATGACTATTTTCACATACGTTTTCAACACTCGATTCGTTTACCGAACAAATCGAAGGTTTAAACGAAGGCAAAAACGAACCGTGTATTCCCAGCATTAGGCGACTTCTCTGTGACAATGCCTCCAGCTGCGCTGAAGGTCCTTTCTGACAGGACGCTTGCGGCAGGGCAGGAGAGAAGTTGGATGGCAAATTGGGACAGCTCTGGCCACAGGTCAAGCCTGCGCACCCAGTAGTTCAAGGGTTCCTCATCGCTGTTCACAGCAGTGTCTACATCCACACTTAAGGCCAGGTAGTCGGCTACCTGCCGTTCCAGGCATTGGTGGAGGGTGGATCCGGAAGGGCTACGGCGAGGCGTTGGACTAAAGAACGTCCGCATGTCCGACATCACCATGAGATCGCTGGAGCGTCCTGTCTTTGACTGCGTGGACACGGGAGGAGGATTAGTGGCAGTGGTACCTTGCTGGCGTTGTGCCGTCACATCACCCTTAAAGGCATTGTAAAGCATAGTTGACAGCTGGTTCTGCATGTGCTGCATCCTTTCCACCTTCCGGTGAGTTGGTAACAGGTCCGCCACTTTGTGCCTGTACCGAGGGTCTAGTAGTGTGGCCACCCAGTACAGCTCATTCCCCTTGAGGTTTTTTATACGGGGGTCCCTCAACAGGCAGGACAGCATAAAAGACGACATCTGCACAAAGTCGGATCCAGTACCCTCCATCTACTCTTGCTCTTCCTCAGTGACGTCAGGTAAGTCAACCTCCTCCCCCCAGCCGCGAACAATACCACGGGAAGGTTGAGCAGCACAAGCCCCTTGCGATGCCTGCTGAGGTTGTTCTCCTGCCGCTGTCCCCTCCTCCTCCTCCTCCTCCCCCAAAGAAACACCTTGCTCATCATCCTCTGAGTCTGACTCGTCTTCTGCACATGACTTCTCTTCTTCCTCCTCCTCCCCCCTCTGTGCTGCCGCAGGTGTTGAGGAAACAGCTGGGTCTGATGAAAATTGGTCCCATGCCTGTTCCTGCCGTAACGGTTCCTGGTCACGCTCATTCACAGCTTCATCCGCCACTCTACGCACAGCACGCTCCAAGAAGTAAGCGTAGGGAATTAAGTCGCTGATGGTGCCCTCACTGCGGCTCACCAGGTTGGTCACCTCCTCAAACGGCCGCATGAGCCTGCATGCATTTTCCATCAGTGTCCAGTTGTCGGGCCAGAACATCCCCATCTTCCCAAACTGTTTCATTCTACTGTAGTTGTAGAGGTAGTGGGTCACGGCTTTCTTCTGTTCTAGCAGGCGGGAGAACATGAGCAGGGTCGAGTTCCAGCGAGTCAGGCTATCGCAAATGAGGCGTCTCACCGGCATGTTGTTTTTGCGCTGAATTTCAGGTATACAGTGGCGGGTTCACTAAACAGAACAGGTATACAGTGGCGGGTCCACTGAACAGAACAGGTATACAGTGGCGGGTTCACAGAACAGGTATGCAGTGGCAGGTTCACTGAACACAACAGGTATGCAGTGGCGGGTTCACTGAACAGGTATACAGTGGCGGGTCCACTGAACAGAACAGGTATGCAGTGGCGGGTTCACTAAACAGAACAGGTATACAGTGGCGGGTTCACTAAACAGAACAGGTATACAGTGGCGGGTTCACAGAACAGGTATGCAGTGGCAGGTTCACTGAACACAACAGGTATGCAGTGGCGGGTTCACTGAACACAACAGGTATGCAGTGGCGGGTTCACTGAACACAACAGGTATGCAGTGGCGGGTTCACTGAACAGGTATACAGTGGCGGGTTCACTAAACAGAACAGGTATACAGTGGCGGGTTCACTAAACAGAACAGGTATACAGTGGCGGGTTCACAGAACAGGTATGCAGTGGTGGGTTCACAGCACAGGTATGCAGTGGTGGGTTCAATGAACAGGTATACAGTGGCGGGTCCACTGAACAGAACAGGTATGCAGTGGCGGGTTCACTGAACAGGTATACAGTGGCGGGTCCACTGAACAGAACAGGTATGCAGTGGCGGGTTCACTGAACAGGTATGCAGTGGCGGGTCCACTGAACAGAACAGGTATGCAGTGGCGGGTCCACTGAACAGAACAGGTATGCAGTGGCGGGTTCACTAAACAGAACAGGTATACAGTGGCGGGTCCACTGAACAGAACAGGTATACAGTGGCGGGTTCACAGAACAGGTATGCAGTGGCAGGTTCACTGAACACAACAGGTATGCAGTGGCGGGTTCACTGAACAAGTATACAGTGGCGGGTCCACTGAACAGAACAGGTATGCAGTGGCGGGTTCACTGAACAGGTATACAGTGGCGGGTCCACTGGACAGAACAGGTATGCAGTGGCGGGTTCCCGAAACAGAACAGGTATGCAGTGGCGGGTTCACAAAACAGAACAGGTATACAGTGGCGGGTTCACTAAACAGAACAGGTATACAGTGGCGGGTTCACTAAACAGAACAGGTATACAGTGGCGGTTTCACAGAACAGGTATGCAGTGGTGGGTTCACTGAACAGGTATGCAGTGGTGGGTTCACAGCACAGGTATGCAGTGGTGGGTTCACAGCACAGGTATGCAGTGGTGGGTTCACAGCACAGGTATGCAGTGGTGGGTTCACAGAACAGGTATGCAGCCAGACAGGAACAAGTTATGCCTAACTAATCTTTCCCTGAGAGACAGTCTGCAGCAGCGCGCCCTACTCTCACTAACGCAGGCAGCACACGAGTGACCGTAATGGCCGCCGCTGCCTGCCTTATATAAGGGGGGGTGGGGCTCCAGGGGCTAGTGTAGCCTAATTGGCTACACTGGGCCTGCTGACTGTGATGTAGAGGGTCAAAGTTGACCCTCCATGTGCATTATGGGGCGAACCGAACTTCCGCAAAGGTTCGCCTGCGGGACGCGAACGCGAACCACTGAAGTTCGCATGGAACCGTTCGCAGGCGAACCGTTCGGCCCAACTCTATTGGCTAATCACGAGACATTGCTCATGCAAATAAGCATTTGCTTTCGCATGCCTAAATATGCAGGGTCAAAAACCAAAAACCGCAAAACAATCGCCCTGCGGGAATTAGTTCATGCTATACAACACTATCCAGGGGCGCCACGAGGAGGCTTCCCATTGCCCCCATACAACCGGGGGGCCGCGGGGGTCCCAGGCACTCTCACCGCCTGGAACCCACACAGCGGCACCCCGGAGGTGGAGGCTGGGGGGTGCAGGCGATCTCCCCAGCGTGGCCAGCGCCGGGAAGAGCCGCCCGCACACACCTCCCAAGATTAAAAACAGGCACTTACCTGAACGTCCATTGCGTTCTGCTACATGCGCATAACCTGGGCGCGACACATAAGGGGCGGACAGGCGCAAATAGCCTGCTCCAGGGCTCTCACCTCCTAAAACAAGCCACTCACTACCTGCCCTCAGAAAAAAGAAATGCAATGCTAATTACAACAGAGAAAGAACGTGTGTGCATCAACCAAGTGAACCTGACAAATCTGGCTTCGCAAATTTGGCCTATTGGCTAATCACGAGACATTGCTCATGCAAATAAGCATTTGCTTTCGCATGCCTAAATATGCAGGGTCAAAAACCAAAAACCGCAAAACAATCGCCCTGCGGGAATTAGTTCATGCTAAACAGCACTATCCAGGGGCGCCACGAGGAGGCTTCCCATTGCCCCCTGGGAATGGGTTGTATGGGGGCAATGGGAAGCCTCCTTGTGGCGCCCCTGGATAGTGCTGTATAGCATGAACTAATTCCCGCAGGGCGATTGTTTTGCGGTTTTTGGTTTTTGACCCTGCATATTTAGGCATGCGAAAGCAAATGCTTATTTGCATGAGCAATGTCTCGTGATTAGCCAATAGGCCAAATTTGCAAAGCCAGATTTGTCAGGTTCACTTAGTTGATGCACACATGTTCTTTCTCTGTTGTAATTAAAAGAGCCACAATTATCCTAGCACCTCTAATGACACATTTGTGTGCCTCCCACATCGTCAGTCATGCTTATATTGTCTTATCAGTCATGCTGTATTGTTTTGTGAAATGTAGTATATCCTTTGTTTCATCTGTTACTTTTTTTTTTTTTTTTGTGGGTGTATTTCGACTGGTCTTTTTGGATCAGTTGCTCACTAATGGATTTTTGGGATGTATACCCACTAAAATGTGTTTCCCATATACAGTCAATACATACATTTTCCCTCTGCAAATGTCTGAGTAAAGCTGCTCTCTTTTTAGGAATGTTTCACACCCTAGCATTTATAGTTGTCAATTCAAGTGGCTCGGTGTAGGGAGGGGTTTTGTCACCTGGGAACCCTGATCCCCGCTGTCCAGTGGATAATGACTGGTAGTAATCAGGGGAAAAAACAAACAAATGTAACATGTGTTATCATGTCTTTATTCAGTGACACATTGGTTATGTACTGTAGATTTTCTTTTACTTTTATAAGTGTCCACAACATCCAAGGTCGATAAATGTACAAGAGAAAGAACCAAGATATCCTGTGTACACATCAGCTCCACA
This sequence comes from Hyperolius riggenbachi, assembly GCF_040937935.1. Taxonomy (NCBI): domain Eukaryota; kingdom Metazoa; phylum Chordata; class Amphibia; order Anura; family Hyperoliidae; genus Hyperolius; species Hyperolius riggenbachi. Next base: position 375,957,309 of record NC_090648.1, read on the forward strand.
GAAAAAAAACAGCTCTATCTATAATTGTTTATGTACATACTGGAGTAAACCTGGGCATTTTATTTATGGATCCTTGCCTCCCATTTACCTCTTTAGTGTTTTCAGAGTTGGTGGGCATACCATTTTGGACCATGCACTCTGCCTGGGCATGGCTATGTCCAATGTTTTTTTCAAATGATCATAGGCTAGTGTAGTAGAGTAAAAAATGTGTGGTTCATCTCACAGACCTCTATGTGAGGTTCAGTCTTTCTGGTGGCTTTGTGATTACAAAAGTGTCAATATATGGTCTGCCCATGGGTCTTTGGTGAAACTGTTGCCCTGGCATGCGCCTATCCAAATAACAGTATTGAGCCTTGCTCATATCACCCCATCTTCTTCAGCGCTCATGGCTGCCATAAAAGATGAAGTATGCGACTGATTGTTATCTGGGTCATGGCATTGCTTGCTCAGAGTTCTCTTCTGCCTCTGCCACCTTTTCCATACCCTGGTGGTGAGTACTGGGATCTCTGGTGAGACCAGACAGCTAATATATGCACATGGTGGTGCAGGAGCTGTACTATGTTTGTCTCCACGTGGCATTCTTGAACTCTGAACACCAGGGAATGTTTAATACTAGATTGTAGTAAAACAGTAAGACCTTCTGCTGTAAAACTATGGTATTTAAATAACTACCTAGGAGCATGATTAGTTCATGCCTTTCAGCAGCACATCAGACATTCTTCTTCAACACATTTTGGTATTCTGATTTAATAAATCTCTTTTAAATATCTCGGAACATCATTTTCTTCTTTTTTTTTATTTGAAGAACAACTATAATGAGGAGAATATGGAGCATATTCATATTTATTTCCTTTTAAACAATACCAGTTGCCTGACAGCCCTGCTAATCTAATTGGCTGCAGTAGTGTCTGAATAACACCAGAAACAAGCATGCAGATAATCTTCAGGTCTGACAATAATGCCAGAAACACCTGATCTGCTGCATGCTTGTTCAGGGTCTGTGTCTAAAAGTATGAGAGGCAGAGGATCAACAGGATAGCCAGTCAACCAGTATTGTTTGAAAAGAAATAGATATGTCAGCCTCCATATTCTTCTCACTACAGTGTCCTTTAACTATTCTTTAATAATCTAGATGTTTAGGGCCAGGTTGAGTTAGCACAGTGACTTAGAGCAGGACTCAGGACTGCAGAGTGGATTCTGCTAGCAGCAGTATTGTTGTTAATCTGCTACCAGTTCAGCTTATTTCTACTTTTCAAGTCGTCTACCCTTCTTTTATTTTCAGGACTTCATGACCTCCTGCACCCCGACCTCACGCTGGCCAATGAATGGTGAGTGGAAGCGTTACATCTTACATTACATCTCATACCAGCCTTCTTTCAAATGTTTTACTACAGAGGATTTAAAGCTGTTAAAGCTGTGGCTCAAAGTTATTGTGTGCTTTTGCTTAGGCAGGGATGGCACAATTTGCCAATGTGGAAATGCACTAGAACTGAAAGCCCACCTAAATCAATGGGCTCTCACAGCTAATGCGTTTTTCTGGAAAAAAAAACTGGTTTCTGTATGTTTTTTTTTCTGTACATTTGCAGTTTTGTATAAAATATATTTTTTGGCAGCTGCGGATGCATGCATTTTAATGTGTAGGAATGGGTGTTGTATATGCCAAAAAAAGTGTACACAAAAACTAATTTGCAAATGCTTTTGTAGTGTGATCCCCAGTGTGTTTAAACTGGCTTAAGTGACTCAATTGTGAAATCTGTTATTATCAAATCCCTGTGTAGGGAGCCTGAGCCATTTTTGCTTCTTTTTTCGCCAAATTACAGCAATTTTTGTAAATTTTCACCATTTTGCAAATGTGCATTGAAGTCTGTGTGACCAAATTTTGCCGGTTGATTGCAAAGCCTCCATACATGAGATCAACACCAAATTTGGTATGTATATCAAGGCCAACCCAAGGCACATGTCAACATTTTTTTGAGAACATTTTAAAGGGGAAAAGACATTTTAAACCCAGTGCAATGTAATATTGAAGCAGATTTTGGCTCATTTTAAAGTCCATGTACATGCTATTGTTGTATGTATGTGGAAGTAGGTAACTTCGGCACTTAGCAGCGAGCGCCACAGCTGGACGCCGTCATAACAGCAATACTATGATGTGTAAGAGTTGGAGGGGGAATAGCATTTACTGCTGCCGGGGAGTTTAGTGGCAGCAGGGAGAACCGTGACTTGGCTTGTCCTGCACCCAACTCACCGGCGGCTGTACAATATGTACGCATGTATGTCAGGGTCAACAGTAAAAACATGATAAATAAGTGAAAAAGACCTTGTAACTTTTGAGAAAATTGTTTTTAAAATGTAAAGGGAAATTAAAATTCAGTGCATTGTTAAGGTGGCCATACACTAATAGATTTGCAGCAGATTCGACCATCAGATAGATTTCTGGCAGATGCCTGTCAAGTTGAATCTGACAGGAATCTATCTGATGTGTGCTACACACTACAAACAGATTTCCAATAGCTTTCAGAATGAAATCTATTGTAAATCGATCTAAATGCATTATTGGACCATTAAGGTGGCCATACACTGGCCCGATTCGCGGCCGTTTCGACAGCAGATTCGATCCTGGGATCGAATCTGCTGCCAATCGTTTGCGCTAAACGCACCCGCCGATCCGATTTCCTCCCGAAATCGGATCGGTCCGTCGATCGCGCCGTGCGGGAAATTACCCTCGATCGCCCGCGGGTAAGGAGCGCGTCGCTAGCGGCGGACGATCCGATCAGGTATACATTACCTGACGCTGGCTCCCGGGCGTCTTCTCCGCATCTTCTCCGCGCTGCACCCGCTCCATCCCAGCGCTTCCTGTCACTGCAGTGACAAGGAAGTTCAAATAGAGGGCGCTCTATTTAAACTTCCTGGTCACGGAGTGACACAGGAAGCGCCGGGATGGAGCGGGTGCAGCGTAAAGTAGATGCGGAGAAGATGCCCGGGAGCCGGCGTCAGGTAATGTATGCGTGGGGGGGGGGGGGGGGACAGGCGGCAGCGGCGGCTCCACAGATTGTGATCGGTTTCAGGCTGAAATCGATTCACAATCTGTTTGCAGTAAAGGCAGCCATACGATCCCTCTCTGATCAGATTCGATCAGATAGGGATCTGTCAGCTGGTCGATCTAATGGCAAATCGACCAGTGTATGGCTACCTTTAGATCCAGTGCAACTCTATGGGCCATCGATCTGCGGCCAGCAGCAGATCGACCTAGATTTTCCATCCTGTCAGATAGATCAAATTGATCGAAGTCGTCTGCAAATCGATCGATCTGGGAATTTGATAGAATCAATTTCTGATCGATCGATCGATTCTATAGAATCAATCGATCGATCGATCCATCCATGGCTGAAATCGACCAGTGTATGGGCCCCAAAGAGGAACTTCAGCCTAAACAAACATACTTTCATTAAGTTACATTTGTTATGTTAATTAAAATAGATAGGTAATATAATCTCTTACCCACCCTGTTTTAAAAGAACAGGCAAATGTTTTTGATTTAATGGGGCAGCCATCTTTTTGGTTGAAAGGAGGTGACAGGGAGCATGAGACACAGTCCCAACTGTCCTGTGTCCTAATCAACCCTCCCGGCTGCGCGTGCTAGGCAACAAGAACATCAACATTACAAATGCCATCATGCTTTGCAAAGCATCAGGGGAAAAATGCCCAGGCAAATTTCTTTGAAGGGGTGGAGCTTAGCTTCTGTGCAGTTAAAAATGAGGCTTGGGTAAGAAAAACAAAGTTCTGATACTGTAAAACTGTTAAAGCATCACCAAGCCTTTTCAGTTCTGCTGAGTAGATTTTTAGTCTGGAGGTTCATTTTAAAGAAAATGTGTATGGTCACTTTATATTTCAAAATTATAAGGCACGGGTCACACTTAAAGAGAAACTTTAAATGGTAACTGAAGCAAGAAAGATATGGAGCCTTCCATATTTATTTCCTTTTAAGCAATACTAGTTGACTGACTATCCTGCTAATGGTATGCCTGTAATATTTTTAGCCTTAGACCCTGACCAAGCATGCAGCAGATCAGATGTTTCTGACATTATTGTCAGATCTGACAAGATTAGCTGCATGCTTCTTTCTGGTGTGATTTGGACACTACTACAGCCAAATAGTTCAGCAGATCTCTCAGGCAACTGGTATTGTTTAAAAGGAAATAAATATAACAGCCTCCATATTCTTCTCACTACAGTTGTCCTTTAAAGGGCCTGGCAGCCCTGCTAATCTATTTGGCTGCAGTAGTGAATAACACTAGAAACGAGCAAGCATGCAGTAATCTTGTCTGATCTGCATGCTTGTTCAGAGTCTATGGCTAAAAGTATTAGAGGCAGAGGTTCAGCAGGATAGCAGGGCGCCTGGTTTTGCTTAACCACTTAACACCAGCCTATTAGTGGCGTTAAGCGGGTGCTTGCACATGCCTCCCTGCGGCGCCAGCGGGCATGTTGTGATCTCCCATTAACGCAAAATGATTGTTTTAAAACATCTATTTTTGCATTGAAAAGGACAGAAACAGGATGTTTTAAATGTCCATTTTGCATTAAATGGTTAAAAGGAAATAAATATGGCAGCCTCCATATCCTAGTAGCTTCAGTTGTCCTTTAACCAAGGATTAAACTTCATCCCAATCAGTAGCCGAGATCCCATTTCTTTTTTTTTTTTCAATCAGCCTTTATTAATGAAAAAAGCATCAATCAACAAGAAAAACGAATAGATAAACTTTAAAACAAACATGTTCACAGTGTGTCTCTTTGACATATTAACAGCCAAAAAGCCTCAGACCGATATCAGAGAAAAAAACTTAACTTCAACATAAAATAGGACAGTTCCCATTGTAGCAAAATCAGGAATGGACAGATATATTGTGACCAGGGGAGCTCGGATACCACTTTTTAAAATCCGAATAGATTCAGATACCCAGATATCCGGATCCGAATCGGATATCCGAATCCGAACTTTTGGGTATCCGAGTAGAATCAAATATCCGAACCCAATATCCGGTCGGATTCGGATATCCGGATTGAAAGCCGGAAGTGGTCTTTAAAATGGTTTCAAAGCGTTTTGAAAGGTAAAACTCACTCTCTCTCCTCAGCAGGTGGGGGGATGCCCTAACTGTTCATGGATCTTGTATTCCATGGATTTGTAGGATGTCAAAAGCAAGCTCACATGCATTGGCGAGGAATCGAACCCAGGTCAACTGCTTGGAAGGCAGCTTTGCTCACCACTATACCACTAACATTACATGCTGAAGCCAGCCTAGCATGTACCATTGTGATATACCCAAGAGAAAAATGAGCTTGCTTATTTGCCTAATTTGCTAGATGAAAGCAGTGGGACACATGGTGATACTGCTTACAGGCTTCAATTCAAGACAAGAAAGATCATGTGCCCCCCTGGATGATGCTGGTGTAACACACACAGCAAAAGACAGCAATTTAAAGTCTGAACGATTCCAGGGCAAGGGTGGGAAGGATGAAAAGCTAGGTGGCCATGCAACCCTTCATGCTAACCTAAAGCTTACTTGTGGCTTACAACACACTGGCTTGAAACTTTACCAAATCCAATGCTCCAATATGGAGCTTCTCTGTTTGCAGTTTTTTTTTGTTTTTTTTTGTGGTGTCACAGTTTACTCATCTCTTCAACTACAAGAAAGGTTTAGGAGTAGTCTTAGCTACCGTAATATCTATGTTACGGCAGGGCCCTTATTACACTTTCTCTTACAGGGCTATGGAAACCGTTTTGCCCATGCGATAAAGCGAGGTGCAAAAATGAAATCATGCCTAGCAGAGGATGGTTTCAATCCATCGACCTCTGGGTTATGGGCCCAGCACACTTCTGCTGCGCCACTCTGCTTACATTTGTATACAATCTTCAAGTTTAAGAAGGGTACATTAGTTTAAATAGTTACACTACAATCTATGTTACAGCTAGGCCCTAATGACACTTTCTCTTAAGGGGTTATGGCCACCGATTGGCCCATGTGGTAAAGCAAGGTGTAAAAACCAAAGTTCACCTAGCAGAGGATGGTTTTGATCCATCAACCTCTGGGTTATGGGCTCAGCACGCTTCCACTGCGCCACTCTGCTGTCATACAGCAGATGCTTCGTTGTAGGAAAAAGTGAGTGAGACCGCTAGACTCACATGCATCCACATAAAATCGTTCAGCAACAACTGTGTGCACAGTCTCTGTGGTGCAATCAGTTAGCGTGTTCGGCTGCTAACCGAAAGGTTGGTGGTTCAAGCCCACCCAGGGACGACCTTGACTTTTGTGTTCAACAGTTGTCCGAAGAGAACCCCAGATAGCTCTCTCTCTCTCTCTCTCTCTCTCGGACTGACTGCGCTCGAAACGGAATTTTGCCATTGATGGTGATTTTGGCTTCTGCTCGGATATCTGAACTAACTATCCGCCCGGATTTCAGATGTGCAATCCGAGTTTGCCCAGATAGTCAATTCGGATTTTAAAAAATATCCGAATTGCTATTCAATATTCGGATAGTGGAAAAAGTTTGGATTATCTGGGTAGTGTGAGAGAACGCGGAAAAGCCGCCGCATGTGCTGCTGAGGAGGCGGCTGATTCCGTGTCCAATGCGGCGGTTTGCACGCGGAGGCGTGCGTCTGGTAACAGGGCAGAACGCAGAAAAGCCGCCGCATATAACAGTAAGGCGGCTGGTTCCGCGTCCAGCGCAGCGGTTTGCACGCGGCATCGTGTGTCTGGTGTGGCTGAGTCTGTTAGTGCACACAGGCTTAGGAATATGCGCGCGCGCGCTGAGAGGCAGAACTCTTATACTGGGCAAGGAGAAGTCAGCTGATCACGCCGATCAGCTGACTCCAGAGCAGGGTACTATTGGTTAGTCAATTAGGGGTGGTGCCGGAGAGCACTACTCCATATATAGTTACTGCTGGCCAGTTTCAAGTTGTCTGCCGTTGCGAACACTACGTGGAAGCACTCAGACTTTAGTCAGATCCAACAGTGTGTTTGAACCAGGTGGACCTGGGAATTCACACTGAGCCAGATTACTTGTGTTATTAATCTGTTATACTTTAGACTAGTTACAGGGTTTAGAGACCACGGACCTTACACCCAAGCTAGGGAACTTGTGTTATCAATCTGTTATACATCAGACTAGTTCCAGGGTGTAGAGACCATGGACCTCACACCCAGACTAGGGAACTTGCATTATCAATCTGTTGTACTTCAGACTAGTTCCAGGGTGTAGAGACCACGGACCTCACACCCAGACTAGGGAACTTGTGTTATCAATCTGTTATACTTCAGACTAGTTCCAGGGTGTAGAGACCACGGACCTCACACCAGAATAGGGAACTTGTGTTATCTATTTGTTATTCATCAGACTAGTTCCAGGGTGTAGAGACCAAGGACCTCACACCCAGAATAGGCATTGTTGATATCTGTTATGACTTTACTTATGTCTTGACTATCCCTCTGATCTCTGATTCGTACCTCACATATCTGATATTCCGTTGCCAGACCCTGCTTGCCTTGGATACCGAATCAGCCTTCTGTCTTTGTACTTTTTCTGTCAGTTTGTTGCCGACCAGGCGTGCCCGACCTCGAGAGCTATCTCTCCACTTAAGAGATAGTCTCCAGATCTGATAGTGACATCCACCTTCAGGTGTCACTCACTCTCTGGTCCTTCCCATCTCCAGCCTGACTCCACCCCTTGAAGAGTCTCAGGCTGCTGGAAGGTTCCTTTGTTCTCAAGAGCAGAATTCCAGGCTGCTTCTGATCACCTGCTCAGCAGGTGCATGTCTCAAAGTATTACTGTTACACCAAACACTCACATACCTTAGGTGTCCAGAGGTTAGCAATATATCTGTATTATCGGTGATTCTGCAGATCATCAATAATCAGGTATATATCTGCATTCTTGGTGATACTGCAGATCACCAATAATCAGATTCTCTCTGCGTGCTGACACCAATCGTTACAGGTAGTTCGGATATCCGAAATCTGGATGAGCACCAGTGATTGTGACCTAGATATCTGAATGTTGTACCCAATGTCTCAGTTAATGAGCAAACAGTCTGTCCTGAACCAAAATTCTGCAAGTCCCGGATCATCCAGCCATAAGGACCAATTTTTTTCAAATTTCTGAGGAGCACCTCTATGAGCATACTGTATATTAATTTCTCCAATCTACGATATTTATTCATGTGCAATAACCAATCAATCAATAACCGAGGTGTTGGTTGTTTCTAGTAGATTTAAATTAATTTCCTAGCTTGAAACAATGCATGTTGTACTAATATTTGTACATGCTTTATTATATTCAGATGAGATAATAGCCCCATAATACCAACCTTAGCCTGCCTGGGAATCATTATACTAGTGACTGTGTTAAGCGTATCAAAAATTTCAGACCACTATGTATGAAGTTTTGGGCATCTTCACAACATATGCATGAGATCACCATGATCTCCACTACATCAAGCACATATTGGATCATCTCTCTTGCCCATAGAGTAAAGTCTTTTGGGAGTTAAACAGTTAGTATGCAATATATTCAGCTGAGATCATTTTTGTGTTGCATTGGTAGAAACTAGGGGGACCTTCTGAAGGGCTTCACACCACTCTCCCTCAGTCAAATCATCCAGGTCATGCTGCCAGCTTTTTTTTAACATGTTAAAGGACATTTCTCAAAAAAAGAGGCAATAGAAGGGCATCGCAGGAAGAAATAAAACCACTTCTGGAATTAGTCTGAGCGAGATCCCATTTCTTTTGAGAAATTGTAACGATTGGTGTCAACACGCAGAGAGAATCCGATTATTGGCGATCTGCAGAATCACCAGTAATACAGATATACACCAGAATATGGATGATCTGCAGCATCACCAATAATCCAGGTATGTCTAACCTCTAGACACCTGAGATATGTGAGTATGATGTAACAGTACCACTTTGAGTAAGAACCACCAGAGGAGCTGGAGGTAGTAATGAAGGGAATCCACCCCAGACTTTGGGTGAATCCTTGTAGCCTAAGCTCCCTAGGAGAGGGACATAGGCTAGGTTGCAGGATGCCCTGCTGCTAAGGAGAACAGTCTTGCCCTAACTGGGTGTGAGATCCTAGCTCTCTACACCCCGGAACTGGGCTAACGGAATACAATTACACAATGCTAGTCTTGGGTGTGCAGTCCGTAGTCACCACACCCTGGAACTAGCCTGTAACATAACATAGTATTGACATAGAATCCTAGGCTTGGGTGTGAGGTCCGTAGTCACAACACCCTGGAACTAGTCTATAGCATAACATAGCATTGACACAGTTTCCTAGGCTTGGGTGTGAGGTCCATAGTCACAACACCCTGGAACTAGTCTATAGCATAACATAGCATTGACACAGTTTCCTAAGCTTGGGTGTGAGGTCCGTAGTCACAACACCCTGGAACTAGTCTATAGCATAACATAGCATTGACATAGTATGCGAGAGTAATCTAGCTCAGTGTGAATTCCCAGGGCCTCCTGGTTCTAACACACTGTAGGATCTGACTGAGGTCTGTGTGCTAACACGTAAAGCATTTGCAATGGCAGACAACATGAGACTGAGAGGCGAGTGGTTATATAGGGTAGCGCTGATAAGCGCTGCCCCAGCCCCTCCAGCCAATCCGCATACATCCTGGGATCAGCTGACCAAGGGAGTCAGCTGATCCCTCTCTGTTTCCCATAAAGCTTCTGTCTCTCCGCGCACGCGTGTATTCCTCAGCCTATGTGCACAGGAAAGCTGTATCACATCAGACACATGTCGCCGCACGTAAACCGCCGGGCTGGACGCGGAAGTAGCCGCCACGCCGTCCGAGCATGCGGCGGCCATTCCGCAATCCTTCACAGAAATCCTCACCTTTTCTTGAATAGATCATCGGGGGGTCTGTGTGGCTGATATTGTGGTGAAACCATGTCATGACAGTTTCCTTTTTGTAAACCTCATTCAATTGTGGGAAATAATGGCTGTTTCCAACTGCCAAACATCCAGTATATTTTTCTGTGCATATGTATAGCTATACAAAAAAACCTTTTAGCCCAACGCATTGTTAGTGTGTGTGGTTATGCTGTCTAGTTTTTTCTTGTCTGGCAGTAGTAAAGGTGATGATTAGCACATTTATTGGGGATCAAAAATTATACAGCAATATTTTTGTAAAATACTGAATAATTAATAATGGTTGCTAATTACTTGTCATGGAGGGTTACCAGCAAAACTGGTTCATGTTTATAGCTAGTCATTCCTATACGGAACCTGGACTGTTGTACATATAGTCGTTTGTGTATTCCTTCTTCTGTCTTATTTTTTGTTTTCGTGGAACAAAGTGTACTTTAAAGCTTTTTTTGTTGGAGCGTTTGTGTTGCTCTGGATGGACGTTGATCTGTGTATAAAACCTGTAGTGACACTTTATTTTTGTGGATCCTTGTTGTGTAACTATATCCTCTTCTCCAGGATATACTGCATCACAGATATAGACCCAGATCACCGCAAGCTAAACCAGCTGCAGGCTGTCACCCGCTTCCTGTTAGGGGAGGACACTGATTTGGAATGTAAGATCCTTTCCGTTCTTGTGTTATCTGATCTTTCCTGAATTCTTTGTGTGAATTGTTACAGCTGCTGTAATAGCTTAGTCACCAACATGGTGTGTATTGTAGTCAGGAAATCTGAGTAGTGATTAGTGATGTATAGACACGGAGCAGGAAAAAGGGCGCATGTGGCAAGTGGACTAAATGGGCGCCACCATAGGGGCCAATACAAAATAGTGGTCTTTGGGCGCCAGAGCAGAAATTAGGGCACCTGATATATAGCAGTCACTGATACAGCCCCTGCTGTATATCGGGCACTGCGGGTGCCCAAATGCCGCTATTTTGCAGTGCTTATTTAACTTTTTTTAAAAATACTTTTTTTCTGTGGTGTAATCATCGTACCGCACCACGGCTGCTGGTGGGGGGGGGGGGGGGGGGCAGGGGCAGGGTTTGCAACGTTACTTAGCTTGGTTGTGCAGATGAGGGGGACTAGTTTTAGGGATTAAGTAGGTAGTTTGTGTGGATGATGGGGTAGTTTTAGGCACTAGGTAGGTAGTTTGTGTGGGTGGGGGGTTAGATTTAGGCACTAGGTAGGTAGTTACAACGTTACTGTGCACCCTTGTTTCCCCGCACTTTTATTTGATGTAAGCATATAGACGGGCTGTCATTAGCATTACAATACACGGATCATAATGTTTAATGCTTTTTTTTTTTGGGTGGGGAGGGAGCGTCAACAAAGGGTCTGAGGCCAATCAGTCCTTATCTTTTAAAAAGTGACAGGCCCTATTTATACGGAAAGGATACAATGGTTATGACACGTAGCTGTTTCAGACTCTGTATCGTTTTATGGATGTAGTAGGAAGATGAAATTGCAGCAGGCTGAAGTACAGCAAGAACCCATTTTGTTGAGGGAAAATAATATTCAAATCATTAATTCACTTTAAGCCAATAATGTCAGAGAAACACAATGGCCCATTTGCAATTAATTTTTTCTCCTGAGTTTTCTCCAAGAAGATAATTTTTCATCTTGTATTTAAAATTATTTTTCAGCACTTTGCAATTAAAAAAGTACCAATACCAACAAATAGGTGAAAAAGTACTATCAAAATTCTTTGGAGTAGTTTCTTGTTTGCTGATGGCTTAAAAAGTATTTTATTGACAAGTTGTGAAAATATCACCTAGGAGAAAACTCAAGAGAAAAAGTGAATTGCATATTGGCCAAAATGTCTCTAGCCTCATTGATGTCCTGCTCATTTTGTGAATTAATAGGCCGCATCTTTAAATCAGTTGCTCTGTAGAATACCTGGTGTTCTCCTACAGGGCTTCTACAAAATGGCTTCCACAATATTCCTCTCCACACAGGCTTGCATCATTGTGCTGTGTAAAAGTTCATATTCCATTTTCCTCAGCTCTGTGCTAATGGAAGTTTGGTTTAGGGGTTTCTCACTGTTTTCTCCTTGCAGGTGACGAGGAGCTGGTGAAGGAGGTCCTCTTTGATGCTGTGGTCACAGCTCCTCTGGAAGCTTATTGGACACAACTGGCTCTTAATCTGTCAAAGTGAGTAAAGCCTAAAAGTGTGAACCTGTGGAGTGCTGCTCTTTTCCAAAGACACCAGCTTAGAATAGATTGTTAGCCTAATGGCCTTCCATGCTGATACCATTTTGTTTTATTCATTTCCATGATGATGGTTATGCTTCTTCACTGGTTGGCAGTTTTAAGTGGGATAAAGCTCTGACATAACATCAATAAAAATGTGTTTTCCCACTTTTTATCACCCATACAGTTACCATATTTGCTTTTCTGCACAAGTAATATTGTCCATTTACAAGTTACAAGTTCCCAAAGTACAGTTTATCTGCTCTGAAAGCTGCCATTGCATTTTATTCATAGCTGATGTAATGATATATTAAAATCTTCTTGTAAACAAAAGATAATGTTATCACCTCTTCGGATGTAGATCCCAAGCTGAAGGAGATTTCTACTGAAGAACAAAGTGCTGTGTTTAAAGAGACTCTGAAGCCTCCTAAATTACCTCTTTTCTAGGCAGTCTTCTTAAGCATTAAAGCGGAACCGAGATGAAAAACTAACTATAACAAGTAACTTGTCTATATATCTTATCTAAAGTTTAGATAGTTTACACAGCAAATACAGCTGCAAACAGCTCTAATAGAATATGATTCTTTCTTCCTGTGATACAATGACAACAGCCATGTTGTTTGTAAACATTACACAGAGGCAGGCTTAACTGCATCTTGAGCAAAAAAACCTAATCCCCTCCTCCTCCTCCCCTCTGCCTCTGAAATCTCTGGCTAGTAATACCTCCCCCTCCTCCTGCCCAGACTGAGCTCCCATGAGCCCTTGCTACTGTCTGAAAGTGCCTTGGCTCTCTAAAATCATGTGGGCGTGGCTTGTTTATTTTATAGGGAATTAGAGTATTAAAACAACAAAAAAGTATTTGGTTTGAGGAATGCCTTATAAACAATAGGAAAGGAACACAATTATGCAATGAGTAAAAGTTCATCTCGGATCCACTTTAATGGCTTAGCTGAAACGCCGCAATCCCGCAGCAAAACAAGGCTTTAATCACCCACAAATACTGGTGCAAAATCCACGACTTTCAAAGTCGTGGATTTTGCAGCCCGGGGAGGCAGAGCTTTGAGCTGCAACTCAGCCTCCATTCGCGTCACTCTCCCGCGGATCTCCGCCTCCTCTCAGTGAAAAAAGACTGAGAGAGGGGCGGTAGGAGGAGGAGATCCGCGGGAGATTGACGCGAATGGAGGCAGAGCTACAGCTCAAAGCTCTGCCTCCAACAGGAAGGAGCCTTGAAATTTGCTCCGGGGATTTTGGGGGTGATTAAAGCCTTGTTTTGCTAAGCTATTAATGCTTAATGGGACTGCCTAAAAAAGTCACATTTTAGGAGGCTTCAGACAATCTTTAACTATTTGCTGTTCTGCGACAGTTTTTTTGTGGTAGTAGGTTTACGGCTGTAAATACTTTTATAGAGCAAAGAAGAAATGCTGAATTTCAGACCACTTTAATTTCCTGTTTGCTCAGTAGTTGGTCTTAGTGATAGAGTAACATGACAGGATTAGCAGTAATGATGAAAATTAAAAGAACCTGTGGATGTCCAAGTAGAATCAGCAATTCAGTGCTGATGGTCCTTTCAACTTATTTACCATTTCCTTTTTTCTTTGCTGTAGACAGGAGGACGGGATTGAAGTTGCCTTCCTGGGCACTCGTGCTGGACTTATCCGGAAAAACCTGTTTGTGGGAGCCGAGCAGATGTCTAATAGGTAAGCAAGGGGAAAGTGTGCATCTGGTCTGGGCACTAGTTCTGCAGTTCCAGAGCATTTTGCCTCCTTTAAACAATTCGCAAGTATTTATTCCATGTTATCTCTCCTAGGCTAGCAGTTCACCCAGATCCACTGGTTATAGCTCACCTAGAGACCATTCATTTTACAGAGCCATATATAGAACAGTTTGTAGATGATAGTTTCAGGCTGTGCAGGCCTTCATCAGTGTCAGTCATGGATTGGATATGGCTTTATCACAATATTGTGAGATAGTGGTTGCGGAGGAAGAACTAGAACCATCAGGATCTTTTTAAGTGAAGTAACTTAAAACCTTTGAATTATATTATATGACTAGTTAATTGGTAAGCTGTAGGTTTGCTGTAAACCAGTGGCTCTGGATATACGCCTGATTTGCACGGACAAAAAGGAAACGAGGGAGGGGCTTGGTTTTGTATAACTTAGCGCACCTGTTGTGTTTTACAATATCATCCATGATGATAATAGTGAGGAAAGCATTATATTTACTACAAGCCGTACAGGGTTAGGTAACCATATATTATTAGATCTAGTGTTAGTGGTATGCCTCCCCATAATTTTGGGGGTGAGATAAGATAGGGGAGTTTGTGTTTGCAAGTAGTATCCTGTAACTTAACTCTGCATGCAGATTTTAATTTGCAATGACATCACTGCTATCTTGTGGTAGATAGTGGAACTGCAGTAGAAAAAAAATATCTAATATTATACTAACAATCTAAGCTAATTACAGCTGCACAAGGGATTCGCTCATCTCTGCTTCCTGAAGACTAATTAAGGCTACACAGGAGAAATTAATCACTTGTTAGAGAGAATTAACACTTTCCTTACAAGTTCCTCAGGTAAAATGAAAGTGCATTTGCAATGTTTCAAAAGATGATTTTGAATAATGACAAATGTGTTTTGGAAAGGAATTCCAGAGGCATTATGAAGCTTGTGCCAAAATCTGTACACAATTATGTGGGAAGATGATTGTACTGGAGAACAGATGATGTTAATTCACTTTTTCTCCGAAGTTTTCTACTTGGTTATATTATCTCACCTAATCAATAAAAGTTTTTGTAAAGCCCCATCTACACGATGGGACATTGCAGCGATCTGGCGGCTCGATTAGCCGCCGGATCACCTCTTCCGCGTGCCCGCCGCGTCCCCACTCGCCGCGCGTGCGCCGGCATCAATACCCGCTCGATTCCCGCTCGTCCCCGCGCCGCGCCGCTTATCTTCCGCTCGATTCCCTGCCATTGTCCCCTAGCGGGGAGCGAGCAGGGAATCGGCGGAAGCAAGATCCGTCTTGTCGGATCTTATCAATCGAGCCGCATCAGCTGCTCGATTGACAAGGAGCATCGCGGCCGCATCTACGCGTGTAGATGCG
The DNA here is from genome assembly GCF_040937935.1 of Hyperolius riggenbachi. NCBI lineage: Eukaryota > Metazoa > Chordata > Amphibia > Anura > Hyperoliidae > Hyperolius > Hyperolius riggenbachi. The sequence continues at coordinate 375,972,569 of NC_090648.1, forward strand.
GCTTAAGACACCAGCAAGAAAATACTCAGAATAATTACCATATATACTTGAGTATAAGCCGAGTTTTTGGGGACCAAAAAACTGGCCCAAAAGTGGGGGTCTCGGCTTATACTCGAGTTACCAATTAACCTGGTGTCCAGCAGCACATTAGAAGCTGTGTGTGTTTGGATTGTTGGTTAGGGTTAGGAGTTTGAACTGGGTAATATATTGGGTATTAGGCAGCTAGCTAAGTCATTGCCCGAGAGAAGCAGATTCTCAATAGTGGAAAAAGAGATGGATGAAGAGAGTGGCAGAGTTCATTACTGATAGCAGAGATGCCATCTTGTTGTTTAGGAGCCATTGAAATCGTACAGTAATTATATTACTACAACAGAAGTATGGAGAATGTAATGTAGATTGGCTGGCATATTATTTGGCTCTAAAAAAAAAAGGATGTTTATTTATTGTAACCAAGGAAAAGTCGTTTATTGGGCATTAAGTAAGAATGGACATTCTCAATATGCGACATTACGCAAATCTGCAAATACAGGATTCATATCTTGTTACATATGTCTGCTTTTTAATAAATACTTAAAGGGACACCTAAGTAAAAAAAAAATGAGTTTTACTCACCTGGGGCTTCCAATAGCCCCGTGCAGCTGTCCGGTGCCCTCGCCGTCTCTCTCCGATCCTTCTGGCCACGCCGGCAGCCACTTCCTGTTTCGGTGACAGGAGCTGACAGGCTGGGAACGCGAGTGATTCTTCGCGTTCCTGGCCACAATAGCGCCATCTATGCTGCTATAGCATATATCATATACCATATAGCAGCATAGAGGGTGCTAATGTGTCTGGGAATGCGAAGAATCACTCGCGTCCCCAGCCTGTCAGCTCCTGTCACCGAAACAGGAAGTGGCTGCTGGCGGGGCCAGGAGGATCGGAGGGAGACGGCGAGGGCAGCGGAGAGCTTCAGGGGGCTATTGGAAGCCCTAGGTGAGTAAAACTCATTTTTTTGTTTGACTTAAGTGTCCCTTTAAATCAGTATTACAGTGTTGCACAATATTAGAAAATAAAGTAAACAAATAGTAGAAATATTTCAGATTTAATACAAAATAAATGCTTCAGTTGTTTTGATACCACTTTTGCACTTCTACCTTATAATCTTTTCTGAGCGGAAATGTGTCATTATGCTTCTGCAGTTAACAAGTTTCTAAAATGACAAAACTAAAGTCCCCAGACTTGGTGACTAAAAACAGGCCCCATAGTAGTCAGTGATCTTTAGGGCTCCTTTCCACTATTGCGGTGCGGAATCGCCTGGATTCCACCGCTGATGAAATCGCATGTGGATGCGATTCCGCATGCGGTTTTTGCCACGAATTCGCATGCGATTCGCATAGGTGAGGGTATATGCGATTTTAACCATGTCACTGCCTGTGTGAATTTACATTGGTACCTATGCGAATTTGCGGCAAAAAACGCATGGGGAAACCGCATGCGATTTCCCTATTAAATACATTGTGTGCGATTCGCCTGCATTCCACACGCAGGCGAATTCTGAGGGCTCTGCCGTGCAGAAAAATCCTGCACAGAAAAACGCACAGCAAAACTGAAAAGTGGAAACAGGCCCATCCATTTGTATTGGCTGTGCGAATCCGCATGCGGACAACGCATGTGGATTCGCGATAGTGGAAATGGGCCCTTACTGCACTTCAGCAATAAAAGGCCTTTCTGCAGAGGCTTAGTGAAGGAACTATGGTCTCCAGTGCCAGTTTTATACTGGGCCTTCTCAAGGACTTACAGTTGATATGGAGCACCATAACCTGCCAAGGACGTCTGCAGTGTCAGAGAGGTTTAAGCAGGAGAGGGAACAGTTTAATTATTACGACTATTCAATGCACATATAGAGATCATTACCATCATAGCACCAATAAAGAGCTAATCCAGCTGCTGAAGGAGGGCCCTCGATGGCCCCTCTTTTTCCATGGGACCCAGTGTGGTTGCAACCTTTCCACCATCTATTGCAATACCAGTGCCTTTCTTTTGCTTACAAAGCTTGCCAGTCTAACAAGATGATGGTTGATGAAAACATTTTGAAAAAGTTATTTTTAGTACTAATCTAATAAATAAAATAATTGTTTTCAAAATTGCTATTCATTCGCTTTTAGAGGCTGGTATCAAGCAGAGGGGACAGATAAAAGTGTTGCTGCAGGCAACTTGCACTTACTGTATGCAACATCATGAAATAGATTAACAAATAGTTCTGCAGCTCACCTGGTTAAATAAACTGGTTCTTTCCTGAAGTATCCTACCGGTCAAAAGTTTTGCAACAACCTAAAGTTTTGTTTACTTTTTTTCAACATTGGTCATACTAAAGTTTTTTTTTTTTTAATTAATATTATTATAATTCAAACTGTTCAATAACTCATTGTACTTTGAAATGAAAGCATAGACCTAATAAGCAATTGAAGTTAAAAACTAAACACATAAATCGGGGAATCCATGTATAAATGTATTTTAAACTTTTGAATCTATTGATCTATAACTGCTGAACACACTGGAGGCATTCTTTCTACAATGAAAATAAAATATTTTTCATAAAGTTCTTCCGTTCTCCGGTCCCATAAATGTGTGGCACTTGTAGGTTGTGTCGCTTTTACTCTCCTGTACAGTTCATCCCAACTCAAACCAGCTCAATGAGGTTTAAATGTGGATACTGTACTGGCCACTCCGTGTACAAGCTTACCATGTTGTCCTGTTTTCTTAAAGGACAACTGTACTGAGAAGAATATGGGTGCTGTCATATTTATTTCCTTTTACGCAATGCCAGTTACCTGGCAGCCCTGCTGGTCCATTTGGCTGCAGTAATGTCTAAATCACACAAGAAACAAGCATGCAGCTAATCAGAAACACCTGATCTGCTGCATGCTTGTTCAGGGTCTATGGCTAAAAGCATTAGAGGCAGAGGATCAACAGGATAGCCAGGCAACTGGTATTGCTTACAATGAAATAAATATGGCAGCCTCCAAATACCTCTCACTACAGTTGTCCTTTAAGATAGTTCTGGCCTTGATTCGTGTTCTGGGTTGTTAACTTCCTGTAGGATGGACTGCTGACCAACTAGGTCATACCAGAGGACACTGCATGGCACTTCTGAATTCTAGGGTAGGCGTTTTGGTTCAGGGTTCTTCTCACACTGTACAAGTTGCCGACCTTGGATCCAGCAGAATAGCCTTAGACCATCACATTTTCTCCTCCATGTTTGACAGCCGATGTCCTACACTGAGGGACCATCCTTTCACCTACTTAGTGGTGTAGAAAAATCCTGTGTAATGAATGGAAAATACCCCCCCACCCTGGTGGTGCCCAAGCCTAAAAACTCCATGGTGGTACTTAACCCTAAAACCTCCCTGGTGGTACTAAGCATAGTAATAAAATTGTAGATATTACAGATATTTTACTGCAACTATACCTAACTGTACTCTCACACAGAACCCTCACTGTACCTATCCCTAGCCCCTAGACCCCTCAGGTGGTGTCGAACCCTAACCCCCCCGGTGGTGCCTAACCTTAAACCCCACCTGGTGGTGCCAAACCTTAATCCCCCCCTGGTGGTGCCAAACCTTAAAACCCCTCTGGTGGTGCCTAAACCTAACCACCCCCCTGGTGGTGCCTAACCCTAACCACCCTCCCTGGCAGTGCCTAACCACCCTCCCTGGTGGTGCCTAACCACCCTCCCTGGTGGTGCCTAACCCTAACCACTCCACTGGTGGTGCCTCACCCTAACCACCTCCCTGGTGGTGTCTAACCCTAAAACACCCTTACACACATAGGAACAATAATATATTTGATTTTCACTACAAATAACATGATGAATAGAAAAAGTTATATATTTGTAATAGAATAAATAGCCTTACAATCACATACCCATTAAAAATCTTAAAATAACGTTAATATTAAATGCAATATTTAGTAAGATAATAAATCTGAAAACTATAATTTATGCATTATAATTCTAAAAACAAGGGTAATACAAAAAGCGATATATGTGTAAAGCAATAAGCTTGAAAACAAAAAATTTACGCATTACACTTCTGAAAACGAATTGTAAAACGATAAAATAAGTAAAAACAAAAAAGGACTCATTATACTTCTGAAAACGGAATTTAAATTCAGTAACATACTGTAAGTTAAACCGAAAGTCAAAACGAATTTGTAAACGATATTTGCCACAAACCTTATTCTGTAAACGAAATGTTTAGCTTTCACGGTCCCGGTAACCGCTATTTATCGGGTGCCCTAATTTCTTCTCTGGCGCCGAATAGCCGATATTTTGCATTACAGCCTATGGTGCGCCCTTTTTGTCCATTTGCCATATGCGCCCTTTTTTCCTGTTTCCCTTCCTCCAACCCCACGAGGTACATGGCCTCCCTTTCTGCCCTCTCCAGCTGATCCGTTCTGCCGTTATCTGGCCCGGTAAATGGAATTCCACCTTAATGTGACACGTAATGCTTTCACAATGTAAACCAAGTCCATAATGGGTAGCTGCATAATCAGGGGTTACCTACACTTGCATACATTTTAAGTAGATATTCGAGCAGATCTAGTAAAGCAATGAGTGAACGGTACTAAAATCCTAAGCTTTTCTGTTTGGCAGTGAAGCCATTTATCGCATTAGGACCACTATCCCGAAAATCATAAAATTTAAACTACATGTAAACACATACAATTAAGAAGCACATACATTTCCAGGGCTTTGGAGTCGGTACAAAAATCTTCCGACTCCAACTCCGACTCCTCAGTTTCTGAAACCACGACTCCGACTCCGGGTACCCAAAATGGCTCAGACTTCGACTCCTCGACTCCGACTCCTTAATCTAATACTTAACAGGGCTGTGGATTTTGTACAAAAATCATCCGACTCCCAACTCCTCAGTTTATGAAATCAACGACTCCAACTCCGACTCCGGGTGCCCAAAATTGCCTCGACTCCGACTCCACAGCCCTGCTTTTTTCCCATGTTGCTGTCACTTACAATAGGTAGCAGAAATCTGACAGAAGCGACAGGTTTTGGGCTAGTCCATCTCTCCATGGCGAATTCTCAGCATGGCCTTTATTCTTTATAAATACACTCCCTTAAAAGGATTTACTCAAAGATGCTGGCCAGCCTCCCTGCTTGCTTCACACTTTTTTTGCAGTTGGACGGAGCAGCTGCCATTCGCTAAGTGCTTTTGTAAATAAAGAAATCCCTGAGAAACCTCCATGAGGAGATGCGCTACTTTAAAATCTGTCGGTTCTGTCAAATTTCTACTACCTACTGTAAGTGACAGCAACATAGTAGAAAAGTAATTGATGGCTCATTTTACTCAGGAAGAAATGTACTTCTTATTTTAACATGTTTTCATGCATTATAAATTTTATGAATTTCATAATAGTGGTCCTTTAAAAGGAACCGGAGGTGAGAGACATATGGAGGCTGCCATATTTATTTCCTTTTAAACAATACCAGTTGCTTGGCAATCCTTCTGATCTTTCAGAATTTGAGAGGCTTTCGTCTGACTCTTACGAACCAACAGTGCTTCTTGGGATATCACCGGAAAACATAATACTTTGAGTTCTCTCTTAAGGTAGACTCTTGTTTGTCCACTTAATATTGTCCAGCTTACTGCAAGATCAGTTTGGAGGTGGAAGGACTATAAAAATGGCTTGTGTTTTGGTATATTTATTGTGTTGAACTTTGTTGTGTCTAGGAAATTCCTTCACTATGAGGAAAAGGAAAGTATCTTCACCATGGATCACTTCCCATTGTGGTACCGGCGGGCGGCTGAGCACCCTCCGGGGAGTTTCGTGTTTCATGTACCAAACGATGACAACCCAGGTAATGTTTCTTGCAGAGTTAGAGCTACACAGATATTGCCAGTGGGCTGCCTTTCACCTGGGACTATTGTTGAGACAAATACTATATAACACATACAGTATGTTCTCTGTTTCTTTGAAGGGCAAATGCCAGATATCAGGACTATATTTCATGTTCAGTATCTCAGTAGTTTAGTGTTGATCGATTGCAGTACCTAATGTTTAACAGTAGGTGGCATTATTAGCTGCAGCAATGCAGGATACACTTGTCCTCTGTACAGCCTCAGTAAAAAAAATTCTTGCAAACGACCAGAAATGGATGATGTGATTACAGGGTTGCTTGCAGTTTGCATGTAGCTCGGTATTCAGCCAGAGATGGTGAATGCCAGGCTGCCTGCAATTTACATGCAAACCTTGAATATTTGTATTTTATTTCTGCAAACACCCAAGGACATTTCTCTTAATGTGCCTGTGTACTTGGGTGTGCTAATATGTCCAAACTGGGGCCTCGTTCAATAATGAAACACTGCAATATACATGCATTACTCATGTATGCTATTGCATAACTGTCATCCTCCTTGTGTACAGTATATGTACAGTAAAATCTGTTGCTGTTTAACAATACTGAACGTTAACTAGCTGCAGTGCTGATCTGTGCTTGAAATGTTTGCACTAAATTCTTTCACACTGATTTGAATGCATTCCTTCGTCACTTCTTAAAGAGACACGGAAGTCTCATAAAATTCAGGTTTGTATATTAAAAATCTCTTTAACATCATTGCCCTAAAAACGCCGCTGAACACTAACTAAATCCCCCCAAACTCCCCAGCAAAATTCCACGACTTTCTTGGTCGTGGATTTTGCCTATGGAGGAGGCAGAACTTTCAGCTGCAGCTCTGCCTCCATGTGCGTCAATCCGTGCGTTAATCCATGCGTATCTCCACCTCTCCCCGCCCCTCTCGGTGAAAGAAGATTGAGAGGGGCGGGCGGAGGCGGCGATCCGCGCTGATGGACACATGTAGAGGCATAGCTGCAACCACAAGCTCTGCCTTTTCACGGAAGCACTCCCCGCAATGTGCATCGGGGAGTTTAGGGGGATTTAGGCCTGGTGCACACCAAAAACCGCTAGCAGATCCGCAAAATGCTAGCAGATTTTGAAACGCTTTTTCTTATTTTTCTATGGCGTTTTGCTAGCGTTTTGCGGATTGCTGCAGCGGATTTCAGTATAGTACATTTCATATATTGTTACAGTAAAGCTGTTACTGAACAGCTTCTGTAACAAAAACACCGGCAAAACCGCTCTGAACAGGCGTTTTTCCTATACTTAACATTGAGGCAGAAACGCATCTGAAATCCAAAAAATGCCTCACCCCGGCATTTTTCGTTTCTGCAAAACGCCTCCCGCTCTGGTGTGCACCACCCCATTGAGATACATTGACCAAGCGGATCCGCAGCCGCAAGCGGCTGCAGAAACGCTGAAAAAGCCGCTCGGTGTGCACCAGCCCTGAGTTAGTGTGCAGCCGCGGGAATGCTGCATTTCAGTTAGGGCATTGATGTTAAAGCGATTTTTTATAAATAAAAACCCAAATTTTATGAGACTTCAGAGTCTCTTTAAGATGCGTACACACCTGTGATTGATGTCGCCTGTTGGGGATCAGGACCCGCTGACATCGCTGGGCCGGGGTGCACAGATGCGTGTCAGCTATGTAGCTGAAGACGTTTGTGTTGCTATGCGGAGGAGCTTGCGGGTCGGGGGCCGCTGTATACACGCCTGATTATCAACTGAGGTGGTCACAATGGCCACCTCAGCTGACTTGAGTCAAGCATGTGTACGAGGCTTAAGGCCCGTTTCACACTGGTATTTTAAAGGACAACTGTAGAGAGGCTGCCATGTTTTTTTTTCCTTTTGTGCAATACCAGTTGCCTGGCTGTTCTGCTGATCCTCTGCCTCTAATACTTTTAGCCATAGACCCTGAACAAGCATGCAGCAGATCAGGTGTTTCCGACATTAATGTTGGAACTGACAAGATTAGCGGCATGCTTGTTTCTGGTGTTATTCAGACACTACTGCATCCAAATAGATCAGCAGGGCTGCCAGGCAACTGGTATTAATTAACTAACTGGAAAAATATGGCAGCCTCTATATATCTCTCGCTACAGTTGTCCTTCAGTCTCTCTGCATTCCTTATCATCCCTGCGCTGATCTTATCTACACTTCAGCATACTGTGGGGCTGATTTACTAAGGCATTTCCACAGATTTTCCAGCAACTCCAGTGGGAATATCATAAGTGTTATAGCAAACCTGGACTGTGCTGATTAAAATGGTCTTCTGTTAAAGTCATTGTGAATCAGCTGTAAAAAAAAAGCCAAATACTTGCCTAAGGAGAGGGAAGGCTCAGGGCCCTAGTGAGCCTTCCCTCTCCTCTCCCGTTGCCCATTCCAGCGCAGGATCCCCAGTAGCAGCATTCAACCAATTTGGTCAAATGCTGCTATCTCCATCGTCGAAGGGAGGCTTCAGAAGTCCTCAGGACCCAGAGTGCTCCCGAAGACACTCCCTCTCTCGCACATGCGCAGTATGGAACCACCTGTCTTTGGGAGAACTCAGCTCCCGAAGACTTCCGAAATCCCTTGCGGCAGGGGATTTGAACGGAGGAGTTGCAGCAGCAGCGAGGGCACCGGAAGAGGAGAAGGAAGGCTCATTAGGACCCAGAGCCTTCCCGCTCCTTAAAGGGACACTTAAGTCAAACAAAAAAAAATGAGTTTTACTCACCTAGGGCTTCCAATAGCCCCCTGCAGCTGTCCGGTGCCCTCGCCGTCTCCCTCCGATCCTCCTGGCCCCGCCGGCAGCCACTTCCTGTTTCGGTACAGGAGCTGACAGGCTGGGGAAGCGAGTGATTCTTCGCGTTCCCAGACACATTAGCACCCTCTATGCTGCTATATGGTATATGATATATGCTATAGCAGCATAGATGGCGCTATTGTGGCCAGGAACGCGAAGAATCACTCGCGTCCCCAGCCTGTCAGCTCCTGTCACCGAAACAGGAAGTGGCTGCCGGCGTGGCCAGGAGGATCGGAGAGAGACGGCGAGGGCACCGGACAGCTGCACGGGGCTATTGGAAGCCCCAGGTGAGTAAAACTCATTTTTTTTGTTTGACTTAAGTGTCCCTTTCAAAGGAAATCTTAAGTCAAATTTAAAAATGAGTTTATCTTACCCGGGGCTTTCTGCAGCTCCCTGGAGTCCTGTGCCCATGACGTCGGTCTGCATATGTGTTGTAGCTGCTGACTGGCGGCGACCGACCAGCTTTGTGTGGGTTGCTGCTGCTTGCAGGAGGGAGTCAGACCTATCATGTGGGCACAGGATGTCTCCAGGGGGCTGCAAGAAACCCCAGGTAAGTTAGACTCATTTTTTAATTTGACTTAAGTAACCCTTCAAGCTTGGATTTTCTCTTTACATAGAAATTCCACTTTTATTGAGAAAAACACTGTCCAATCAGTTCTGATGTGTATATTGCATTGCACAGAAAACAATATTTCAACAGTCTTCTCCTTACTTTGTGTTTTATGAATACACAAAACACTGCTATTCCACAGTGTTTCTAACAGTCACTGGTACAGGCCGCTCTGTGGAATGGGAAATTCCAATTTTATAATCTGTTTGCAGTAAATAGATAAGTACTGCAGAAGTTCTTTTGAAATATAATGTTATTAAAGGAGAACTGTAGTGAGAGGTATATGGAGGCTGCCATATTTATTTCCTTTTAAGCAATATCAGTTGCCGGCTAACCTGCAGGTCCTCTGCCTCTAATACTTTTAGCCCTATACCCTGAACAAGCATGTAGCACATCAGGTGTTTCTGACATTGTTGTCAGATCTGACAAGATTAGCTGCATGCTTGTTTCTGGTGTTATTCAGACACTACTGCAGACAAATAGCTCAGCAGGGCTGCCAGGCAACTGGTATTACTTAAAAGGAAATCAATATGGCAGCCTCCATGTACCTCTCACTACAGTTCTCCTTTAAGGACCTCTCTAGAGATGGTGAATGAGATGCTAATTTCTCCAGCTTTCATGCAGATTTAGGGCTTGTTTCCACTGCATGCGTTTCGATTCATTTCTCAGAATTGATGACATGTTCCGATTGCATCTATAATGTAAGTTGCAGTACAGCTTTTCCACCAGTAAATACTGTACAATGCAGTTACACAGACCACTGCAGTATGTGAGCGTTTTTGTTTGTATGATGCACAACAGGAGAGCAGAAAAAGCGCATGCAAAAGCAGTACTAGGTGATTTTCATGCGATATTCCTGTGTTAATGTAATTTCTCTATCTAACCAAATAGAATATCGAGAAGGTAATGGTTAAGGGCTCTGCCTCTGACACAGGAGACCAGGGTTCGAATCTCGGCTCTGCCTGTTCAGTAAGCCAGCACTAATTCAGTAGGAGACCTTTGGCAAGTCTCCCTTACACTGCTACTGCCTATAGAGCGCGCCCTAGTGGCTGCTGCTCTGGCGCTTTAAGTCCGCAAGGAGAAAAGCGCAATATAAATGTTATTTGTCTTGTCTTGTCTTGTCTTAATGGCAAGTGTGAAAATTGCACTTTATAGTGGAAACCACTCCTTAGGGCCCTTTCATATGGGCAGCTGACAAGCGGTGAATTGACCGCATGTCAGCTGCTCTCCTGCATCGGCCGGGCGTTTGTTAGTGCTCAATACCGGCGCTGTACGGGCAGCACCCCAACGGAGTGAGGTCTGAGCACAGCTGTGGCATGACATGTCCCGTTCCTCTGCTTCCCAGTAACGCCAACACTTGACGCGTGGTGTTACAACTGCTGCAATTCACCTGCATTTAAATTGCAGCCGAATTTCACTGGCGGGCGGCAGATAGGAGGCTGAACTGCTCGGCAAGCGCACAGGGGCCTTAATGTAAGGGTTCTTTTCATACTGCATCTGTTTTCGTGGGGTGCAATGGACATTATAATTGGAATGGTATATTTGCATCAGCGTGTAAAGGCTCATGCACACATCAGACCATAGTCTTCTGGAAAATGAAAGATCAGAGACCAATTTTACCCCCTTCCATGTAGTAGGAGAGCCATACCTACACAGTCTATTCTATGGAGCTGAACTCCCCATCAGACAGAAATCTTTGCAAGATGCTGTAGACATTCAAAAGATCAGTATCTGCAAAAGATCTGTTCCTGCAAAAGATCAGTTCCTGCAAAATGCATTCATAGTCTATGATATCTGCAGATCATCATACACACCTTGTTTAACAGACATTCATCTGCAGATCAGATCCACCAGGATGGATTTTCAGATCTGCAGGTGATTGTCTGATCTGCAGATGAATGTCAGTTAAACAAGGTGTGTATGAGGATCTGCAGATCTCATAGACTATGAATGCAATTTGCAGGAACGGATCTTTGGGAGGAACAGATATTTTGCAGATACTGATCTTTTGTGTCTGTACAGCATCTGTGTGTGCAGCATCTTGCAAAGATTTTTTTCTGATGGGGAGTTCAGCTCCATAGAAAAGACTGTGAAGGTATGGCTCTCATACTACATGAAGGGTGGTAAGATTGGTCTGATCTTTCATTTTCCAAAGACTATAGTCTGATGTGTGTATGCACCTTTAGAGACACAGCGGAATCCCTTGGAATGACGCACAGCATGCTGTGCATTTATCAGACGACATACGTGATAACAGTTGCAGTGAAGCAAATGCCTATGTCCTGTATGTGTCACATCGCATTGTAATGCTTACTAAAACTTTTCAACACCTTTGTGCTGCAGTCCTATTTTTCAGAATGCACAAAGCAATGCGCATAGTGTGCAGGTAGCCTAAAATGAATGCTGCTTGGAACCGGACCAATCAGGTGCACTTCCTGCTGATAATAATTGGTCAAGTTCCAAGCTGGTATAATTTGCATTATATGTGCATGCGAGCCAGGTCTATTAGCATCTCATGTTAGGGATGCCTGTAATATGGCCTCAGTGCATACTCAGGAAAGGAAATGAGTTAGGCCCAGTGCACACCGAGCGGTTTTAGGAGCGATCCGCCAACCGCATCCGCCAGTGAAAGCGCTTGGCTAATGTATGTAAATAGGATGGTGCACACCAGTGGTTTGAGTTTTTTAGCAAATCGCAAACATGCCTCCTGCTGCACGTTTGCGGTTTGCAGATGTGTTTCTACCTCAATGTAACGTATAGGAAAAACGCAAACCGCTCTGGAAAACGCTAGATCAGAGTGGTTTTCCAGGCGTTTTTGTTACAGAAGCTGTTCAGTAACAGCTTTTACTGGAACAATATGTGTAATCTGCTACACAAAAGCGCTCCCAAAAACGCTAAACCTGTTTAGAAAACGTCTCTAAACATGCCTAGAATCGCTCTGAAATCAGCTCCAAAAACCGCTAGCGTTTTGAGGATCTGCTAGCGGTTTTGGTGTGCCCTGGGCCGGAGTCACAGGAGCAGGTGAGTGAGAATTCCAGGAAATCCTGTGCACAAGGTCTTGTTTAAAGGGGCACTACAGTGAAAAACTGTAAAATTTTAAATATGTGCAAACATACAAAAACAAAGTACATTTTTTTCCAGAGTAAAATGAGCCATAAATTACTTTTCTCCTATGTTACTGTCACTTACAGTAGGTAGTAGAAATCTGACAGAAGTGACAGGTTTTGGTCTAGTCCATCTGCTTATAGGGGATTCTCAGGGATATATTTATTTTCAAAAGTACTCAGGCTCAGTGCACACCAAAACTGCCAGCAGATCCTCAAAACGCTAGCGGTTTTTGGAGCTGATTTCAGAGCGATTCTAGGCATGTTTAGAGACGTTTTCTAAACATGCCTAGCGTTTTTGGTAGCGTTTTTGTGTAGCAGATTACAAATATTGTTACAGTAAAAGCTGTTACTGAACAGCTTCTGTAACAAAAACGCCTAGAAAACCGCTCTGATTTAGCGTTTTCCAGAGCGGTTTGCGGTTTTCCTATACTTTACATTGAGGCAGAAACGCTTCTGCAAACCGCAAATGTGCAGCAGGAGGCACGTTTGCGGTTTGCTAAAAACCTCAAACCACTGGTGTGCACCATCCCATTGAAATACATTAGCCAAGCATTTTCTCAGGCGAATGCGGTTGGCGGATCGCTCCTAAAACCGCTCGGTGTGCACTGGGCCTTAGTGATGGCAGTTGCTCTGTCCAACTGCCAAAAAACTGTGTAGGAAGCAGGGAAGCTGGCCAGCATCATTGTTTAAATACTTTTTAGGGAATATCTTTATAAAGAATAAAAGCCTTGCTTTGAATCCCCTATGAAGAGATGGACTAGTCCAAAACCTGTCACTTCTGTCAGATTTCTACTGCCTACTGTAAGTGACAGCAACATAGGAGAAAAGTATTTTATGGCTCATTTTACTCTGGAAAAAATGTACTTCTTATTTGTATATGTTTGCACATATTTTAAATTTTACAGTTTTTCGCTGTAGTGCCCCTTTAAGTGATGAGCAAGAAAAGTCTAAAGGGAACCTGAGGCGAGAGACACATGACCTATTTACTTTTTTTTTTTTTATTATTATATTTTGCTGACATATTTACTTATTTTTAAACAATGCACATTGCCTGGCCCTCCTGCTGACTCATTGCCTGTATGCCTCTGATACTTTCAGCCATAGACCCTGAACAAGCATGCAGAGCAGTTGTTTCAGATGTCAAACAATCTGAGCTTAGCTGCATGCTTGTGCAGGTGTGTGATTCAGACATTTTTAATGCCAGAAAGATCAACAGGACTGCCAGTCAACTGGTATTATGCCTACTAAAAGGATAAAAGCAGCGCATCACTAGGCCGCCTCTGGATGGGTACCTACAGAGATGCGCAGAGCCCCCCAGAGACTTATTACACACCTGGGGCTTGATTCACTAAACCGTGATAACTCATATCACGGCCGGTTTCGCGGACGTTTTCACGTTTGCGCGTGATCGCAAATTTGCATGCGCAATTTTTCACATACAAATTTGCGTTTGCATGCAAAAATTTGCATTTGCGCGCACAAATTCGCGAAAATGCTCGTGTAAACAGCCGTGATATGAGTGAATCAAGCCTCTTGTATCCAAAACAAAGTCTCTGCATGTCCACTAGTTGCAAACATATAAATGGGAGCAGCTGGTCATAAATAAACTAACATTTTTATACACAACAGAGAAAGGCAGCGCTTCTCATAACAAACTACATCCGAATAACGTAGCGCCTACTTATAGACAACATGCACACCTTGCATCCAAACCAGATGCACCAAATAACCATTAATGGAGAATGTCAACTGGTATTGTTGGAGGCTAGGAACACACTAGGCAGAAACGATAGTGCGGTGGAAAACACTAGCGTTTTTGCCGACAATGAAAGTCTATGGGCCACATGTAAAAACATGTCTTCAAACTGTCAGGACAGTGTTAAGAATCACAGTTCCAAAGTCCCTGGTAGATCTAATTGCTGGGTCTACCCTGTAGTGCTGTAGAAAGGTGTTCGTTGACGCCCAGTTAGCTGCCCTACAGATGACCTCTGGTGACACCTTTGCGTAAGCCGCCCATGATGTCGAGACTGCTCTAGTCGAATGGGCCTTTATCTCTCTTGGAGGGTCCTTCCCCTCCTTCCTATAGGCTGAGGTAATTGCTCTGATCAACCATGTTGCGATTGTCCTCACCGAGACTGCTTCACCTCTCCTTATTCCAGAGGGGATAACGAAGAGTCTTTCCGACTTTCTAAAATCTTTTGTCATCTCAACATATCGGCTTAGTAATGTTGGTATATTCAAGGTGTCAACATTTGCTTCGTCCTGCATCAAGAAGGATGGTAGCGTCCATTCCTGGTTGAAATGGAAACTTGTAGCGACTTTTGGGATGAAGTGCTGTACTGGTCTTAGTACCGCCCTGTCTCTGAAAATTGTCAGATATGGTTCTTTATGAGATAGTGCCTGAATCTCTGAAACTCTTCTGGCTGACACCACTGCTACTAGGAAGAGTACTTTGTCAGTGAAATTCTGTAAGGAGCATGTCTCTAATGGTTCATACGGAGGCCTAGTTAGAGCCCTAAGAACCAATGGTAAATCCCACTACGGGAATGTGTTCTTCTTTGGCCGTCGAATCTTATTTACTGCCCTGATAAACTGAATAATTAAGGGATTTGTTGCCCATCTAATATCAGTTAGTGCCGAAACTGCTGATACGTGAACTTTTAGAGTGTTCACTCCTAGTCCTAGCTCAAGTCCTCTCTGCAGAAATTCTAGAACATTAGTTGGCTTCGGTTGCATTATATTATCCTGCTTCTGCAACATAAATTCCCTGAATTTGTTCCAAATACACCTATATGTATTATTAGTAGTCGGCCTTCTTGCTTGCATCAATGTGTCTTGTAATGCCTGTGAGCAGCCTAAGTCGCTTAGTTTTTTGCGTTCAAAATCCACAACTTCAGTCTCAGCCTCTCCGGCTCCGGGTGTAGTACTGTGCCCTGCGTCAGCAGATCTTTCCTCCTCGGCAGGTCCACAGGTTCTGAAGTGGCCAGCTTCCTCAGTAGAGGGTACCACGGCCTGCGTGGCCAGTCCGGGATTATTGCCAACATACTGACCCTCTGCAACTGAATCTTGCAAAGAATCTTCATTATTAGAGGTGTTGGTGGATACACATACCCCCTCGTGAAGTTCCACTGACAGGTCAGTGCGTCCCATTGTTCTGCCCTCTGGTCTTTGTACCTCGTAAAGTAACGGGGGCACTTGTGATTGTGCGCTGTCGCCATAATATCCACTTCCGGGGTCCCCCATGTCCTGCAGATCTGTGTAAATACCTCTTTGTTTAGCGCCCATTCGTTGTTGTCTATTTGGGTTCGACTCAGGTAGTCTGCTTTGTGGTTCAGGATCCCTGGAATGTGTACCGCCTGTAATGACTGTACTGTTTTCTGCGCCCACTCCATTATTGGTGCTACCTCTCTCAGTAATTGTTGGCTCCTCGTTCCCTCCTGATTCTGGATGTAAGCCGCTGTGGACGCATTGTCCATCCTTACAATCACGTGTGTTCCTCTCAAGTGTTCCGAGAAATGAATTAGCGCTAAGAGGGCCGCCCTGAGCTCCAATACGTTCGCTGTCAGAGTACTTGTTGCAAATCTCCAGTGATCCTGCACATACAGATCGTTCATCCATGCTCCCCAGCCTGACATGCTGGCATCCGTTGTCAGTATTATTGAGTGGGGAATGATCAGAGGACGATCATTTCTCAGATTGTGAGGCTGCAACCACCAATCCAATTCTCTCTTCATGTGGTCTGTGATGAATATCCTCTGCATATAGTTGACGTTTTTCCACTGTCTCAGAAATTCCCTCTGAAAAATCCTGGAGTGCCACCTCGCCCACTTGACCATGGGGATCGTTGAAGCCAGTGTTCCCATGAGTCTTAAGCATTCCTGTGCCGGCCAACTTTGTTTCTGTAAGAACCTCTGCACTCTTGCGGTTACCACTACTAACTTGTCCTCTGGCAACTTGATTGCATTCTCCTGTGTTACAAATTGCGCTCCCAGGTATACTAGTGTTTGTGTGGGCTGTAGCTGGCTCTTCTTCCAGTTTATGAGCCAGCCGAACTCTTGCAGAGTTGCAACCAATTGGTCCCTGTGCCTCACTATGGTCTCTCTGCTTTCCGCTATCAATAGTATGTTGTCCAGATAATGGTGCACTGTCATTCTTTGACGTCTCAGATGAGCAATAACAGTCACCAATATCTTTGTGAATGTACGTGGAGCCGTAGATATGCCGAATGGCAGACTGGTGAATTGATAATGATCAACCCCTATTGCGAATCTGAGGAGTTTTGTAAAGTCCTGATGTATGGGGACATGGAGGTACGCGTCGGATAAGACTATGGAAATTAACCAATTTTTCGGCTGTATGACTCTTGCAATTGTGTATATTGATTCCATCTTGAAACTCTGTTTCTCTATCATTAAGTTTAAGCGTCTCAAATCCAAGACCGGTCTTAGTTCCCCTGATTTTTTTGTGTCGAAAAAGAGCGGGGAGTAGACCTCCCTGAATCTTTCTTCCCTGGGAACCTGAACAATCGCTTTCTTTGATAACAGTTCCTGTACATAAGAGTTGAGGGTCTTGAATCTGTTCTTGCTTTGAGGAATGTTTGTTGGTATGAATAGGCTCTGTGGTGGTGCCTCTGTGAATCTCCACTTGTGACCTTCTGCTATCGTCTGTATTACCCACGCATCCGTTACATGCCCCAACCACTCCCTGCGGAAAGATCGTAACCGTGCTCCAACTGTGTGGGGGTGGGCTGGCAGACCTTCAGAATGATTTTGAGGTTTGTGTGCCGGGCTGATTGCCTTTTTGCTTACTGAATCTAGACATTGCACTCAGGGCTCCCTGCCATGATCTTCTGAATCCTCTTCCCCCCCCCCCCCCCCTGACAGTTGGGTTATCTCTACCTCTGAAGCGAAAGGACCTTCGATCAGAAGCCGCTGCTTGCCTTTTATTTCTCCTCTCCTGTGGCAACAAACCGCTCTTGCCACCAGTGACTCTAGATATGACGGTATCCATTACCTCGCCAAATAGTCGTTTGCCATCATACGGAATCTTACACCAATTTACTTTGGAATTATTGTCCGCTGCCCAATGCCTAAGCCACAAAGCCCTCTTGCATGTAACCGAATACATTATAGCTCTAGAGGCACACCTTACTACGTCTATGCCAGCCTCGCCGATGAAGTCTGCTGCCATTCTAAATTCCTGTAAGCCCGCTAAGAGCATCTCCTTATCGTAATCCTCCTTAATACCTGTCTCCATGTTATCCGTCCATGTATTAATGGCCTTGGCAATTGAGGTTAGAGCCACTCCAGGCTTACAGGAAGCTCCCATAGTCGTATACATTCTTTTTAAGTCTACATCCATTTTCCTTTCTAGGGTGTCCCGAAAGGCCACTGAGTCCTCCAGCGGCAAAGTGGCGTGCCTTGCCAACCTAATAATGGATGCGTCCACCGTTGGAGGCGCCTCCAGCTTAGTGGGCAGAGCGCCCCCTAGGGGGTATAACTTTGAAAATCTGTGGGGCAATTGAGGCCTTTTTTCAAACTTCAACCACTCCTCTTTCACCAGCTCCTCTATTTCCTCCATGACTGGAAACATAGGTGACTCCTTCTTCAAATGTGGGTAGTATTTAGGTTTCTTGGCTGGTGGCTCAGACGTGTCCTCCCAACCAATAGCCTCCTTGACTGATTTAATAAGGTGCGGAACCATAGCATAGTCAAATCCTATATTAATGGTCTCCACGTCCGTGGCCTCATCGTTCGCACTATTTGGCAATGTCTGAGTTAATAGGTGTCTCTTACTAAGAGATTCCTCTACAGCCTGCTTAACCAGCGCTTGTATGTCCGGCAGCTCTTCTTCCTCATATATAGGGAGGGAGTATAAACAGTTGGCACAAACAAGCTTGTCTGGTAATGAATGATCTCCACAGGCCCAGCATTTCTTCCTGTCAGGGGGATTTGAGTGTTTAGTTTTACTAGAGGCTTTTCCACCCCTGTGTGTATCATCCTTTCTCGTTTTGTCTTTAGAGTCTCTAGAATCTCTGGAAGTATGAGGGCTGTGAAGACAAAAGAGAAAAGGGGAATCTGCTTCAACAAGCATATTTACACCACTCCTTTAAATGCACACTCTTTTTCTTTCTTTTTTTTTTTTTAAATGTGTGTGACATAATCACGCCCTTACCCCTCCGAAGTGTGCTGGCTACCTTCCTGTGCATCCGTCTCCATAACTTTACAACAATGGCTGCAAAGAAAGGAGCACAATAAATAGTACACAGAAGTACAACACAATACCTGCAATCCTACCAACAAAACCAGAGTGTACACCTACCACAATCCTATATCAGATCTCCACCAAGTTTACACCTGCACTGCTGGCTGCGTTCTGCCTGCAAAACATCAGACACAACCGCACTCTGCATTAGTTACTGCACCTGAGGACCATACATCTACAGCCCTAAACAAAGCTACAAATACACACTGCTGCAAGCCTGCTAGCAGCCTTCAAAAACCAGAAAAGTAAACCTCTTAGCCTACCTTGACTCCGTAGTATAGCGTCCACGCTGTCTGCCGACCTCAATTCTGTGCTGCAGGGACCAGTGCGCATCCAGCAAACACTTCCCCGCACTCTGAGGTTAAATAGGCCGCTCCTTCCGCCTGGTATGCGGATTTCCGGCTGGTGGAACGCAAGGGAGCCTGAACTATGCACCCGGAAGTGCAAGCTACTCGGAGTCCCGTTCTCTACTGACGATCCAGGAAGGAGGAACGTTAGATGCGGCTGCTGCCCGACAGATCGTGCTGCCGCCCGGCCGGGTATGTTAATACCGCTTATGCCCAGTACACCTCCAGCATAGGGGTCCCCAAACCGCGCTCCACATTGGGCATTATGTCGGGGCTTCAGAGCAGGAGAGTGTGAACCTGCTCTGGACCACTGTGAAAACACAGCGAGGTAAGGGCAAAAACAAATAAAAATTACCTCCCAAAAGATGGGACAGACCTGTAGCGGCGGACAGAAATAAAAAAAGCACAGAGGGAGAGGAATGTCTTCACTTTATAGCTATAGGACCTGTAAGCTGGGGGGCGGGGTTACCCATTCGTGTGCTGCCATGACAACTGTAGGAAATGTATATATGTGGGTTTTACAATGTGCATTTTTTAAAAACGCACAACTTGCTGGATAATTTTCAAAAACACATCCAAAGCGCACATAGGGCTCGATTCACAAAGCGGTGCTAACCCAGTTAGAGACTTTAGGCATGATAACCATTGCACCACGCTGGTGAAAAGCCAGTTTAGGTGTGATAAGTTTAGGCGTGATAAGTTTAGGTGTGATAAGTTTAGGCATGCTAAGTTTAGATAAGTTTAGATCGCTTGCCAAGTCCCGCACGCAAAGCAGCACCATTAAACTTTATACGAAGTGCACCAGACTTTGCTAGCGTAAAACTTTTGATCAGCTGTGCACTGCGGTGCTAACCCAGTTGGCGCTTAAACTTATCATGCCTAAACTTATCACACCTAAACTTATCATGCCTAAACTTATCACACCTAAACTTATCACACCTAAACTTATCATGCCTAAACTGAGTTTAGGCGTGATAAAGGGCTTTTCACCAGCGTGCTAACTGTTAGCACCGCTTTGTGAATCAGGCCCATAGTGTATCTCAATGGAGAAGCAGAGGACTGCGTTTATACATGCCTTTTTCTTTTTTGACACTGTATTCTACTCCATCGATAAAACGCAAACACACCATAAACGGATGAAAAACGCAAACACATACAAAAGCGCACCTAAAAATAAAAAACGCACAGTACAGAAAACGCATGGTTTTCTGCACTACCTAGTATGCTCCAAACCTGTAAGGAAATAAATATGGCAGCCTCCATATGTCTTTCACCTTGGGTTCTATACTGGTTTCACTTGTGCGAGGGTAGTTAGGGCTAGCATATCCCTGAACAAAGTCACATCTGCTGGTTATGTAGATCAGCTGCTTGGAGTCGAGATCTGGGTAGGGGTAATTAGGGAAGGAGACATTTTTTGCTCATCACCAGTTCTGTTACCATAGTTACTTGTAAAAGTGCATTTTTTTCCCTTGAAATTTGAATCTAAATGGAACAGCTGTATTAAGCAAATGTTTTTAGAAATATATTATGTAAAACGTTGGTTATTGTCTGTGTTGGTGATATGGATCATATTGTGCTGTTCTCTCCTGTTGCAATGACTCTATTCTGCTAAGTGTGTCAGCTTCAGCTTGGTTAGTCTGCCTTCTCTTCTCTGTCAACCTTCACTTCCCTTTTGCAGATCATAATCCCAGCGACAAAGATGTGGGTGAGCCCGCCATCCAGCCACGTAGTTGGGAGGAGCTGAGCCCTGAGGGTACCTGAACAGGACTTGCTTTGCAAAAGTGCTGTTCCATTAAACCAAAACAAGCCCACAGTGCCATCTCCCACCATCTAGATTCTAGTGCTGCCATTCTCACCACAGACCCTCCCCTGTGACATTATGCCATTCACCACTCATGCATTCCACCAGCACGGGGGTTATCTGTGCCAGTTCTGCCCCCAATGCCATGACATCAAGATACGTCTGCCTATGAAACCACATCATGGCTGTGTTGTGATGTCATCATCATGGCTGCTGTCTAGTTCATCTCATGTAGTCATGCATGTTGCCCGGTGAGAGGGAGTAAACGTGCTCTTTGCTCCATTCTGCTCTCTCTGACCTTAATTGTCATCGATTGTTTGATGATTCAAAGCCACATCCTAAACTGGAGGTTGCTGGAGGCAGTATAGCTCTGCCATCCTCTATCTGTGTCACCCGTAATGATAAAACAGGCCCAGCAATAGTCGATCGTGTAGCCTCTGGCTACTTCTGTTTCTGTTATCCATCTCCCACTGGGTAAAGCATTCACAGATCTATTAAGGAGTTTTACTGTAAGGTTCAGACCATTGTTAAATGGTTTGTCAGCAAAAAGACTCAGTTATGCCTTTACTCTGAGCTTCCAGAAACAGAACAATATTGTTTTTAATGAAGCTACTGACTGAAATGAAATAGCCTATTATTATCATCAGAAATTGCCTTTATTACATACTGACATTTTGATCCTCAAATTAGTGTACAAGCATCCTCTCCCCTTTTTTGCTTGACCCTGATTTTATGCTTGCACAGCTTCTGAATGAAGTAATTCAGAGCCAAGCAACTCAAGATTTACCTCTGAAAGTTATTTATTGTTTAAAGATTTTGATTACTACTTAAATCTCTGCATGTGTGATGATTTTCTAATTAACTTGAACATAGGACCAGGGTTAGCGTCAACTGAGGACTTCATGTAATATATAGTTCCAAGCTTCTTTTTATCCCTAAACAGAGACCATTGCAACAAATGCAAAGGCCAAATGTGACCCTTTATCAAGCTTACGAGATCTGGTATCTGCTTGTATTCCCAGTGGCAGTCCTCAGTCTCCTTGGCAATCCTCATGACCAGTATTGATGGGCCTCAGTTTCCTGGGAAGTGTATTAGCAATACCTGCCAGTTAGCCTCATCTCTAAACAGGCTTACTGTTACCTATCTATCCATTACTTGATTCCAACGTGCTCAGAATGCACGCTTCTCTTGTATATGGAACTATCACCTGCATAGAAAGAAAGGTAGCTATATCCATATGACTTTCTTCTTATAAAGGGTTCCCAAGTAGTGAGAAAGCTGTGTGGTCAGAAGACTGTCTGCCAGAGATAAGCCATGATATGCCATTGGTTCCCAACCACATGATGGCAGTAGAGGTTTCTCTGGTAGGACAAGCTTATATAATGACCGAGACTTTTCCATGAGTTTCAGCCTTGGTAGTCAACCTGCCCAGGAGAGGAGATGCACCTCTCTTTCACCCAGTCTCCAGAACTCTCATGCTTAGAACTCTTCTGCCCTAAATAGCCTCCATCCAGCCCTGGAGTCCCAGGATAGGTCAAGCCAGCTAGGGGAGGGGGCGGAGTCCAAGGGTAAGGGCTTGCCAAGATTAGACTACACTGGGGGATACTGAAAGGGTAGTAAATGAAAGTGGTGTGATTGCAGTCTCATGCAGGGGCACCTTTTTTAGTAGATCATGCAGCTGGGTGGATTAGGAAGAAGAAAACTTTTACAGGGTAAGAAATGGCAACAGTAATTATTGTAAACACACTTTCCAAATTTGGCATTGGATTCATACACTTGGATCCACTACAGAATCCCTTTAAAGTGAGGAATAATGTCTATTAAAGGACTACCCACAACTGCAAAAAAATGTAATTCTAAATACATGTGCATTATATGTATAAGAGGCACAAATATCCCTGAGTAAATGCACTGTAAATTATTTTTCTCATTTAGCTGTTGCTTACAGTAGGTATTATTAAGACAGCTCTAAAACTCTTACTGACAGATTTTGGGCTTGTCGATCTCCTCATATGGGAATCTCAGGGTTTCTTTTTATTTTCCAAAGTACACCCTGGACGGCAGTGGGCAGTTCACCTGCCAGAATAGTGTGTACCGGAGCAGGCACGCTAGTCTGCATCTTTGGATAGGTCTGTGCCAGGGACTGCTGTTGAAAAAAAAAGGAAGACACTGAGAATCCCCAATTAAAAGATGTACTAACTAGTATAAAATTTGTTGTCAGATTAACACTATCTACTCTAAGTGACAGCTACATAGGAAAAAAAACATTTACAATATATTTTATTCTGGGACAACTGTTCCTTTTATATGTATGTGTACATATGTATATTAAATCTTACACTGTCCTCCTTTAAAGACCATTATGTAAACATAAAAAACCTTGGCACTGTGCATTGTCATCATTGCACTATGGAAGTATACAGCTATTGCCTAATCCATAGCTAAATGATCAAACTGGGTGACAATCACGGGATGTCTATGTAGCTTTGCTTGGCCCCTTGCTGCTTCACTCACAGTCCTGGTTTCCCCCCACTGCTAGAAGCCAGCTTGCCGCGTCATGTTTTCTATGTTTTGCCTTCTGATTGCCGTCAAGCTGCTTTCTGGAGATAAATCTTTGCATGCGGTAATTATGGCATCCTTTGAAGGCGACATCTGCAGACAGGAATCTGCGTTTCACCATTGCACAGCGGGGGAATCGTTGCTCCAACGTTTTGTTTTTTATCTTGCCTAAAACGTTCTGTTTTAGATGACTCGATTTACCAGTCACCAATTAAAACCTGACTATTGTCAGCATCGGAGGAGGCTTCATCTGTTTATCTTTTCTGGCTGCTGCATTATAAATACCAAAATTCAGGCACATTTATATATTTAATAGAACCTTACTATAAAATAATTATGCATTCAAATGTTTTGTAAAACACATTGCAAATTTTGCATAGTAGAAAAAGAAAATATGAATTCCTAGATGCTCACCTCCTTCTCAGTGACCATCTTACCTGCTCAAACCCCTCTCCCGTCAGTCTAAACCTCCCCCTCCCTACCAGAAACAGACTACAACCCAGATCAGGTGTTCCAACTCCGCTGACTGCATGCGTGTTTCAGGTGAGACTCGTATTACTGAAGCCAACAGATGAGCCAGACAACCAAGCAAATGCATTTGTAAACTTCAGGTGACATTTAATTTAAAGGGACACTACATTGAATGACACAATTTAAAGAAATCTTAAGTGAGCTAAGGAAGTTGAGATTTGCTTACCAGGGGCTTCCGGCAGCCCCTCTCCCCTGGTCTCTCAATGCCCCCCCATTGTGTGCTTGCGCCCCCAACTAAAGTCCACTGCTGTCTCAGTTGCAGGCTACTGCACATGTGCAGCTCTGGCTGCCTGCTCCTTAATCACGCTCCAGTGTTGTAGGCTTTAAGAACTGAGCTTGCCGCCATGGGAGAGCGATTAAGGAGACACACGTGGCCGGGACAGTACTTGCGGTGACAGTGACACACCACAGCGGACCAGGAGAACAGCAAGGGATCTCAAAGACTATATGGGCTGGAAAAAGCCCCAGGTAAGTAAAACTCAAGACCCCCCCCCCCCCCCCACTTAATACTTCCTATAAAGTAAAAGTTACACCAGTTTAAAAAAAAAAAAAGTTTGAAATAAGATGACAGATTGAATATTGAGAAGTCTTGACTAACATTAGTCCAGGTGCCGTGCAAAAGTGAGTAGCTATTTAAGATTGTGTCCTCATTACCTTAAATCCTTCCTAGATACCTAGACAAGCTGATGAGTGCTTCCCTCGTAGAAACTAAGAAATGATAAAAAATCAGTTCTGATTGTTTATGACTACTAGGGATTTTAGCGGACGGCTGAGGAGAGACAGCAGCCACAATGCTGTAGATTCTCCTTGGACTGCGTTGTGTTGATATCACCAGCAAGATGGGAGCTCCCATGCAACCAAAACAAAAAAACAGGCACCAGCAATAAGCTATGGAAAAGCAGAAATGCACTGTGGCAACTCGGCTGTGGCAGATGATGTCACAGTTATCTGAAGTATCCCTTAATTAAAGGTTTGATTTAGTGCTTACACGTTAACAGCTTATCCTTTTCAATAATCTCACTTTAAACCTAATTTTACAAATAATTGCCTAATGCAGCACATGGCCCTGCTGCTCTCTTTGCATAAGTATTCTGAATTAGACCAAGTACAGTAATAACACAAAGTGCTTAGTGGCTGCCCTAAACTTTGCCTTCCATGGGCAGAATTGAGTGATGGGAAATGTCTTTTTTTATATTTTCATACCTCTCTGATTTTAAAATTAACTGAATGAAAACACAGGGCCTTTAGTTTAACCTATTGTTAAAAAAAATATTGTTAAAATTTTTTTTAACCCAAACACCCAAACACAGTGCTAGTCTTCAGGCTCTTTGCCCAAATTCCTATAACATCCTCCCAACCCATCTAGAGACTTCTAGACTACTTTACTAAGAATCTACTTGTAAAATGTTTTCTTCCTCGCAGGTTTGCTTTAAATTCCTCAGGTGGATTATAAGTATTCAAGGGGCGCTAACGGCACAAACCAATATACACAAGATTGCAAATATAATCCTCTCAAATGGAGGGAGAGAAGGATGAAATATCTTCCTGCTGCTACCTCAATCTGTGGGAGTACCTCTATCTCTCACTACCTCCAGAACCATTAAAATGAAATCAGAGGAGCCCTGGATATAAATCTTTATACCACTTCAGTTTATTGTAAAACATATTCTGATATATAAAGTATTTATACACTGCTCATTCACACATGCATACTTTCATACACACTCACTGAGAGGCTGCTGGTGACCCACTAAAAATAATGGGGGAAAAAGATAAAAAGTAATAAGAGTGAATATATGATTACTTGCATCTATAATACTACTGTTCCATGCAGATATATGTGAGTATTCCTGTTAAAAATCATAATAAATAGTCACATCCAGAGGGGACACACTGTGTAATATACAGTCTCACACTGATGCATATAGGAATAGGAACACAGCCTGCCACAGCTTGATATGCGCGGTTTCCGATTTTACTCACTATTCCACCACCTTCAAGTCCCCACCGTCTGAGTCCTCCGTGAGGGCAATACACTTGCAGGCGTAATCCGGTCTCTTCCACACGCCGCTCGCCGGCATCCACGGCTGTGTCTCCCGACTATCTCGACTTACTTCCTTGCTGGGTGACGTCACTTCCGTGCGTCTCTGCCGTTTCCTCTTCCCTGCGTTCCAGCGCACTCTGGGTGTAGACACTCCGATACACTCCGCTGGTTCGCACCCGGAATTTAGGATTTATGTAGTATTCCAAACGATCTATGGGGCGGCCCAATTCAGATCTGTCTATCAACATGTTTCAACATACACGGATGTCTTCATCAGGATAATTGGAACAGTACAATTCGGTAGCCGTCCTTCCTTTATAGTGTATAGTCTCCTCCCTCCATTTCCTGTTTAAAATATCAATATTACATTAGTTGGTCTAAATATGAAAAACTTTCAAAACTTCTGCTCCATTAATTTTCTGTCCATCCATCTTATAGTCATATTGTACCAAATTCCCCCCCCCCCCCCCCCCCCCCAAAAAAAAATCTTTCTTCCTTTTTTTTTTTTTTTCTCAAAAAATCTCAGTAAAAATCCTCAAAAAAAAAAGCAACAACTATTTGATCACCAGCAGCTCTACAGGTCAACTATTCCCCAAGTCACCAGCATGTTCCCGCTGTCATACCACCTCCATACATGTGTATGCTTCTGTTTATTTAAAAAAGCCAAAAAGTTCCATCTCCTCCATTAAGACCCTTGGTAGCTAATGTGTCCAGATCGAATATCCATTTACTCTCCCTTCTGCACATTTTTGCAATTCCCCCCTCGGGTCCCTGAACTATTTCTATTCCAAAAAAGATATCTCTTACCTGGCAACCATGCATTATCTGAAAATGTTTAGACAGTAGGTGCTCCTCCTACCCGTTCTTAATATTATTAAAATGTTCCCCTAAAAAGCTCCTTTTTAGTCCTGCCAATATATCTCTTGCCACACGGGCATACCAAACAATATATAACCCCCTTGGTATCAGACGGTCAATCGTGTGCTTCACTTGAGCACCCTCAACTGTTGTAATCCTTTTATAACCCCGCGTGCTCCTACATCCTGCACATCTCCCACATCTAGCAAACCCACCCTCCCCAGATCTCTTCAACATGGGTGGGCCACCAGCTGCCGTCGCCACCCTCAGGCCTATATTGCCAGGTCTCCTGTATATGGAAGAGACACGCACCTACACGAAGCCCACGGACGTTAATGGTCATATTTTGGCCACCAGCTGCCATCTGCCATCTTCCCTGAATAATGTCCCAAAAGGACAATTTATTAGTTTAAAGAGGAACTGCACAGAAAATTCGGAATACATGAAAGAGGTAGATGTTCTAACCAAAAATTTACAGAAAAGGGTTATGAGGATGAAATCATTAAAAAAGCCAAACAGGATGTAGAATTTATGCAACGTCAGGATTTACTGACCAAAAGACCGGGGAGAGATCTGGTGGATCATTCTCTAAAATTAAATCTGAGATTTTGCTCACAAAGCAATGCAGTAAAAAAGATGATCACTAAACACTGGCCAATATTGAAGGAGGATAAAATCCTGAACGAATTATTGCAGGATCTTCCCTCTTTCATAGACAGGACACCTGGCAATATAGGCCTGAGGGTGGCGACGTTGTTGGTATAAAGATTTATAGCCAGCACTCCTCTGATTTTATTTTAATTGCTTTAAATTCCTGTTTCCCTGGCAAACTTTAAAGTTACATTTTGACATTCAGTTTTAACATTATTATCATTATTATAACACTTTCCCATGCTTTATTTATTTAAAAAACAACTTAGAAATGAACTTCAGGCTTCTAGAAATTCCCCCTTACTCACTCCTAGCCTTCCTTTGAACAGGTTCATTTTAAAACTTTAAAAATGGAGCTTACACATACCCTAAAATAGTTTTGAACATCCTGATATCATCACTCCAGCCGTGCTTGACCCATTTAGCAATGCAGTCTCTTCAACAGTTATCCAAAAGCAAGCACTTAAGAGTGCATCACATATGCAATGATCTTCACGTGCAAAACTGCAATCTTGGGATGCCTCCGAGCCCATAAATGAAGCAAGATAACAATCCATACGTGAGGCAGAAGCTGAGCGCTCTTTCCACGAGTAAAACCTTAAAGGGCCCCCGAGGTGAAAATAAACGCATGAAATAAACAATTGTATCTATCCTCCTTCTCCTAAAAATTGACTTCTTAAGATATTCCACAGTTTTATATTTAAATCTACTTTTTAAGTTTTTACTGTTTTATTGTTTTTGCTCAATGACACATTCATTGAAGTATGCCAGAGCTAAAATCTATGATCTATTGACGCTTGTTATCCCTTTCCTGCTCTCAGAAGCCATTTTCTGCTGGAAAGTTTTTAAGGCTCCCTGCACACTGAAAATCCGTTTTGCGATTCCGATTTGCAATTCCGATAGTCTCTTAATGCAATCAACAGAAATCGGAGGAAAAAAACGCAGCATGCAGTAACGATTAAAAATGGGAATCGGATGTAAAAACTGATCAAAACTCGGAATCACATGCAGTGTGCAGGGAGCCTTATAATTGTAATTTCTTATCAGTGAGGGTCACACTGTAGTCTGACCCAGTCCTGACAGGAACTGCCACTTACATACCTGATGTTTAACTCTTTCAGGCAGAGAAAGAAAAAAAAGGACTGTACATACACGTCTATCTCATCATGTCACATGTCACCTCGGGTATCCTTTAAGGGCTGTTTTATACTGCAAATAGAAAACACAGTGCAACTTTTCTGCAATTGCATTTTCAAGTTTAACTAGATGCTAGGAATACGAGGATAATCGCAGAAATAAAGGCAGCGTTCAGGATATTTACAATTAGACAAAATCACACTTGTATAAAAAGATTCCTTAAGGCTGCTTTCTCACCAGGACGTTGCGTTTAGGGGAAGTTATAGGACGCATAACGTGCCCCTAACGCAACGCCTGGTGGTGATGGAGCAGGACGCTACCAAGAGCCGCGTTAAAAGCAGCTCTTGGTGCGCCTGCTCTGTCGGATGCACAGCGGAGACCACGTGAGCGGAGCTCTCCGCATCACGTGGTCCCACCAGCCAATCAGAGGCCGCTCCTGGAAGTAAACACTGCAAGTGCAGTGAATATAAAGTAGCCATGTGCCTGACTACGTAGCGGCCTCTCCCCGCCTCCTCTCCGCCCACAAAAAAACCCCAAAACACCCATACTGAGCATGTCCAAACAGTCTTAACGCGGCTTAAGCCGCTAGAATGCACAGTATGCTGCACTTCAAACGAACGTGCAGCGTTACTGTGTAACGCAACGTGGGCACTGTGAGCAGCCCACTGATGTTTCATTGCTGTGCGGTGGGGTGCGTTACAGGCTGCACTAACGTGCGCCTGTAACGTCCCACTGTGAAAGCAGCCTCAATGGTTATTTTTTTAACTGATGTCTTTGCATTTTGCAATCTGCATGCAATCAGAAAAAGATTACAAACAACAAATATCGTCTACAGTATGAAACAGTCCTTTATATTAAAAAATGCATAATATCTATGCAATAATGGAAACTATGCCATACATTATAGTATATACTCGGTCCCCTTGGTAATACAGCATAAGTAGGGGAGAAAGTGCATTTGAAGGCATGAAACACATTTTGACTCTGCACCTTCTCATGCTATACTAATAAGTGGAATTAGTATATGCTGCCATCATGTATGCAACTGGTTACATTTTTGTATGGATGGATTTTTTGTAAAGCAAAATTTAAGTCCAGCAGACTCTCTACCTATATATCTAATCAGCAGTTGTAATGCACAGTGTGGACGCAGCTATGCTCACAGGGTACATGCCATACAAAGCACAAGCTGCGCCACCCACTGGTCTCAGTGAAGTAGTGGGGAGGGGCACATACATTGCGCTTACACATGCTCAGCAGGGGCTCTGCAGCAGGTGAGCGTTCACGGTGGGGGGATTCTTGAAAATAATCGGTGGATTACTGGTATTCTACAGGATGCAAGTAAGATGCCAGGAGGCCCCAATGTTACCAAGTCTAACGTGCTTGCTTGCTTGTTTTCCACATTGAAGATTTTCTGTCTGCTGATAAGTGTATTAAAGAGGTCCATTCGACTTGTTTTAATTTCTTACGCTATTGGCCCACAATTGGCCCTCTTTTTGCTGCTGACTTTATTGGCCCTCAATAAAGGCCCAGATCTGTATACCAATTGATAGGTTGGTAATCAAAGTTCCCAGATGTTACAGTTTTTACATAAAACAAGGCTTCAGTATTAATAAAAAAATATATATATATTTTAAAAATTTGGTAGCATGAGCTGAAGCATCTTAACTGATACATTTAATTGCATGTTCTGAGGGTAGGGCTGGGACTTGGCTTTGCATTGTCTAACAGCTGTATAGACTGTAAGAGAGCAGAGCACAGACTGAACGCTTTGGGTTGAACACAGCCTTCAACAGTGAATGTCGGTGATGCATAAAAGTGGCTATATGGCAATAGTTCAACTCTTGGAGAGCATGTTAAAGTGCACCTTTAGCAAGAACTTTGTGTTAAGTGGGGCAGATGTAGAATATAACTTCTGTAAGTATCTTATATGTCTTTGTCCCTGCTGGGAGAATTGCACTTAATTTCCATCCCTGAGACAGTTGGTTCTGGCATGAAAGTGAGCTGAAATTTTATAGTTGCCATCAGAACAGGAGCTGGGAATAAATCTCTTCTGGTGACAAAGTGGGTATACAATGTTGTCCTTTGGGGAGTTTCCTCTGCTTTCCTGGTGTTCCTTTGATAGGAAGTGAGGGGAGGTCTTTCCTCTTTCCTGAATGTCGAGTTACCCTATAAATAATCTAAAAAAGGAAAAAAGTATTTCTCTCTTACTGTGATTGGGAATTCTGGTCCCTACTGGGCTTCCAGTCTTTTTGTCACCATTTTTAACAGGCCCAGTGATGGGCAGTTTAAGAAGATCTTGTAGGTAGGAACACTGAGCATAGCAGATCTGAGCAGGTGCTGTCCCTTCCTTTGTCTGGTGTTGTCGGACTGCAAGGTGTAGACACGGACATTTCACTGAACACACTGGATCTTCTTGGGCTTTTTCATCACTCAAGCATCCTTCTGAACTTTGGTTAGGGACATCCTTGTCCTTTTCATCCCCTTTGTCACACTTTTTCCCCAATGTAACATTTCCTTGATAGAGGAAAAGTCTTTTTTCCTGTTCTCACCAACTATACTCTTGTTTTGTGTCTTGTACTATCAAATGATAATAAACTAAGATGTTTATTTCAAAAATAAAGTTTTAGCCCCATCATTACATTATTCGGCCTTCTCCTCTCCCCACCACAACCAAGTGCAGCCTTGTCAATACTGTCGCTGATGGCTCTTTGTTTCTACAGATGCAGGTTTCAAGCCACAAGTGGTGACTGTCAGCACCTCCGTGTCTGTCACTGTCCATAACAAGACTGCCATCGCAGCAGGTAGGACAATTTACAATTTGGCATAATTTAAGAAGTTTGGGGTTGATTATGCAACATTGCAGTGATCTGGTAGGTGGTACCATGCACTGATATCACTAGTGGGTAGCTATCTTCCACTATTAGTGTATTATGATCTGTTTCTGATCACATGCAGATCACAAACGGCTAGAATATGCTAAACTAATGGAAATCACAGGCAAACGTTTCCATTAATTAAATGAAATTGCAACTTCGGTCCTGCTGCATTTTTGTGTGTTTTTGCTTGTGTTGAACGTTTAGAAGTATAGGAAAAATAAATGTGCAGGTAAACAAAATTCCTGGATCGCAAGAAATGTACATAGCTCTGCAATTGCTGTGTAATTTTCTTGAGATCCAGCTGCACTTTTTTTCCCCAATTCCCACAGCAAATGCAATTGTGCTGGTACGCCTGGAACCGTGCTCGCTTCACAGAACTTTTCCATTTAAAATCATGGTCCCTAAACAGGATGAGCATAGCCCCACCTTCCTTGTACGTATCACAGAGAAATCACTGTTCTTAGGTGAAAATAATGTAAATAGTTCGTAAATAATGTGAATAGTTATCTCTCTTCCCTCAGAAGATGTATTCTGCCAGAAACACTTTTATGGCTGTAATTTATCAGTGGTGTTTACTATATTCCTGACAAACTACTGACTAGACAGAAGCTGTCAATTCCATACCTAGAAATTAACTCTTTCAGGAAGCAAAATAAAACAGCCTGTTTTGTACTGTACATACACGTTTATCTCATCATGTCACAAATCGCTGTGGGTACACTTTAAAACATTATCAGTAAGCACTGCTTGCTGTGCACTGAGGCTGGCTTTGGAAGCTTTCCATGGTGCTGAACATGTACAGTTTGACAGGGAACTAGGAACAATGGCTATTGGTCCTAATCAATGGTATATGTGTTGTTTGAGGAAGCTAAATAAAGACTTTATTATTTGCCACTAGACTCACATGCCTGAAAAGTAGTCCTACGAGGATCATTAAAGTGGGAGTCAGCTTTGCGTAGCAGTATGTTGCCCACCAGGAGGGCTTCATTGGCTCTCTGTGTTATAAAAATAAATATCTGTTATGGAAAATATTATGAGAATCAGACTCTATATTACAACTGCAGGATTGGTGGTCATCTTTTATCTAGGACATGGCCTGGTCATACATACATTGCTCTTCCCTAATAGATGTATGTAGATTTAGAATAGGAAGAGATGGTTTAATTCCCGCCTACTGCCAGGCTTCTGCCCATCCTAGAACAATGTAACTCATCCATAATGTGTCACTCTCTTAGGATTGAGTGTGTCTTGTATGGGTATTTTCTGTTAGGACGTGTATTCAGAATGGATTTCCCCAATATAGGTCAGCAATATTCTCTGATTCTGAACAGCAGGCCTAGAGATCAGCATTTTTTTTCTACAGCTATTCCTGCTTCCTGTTTAAACTCAAACAGGAAGTGAAGAAGTGAAGCATGATCTAATGATTATTACCAGTTCTGCAAAAGAAAGGGGTGGGCAAGCACCATCCACAATCAATCATCAAAAATGTGTGTGATCGTGTGTGTGCGCGTGCGTGCGTGTTCGTGTGTGTGTGGATGTGTGTGTGTGTGTGTGTGTGTGTGTGTGTGTGTTCGTGTGTGTGTGTGTACACAAAAAAATAAGACATCCTGGATCTGAATGAATTAACTCGTTCTTTACACAATGCGCTGACAACAAAGTCAAACAAAAATGATCAGTGGAGATCCAGTATGACCTCCCTAGGTACCTATATAGGGTCATATGCACTATGCAATTAACTTATGAAATATATGTGATTGATTATATGATGACAATTTATAAGACAGCATGTCATTTGTTTGTACCAGCACTTGTTGTTTGGTTCTCAGGTGCAGAAGTGGTATACTTTTCTACTAAACATGATAGTAATTAATTATATACCTATTCCAAACCCCTTGTTACAATGGATGTTTTTAGATGGTTTTAATTGTTGTGCATTTGAATACATTTGTTTTGTTTTTTGCTAATCATCCTGTGTGGTGCGGCATATTGAGGCTTATGCTTTTTAGCGTGGTTCATGATTATTACCAGCCTATTAGAGACTCACAAATCAATTGCCTGGTCAAATCAACCTCATTCTTCTGAATCTTAATGTCTACTGCAGGCTTTCTCAACCAGGAACCCCAGGATTCCTTGAGCACTCTGCAGGGGTTCCTTGGCATTTTCCCCCATCGTGGGAGAAGTATAATAGAGCACACTATAATAGGTGGTAGACTGGTACTGTAACAAGAAGCACTAAATTGGGGGCTCAGGAGACCGTATAATGAGTGACAGTGTAATAGGGGTAGTGAAATAAACCGCTACACATACTTTTAAAGACCATGCCTCCTGCAAAATAACTGCAGGGGTTCCTCGAGCTCAAAACATTGTATGCAGGGATTCCTCGAGATCAAAAAGTTATTTGCAGGGTTCCTCCAGGGTAAAAAGGTTGAGAAAGGCTGGTCTATTGAGTCAGTTTGACTTGGTCCATTCTTGATTGGGACTATCTTCTACAGTTCTCTGAAGAAGAGAGTTCACGTTTGTGTAGTGAAGAGGGCTCAGCAGCATTTGAGCAGCAGTTTGTGGTTGTGTTGCTTTAACCTCCTTAATGTAGCATGCTTGATTCTGCTTTTTGCTTAAAAATTGCAAATGCAGCACCACAACTGTAATAAAACACAAAGCTTTCACACAATTCACAACATGGTTTGTGTACACTGACCCTAAGGACCCTTTCACACCGGGGTGCTGCAGTGCATCAGAATGACGGGCTAATGTTCATACTTCCCATGTTGCGGTACGCTGCGCCGGGAGTCCCTAATCTATCGCTAGCACAGAACTATGTTGCAGTGCGTGATCTGCGGCGGCCCGGAAGTCATGTTAGTCTATGACGACACAGATTTTGAAAAAGTCAACATCGTGGTGCGCATGCGCGGAAGTGTATTTTTACAATATGCTTCTGAGCACTTCCGCATACCCCGAAGCAGCGTTACTTCCTGCTTGGCTGGTGGCCAGACAGGGAACACCGTGTACTAACACAGTGTTCCCTCAAGGCCTGTTGCTGGCGATGAGGTGCGGCGGGTGCAACGCACCACATCGCTGCTGCCAGTTTGCAGTGTGAAACCGGCCTTAAAGGGAACCTAAACTGAGAGGGATATGGATGTTTCTTTTTAAACAATACCAGTTGCCTGGCAGCCCTGCTGATCTCTTTGGTTGCAGTGGTGGCTGAATCACACACCTGAAACAAGCATGCAGCTAATCCAGGCTGGCTTTAGTCAGAGCATTTGATCTGCATGCTTGTTCAGGGGCTGTGGCTGAAAGCATTAGAGACACAGGATCGGCAGGAGAGCCAGGCAACTGGTATTATTTTAATAGGAAAAAAACATATCCTTCTCAATTTAGGTTCCCTTTAAGGCTCCCTACACACTGCATGTGATTCTGATTTTTAATCGTTTTTTACATCCGATTTTTAATCGTTACTGCATGCTGCGTTTTTTTCCTCCGCTTTTCTGTTGATTGTATTCAGGGAAAATTGTAATTGCAAATCGGAATCGCAAACCGGATTTGCAGTGTGCAGGGAGACTTAAGGCCCATACACATGCTAGATTTACTGTAAGTCAGCTGGGGTGGCCGATAACGAGCCACTCTGTCGATAATCCAGCATGTGTGCATCAGCCGCCACCTGGCCTGCAATCTGCCAGGCGGATCAACTCGACCAATTGTTGGGCGTTAGATTTTTCATGTGATTTACCAGTGTTAATGCTCTCAGCTGAGACAAGCAGTCCCTCTCCTTCCCATGCGTTGGCGAGAAGTCTCATACAAGTGCAGACCAACACTTTTGTTCTCCCTCCCTACCCATCCCACTCAGTCATGTGCTTTGTGGCCTCAAACCGTTGTAGCAGATATTGAATTGGGCTACAGAAATTGAAACTGTGTACATAGCTTAAAGAGTAACTAGGCAAAATAACATAATGAATAAAAATGCTGATTTTTTTACTAGATACATTTATACATTATTTAGCCAGAGTTTGCTCATTGTAAAATCTTTCCTCACCCTGATTTACATTCTGAAATGTATCACAGGTGGCAACATCTTTAGTCCTGTCAGGTGATCTCTGCTTAATGTTTGTTTCCAAGAGTTCTAAAGCCAGTCGAAAATATACCTAATTGCCTAGAATGTTGGGGGGGGGGGGGGGGGGGTTCTGGATATTAAACATCACAGGAAGGGCAAGGCTACATACCAATATACTATTCTGATGCTGAAATCAGGAAACTTACTATAAAAGTGGGTATTTTGAATAATTTACTGCATTCTACTATATGTCACTACAGTGCCTCTTTAAAGAGAACCTGTACTGAGTAAAAATATTTAAAATAAACACATGAGGTAACTTCAAATGAACATTACATAGTTACCTTGCCATCAGTTCCTCTCAGAAGCTCACCATTTTCTTCTGACAATAATCCCTTCCAGTGCTGACAATATTTTGTCAGATCTGAAATATATCAGTTGCTGTCAGTAAAATATCAGTTGCTGTCAGTTATAGCTGAGAGGAAAACTGATGTGCCCGGTAATGTCCATGTTTCCCTATGGCTCAAGTGGGCGATGTTACAGTTCAACTGTGTGCTGACCAGAAAGCTGTTATGGGTAATGGCCATTTTCAAAATGGAGGACGGAAAATTACCTTGATCACAGTGAACAAACAGGACGCAGGACAGGAGAAAGACACTGACGAGTAGACTACATTAAAAGGTAAGTATGACTTGTGTATGCTTATTTTGAGTTTTAATTCTCAGTTCAGGTTTTCTTTAAGCCGAGACAAATTACAAGTTAAGTCAGATGTGGAAATGTAAATTGTGAATTAAACAGGTAAGCGGGCTAATTCACTAACAGC
The DNA here is from genome assembly GCF_040937935.1 of Hyperolius riggenbachi. Classification (NCBI taxonomy): domain Eukaryota; kingdom Metazoa; phylum Chordata; class Amphibia; order Anura; family Hyperoliidae; genus Hyperolius; species Hyperolius riggenbachi. Next base: position 376,008,895 of record NC_090648.1, read on the forward strand.
CATTAATCATGCCATGCTCACACAGCATACAACAATGTTACTGGTACTGGGACATCCTGTATACTACAGCACAAACATTGCAGGAACTGAAAATCTAGTGCTTGTTACAGTACTTGCTTTTCCTGCAGGTACATGGCAACCCTTAAAAAATATCAATCAATCTCCAGACTTAATCACGTAAAATGTTATTAATAGATATAATAAAGTCTACAAAAAAAAAAACTTAGATTTTTGTGGAAAATATTGGAAAGTTTTATTTCATATTTCTATGGTTTGTTAGTTGGTTAGTATATTGTTAGTATAGTGTATTCTATGCCTATTTTGACTGTAAATAACTATATTGCATATATGCTCCACTATGTACAGCAGTCTCCAGTAGTGCAGAGTACCAGGCTGGCTGCCAGGCAGGGTCCCTCTGAGCTTTTTGCTAGATGCAGGGGGTTAGAGTTCTGCCATCTGACGGTGTGGAATTCTTCAGCCTGGCACAGAGAGAGGATGTGATGGCTGAGCGCTGGCTGCAGGCTGTGCCTCCCCCCTCTCTTCCCCCCTCTGTCACTTCCGATCAGATATACATCCTGGTGTGTGCCTGGCCCCCTACTGAGCTTTGTGTCATGTCACCACCAGCCTGCGTATGGAGAGAAAGGCTTCAATACAGCAACATCCACAGCGTTCCTATAATTATGAAATTGAAAATCAAAATTGCAGTACAGTGACACAGCTCAAATAATTAAGATGTCACTGTTCCAGGATCGAACGTATAAGCATGGCATTACTTTGTACCATCAGCGCGTCATTTGTCATTGTTCTGAGATTCTCAAATGTCGTTGTGCCATTATTCTGCCCCCCCCCCCCCCCCCCCAATGTCTGGGCTATTGTTCTGAAACCCTAGTGTCAGTGCGCCATTGTTCTGGGCCCCCCCCTCCCCGTGTCAATGCGTCATTGTTCTGGGACCCCAGTGTCAGTGTGCCATTGTTCTGGGATCCAGCCTCCCCCGTGTCAGTGTGCAATTGTTCTAGGACCCACCCCCGTCAGTGCGTCATTGTTCTGGGACCCCAGAGTCAGTGTGCCATTGTTCTGGGATCCAGCCTCCCCCGTGGCAGTGTGCCATTGTTCTAGGACCCCACCCGTGTCAGTGCGCCATTGTTCTGGGAAACCCCCTCCCCATGTCAGTGTGTCAATGTTCTAGGACGTGTCAATGCGCCATTGTTCTGGGATCCCCCCTCCCTCATTTCAATGCGCCATTGTTCTGGGATCCCCCCTCCCCCATGTCAGTGCGCCATTGTTCTAGGACCCCAGTGTGCCATTGCTCTAGGACCCCCCCCCCCCCATGTCAGTGCGCCATTGTTCTGGGACCCCAGTGTCAGTGTGCCATTGTTCTGGGATCCCCCCCCCCTCCCCCATGTCAGTGCGCCATTGTTCTAGGAAGTGTCAGTGTGCCATTGTTCTTGCCCCCCCCCCCTCCCGTGTCAGTGTGCCATTGTTCTGAGACCCCAGTGTCAGTGTGCCATTGTTCTAGGACCCCCCCCTCTCCCCGTGTCAGTGCGCCATTGTTATGGGACCCCCCCTCCCCCATGTCAGTGCGCCATTGTTCTGGGAATTGTCAGTGTGCCATTGTTCTGGGACCCCAGTATCAGTGTGCCATTGTTCTAGGACCCCCTCCCCCCCACCCGTGTCAGTGCTACATTGTTTTGGGGCCCCCCTCCCCCATGTCAGTGCGCCATTGTTCTGGGACCCCAGTGTCAGTTTGCCATTGTTCTGGGATCCCCCCTCCCCCATGTCAGTGCGCCACTGTTCTAGGAAGTGTCAGTGTGCCATTGTTCTGGGACCCCAGTGTCAGTGTGCCATTGTTCTAGGACCCCTCCTCCCCGTGTCAGTGTGCCATTGTTCTGGGACCCCCCCCCTCCCCCATGTCAGTGCGCCATTGTTCTAGGAATTGTCAGTGTGCCATTGTTCTGGGACCCCAGTTTCAATGTGCCATTGTTCTGGGACCCCCCTCCCCCATGTCAGTGCGCCATTGTTCTAAGAATTGTCAGTGTGCCATTGTTCTGGGACCCCCAGTGTCAGTGTGCCATTGTTCTTGGACCCATAGTGTCTGTGTACCATTGTTCTGGTACCCAAGTGTCCATGAGTCATTGATCGGTGCCCCTAGTGTCAGTATGGGGGGCACCGATACTTGGGATCCCAAGTATAATTGTGTAGTTTTTCTGGTATCCCCAAATTTGACTGACTGCACCACACAACATGCATGTAGAGCCAGCATTTCTATGGATATGTATAATCCCTCCTTCTTGCGTAATGAATGTGTCTTCAGTAAACTGCAGTGTGAAGGGATGCAATACATTTTGCTATCTGCTTTGTGGACTTATATGGCTTAATGTAAAATGTTCCAGGATTTCTCTAATTTGTCTCAGTAATTTATACTGTTGCTATAGTTACCAGCAAGTTTTCTAAACAAAGTTATACAAATTGCAGACTAGTTGAAACAAAATATCTAATTTCATTCAGTTACAAAATGGTTATAATGTAGATGTATAACTAAGGTAAGGGCACGTTTCCACACAGTGCTTGCATGCGTCTTGCAAGAGGTGATGCAGGCACAGCTGTATGCAAGAACCATCCAAATCTCTATCTGTGCAATGCACGGCTATAGTGACTGGCATGCGTGATGCGGAAATCTGCAGCATGCGCCTGTTTTTTGCCCGCATACAATTCAGACAGCAGCCTAGTAATTCATCCTAGTGATAGCAGCCTAATTTTCATTTCCTTGTCCGAATCACATGCGGGAGAATGCTGCAAATTGGCAGCAGTGGAAATGCCAAATCCTGGAGCAATCGCATTCAAGAGATGCAAAGGCAAATCTTGATTTCTCTCAGAATCGTGTTTAAAATGGTGGTACTTAGCAATTTTGAAAATTGCAAGTAGTTAATGAAATTGGAAAAGCAGCACTTATGGGCCTCAGGCCTGAAGGGTCAGTGCATTTATCTCAGTAACTTCCCAGCAAACATTGCAAAATCAGTTCTGGGATGAGTGCCGGAAGGTACCTAAAGGTGCCCATTAAAATGTGTATTTACAATAAACTCCCCAAACTCACTAAAGAATTCAAACTATTCCCAAATGTAATTGTATCTATGAAAAAAATGCATTTGCGCTCCCGAAAGTGTCCTGCACAGGCGCAGTGAAGAGTATACCTCGTACTGCGACTGCATAGTATGCTCTAGCCGACGGGAGCATGAACAAGGACACATGCGGCCAGGGCCGCGCAGGCGCAGTGGCCCGTTAACTGATCAGTCAGCAGACGTGAAACTGAGCCGCAGCGGGGGCCGGAGGATCATAGAGGACCGGCCCGGGCACATATCAGCTGCAGGGGCCTGGCAGAAGCCCCAGGTAAGTGAAATTTCTTTCTCCTGCATACGGTTTAGATTCGCCTTTAATTACTCCTCAGGGCCCATGGACCAGAGTGACTCACTAGGGCTTCTTCTTTAACCACTTAAAGTGAACCTAAAGTGAACCAAAAAAAATGAGATTAACTCACCTGGGGCTTCCCTCAGCCCCCTGCAGATGATCGGTGCCCTCGCAGCCCCGCTCAGATGCTTCTGCACCCGCCGGCGAACACTTCCGGTTTGGTCGTCACCGGCCGACAGGCATGGGAACGCGAGTGATTGTTCGCGTTCCCAGCCTGTATATCGCCCCCTATGCTGCTATTGCGACCTCCTGGCCGCAATAGCAGCATAGGGGGGCGATATACAGGCTGGGAACGCGAACAATCACTCGCATTCCCATGCCTGTCGGCCGGTGACGGCGAAACCGGAAGTCGTCGCCGGCGGGTCCAGAAGCATCTGAGCGGGGCTGTGAATGCACCGATCATCTGCAGGGGGCTAAGGGAAGCCCCAGGTGAGTTAATCTCATTTTTTTTTGGTTCACTTTAGGTTCACTTTAACTCTTTATTAGTGGTATGCTGATAATGATGAGCTCTATATGTATTTTAAATAGTGTTCATCATTAACAAACTCGGTGCACGGCAGCACGGTGGTGTAGTGGTTGGTGCTCTCTCTTCTTGCAGCACTGGGTCACCACTTTAAATCCCAGCCAGGGCACTATCTGCACAGAGATTTTATGTTTTCCCCGTGTTTGTCTGGGTTTCCTCCGAGCACTCCGGTTTCCTCCCACATCCCAGAATCCTACAGATAAGTTAATTGGCTTCCCCCTAAAATTGGCCCTAGACTATGATACATACACTACGGGATACATACAAAGACATATAACTTTGGTAGGTATTAGATTGTGAGCCCCCCATAGTACAGTTAATGACAGGTCTCTGTATACACTATATTCTGTACAGAGGAAGAGACAGCACACAACTGGCTGCAAACAATTTGCTGTATTCAACGAACAACTACACACTACATGTTATGGATTTACTTCCTTCCTCAGGTGATAAACCGTAGGAACAATCCGGCTGAGACTGGGCACCGGCAACCACACAGGTCTCATATACCTGTTCCACCTGTTCTCTAAGCATCCACTGCTACACTATACTCAGTACAGCACTGCAGAAGATGTTTGCGGCACACTATATACAGTAAATACTAAATAATAATACAAAGCTGTACTTCTGACCTTCTGGACTGTAAAATGTCCTTATGTCTGTATTTTGTGTATTTGGAGCGAAACCTCAATGGCTGATTGATCGAAACCATTCACACTTAGCATGTCATTAGTTAGATACCAGAATTTAACAGTATGCACTTTGTTCGGGACCCCACGGGCCAGTTTCACCTAATCTCTAGCCTGCTTCAGTCCTCTGTCGTCCTGTAGTCCCGTAGTCTGCTCAGCTACACCCTGGGAAATTGGTGATTCAATATAATAATTGAGTACAGTAGGAAAATAAAAGGTCTTTTACATGTTAAATGCTATATTCAGCATTGCCTGCCTGCTCATATCACACAGATATGCAAAGAAAATTGTAGCTTGAAAAGTCTGAAAAGGTCCTGTGGGTTGACAAGAGTCAGAAAGGTCCCGACGGTGTGCGGGTGAGTGGGAGTACAGCAGGGAAACGTGAATCACTCTGATAATGGTACTCCCGGTAGGGGAGTACCACCCTGCTGCTGAATACTTTGTACAGGTACTGTATGACGAAGATGGTTAGAGAATAACTCAGCATCCCAGCTGAAATTATAAGAATTATTATTTACGTTTTTGTGAAGCTGATGGCTGTTTGATGGTTTTTTTTTTACTTGTACTGGAACCTGTAAGAATGTGCAGTATTTATTTATCTCCCTTTGGATGTATTGCATTCCGACAGAAGTCTGAAATGTGCACCAAACCAAAACACACAATCCATTTCACGTGTGGCTGATTCTCCTACATTTGTTGTGAAATGTCTTATAATATTCTGCAGTGTATGATGGGTTATAATAAACCATGGTTCATTCACTGTGTGGTGCAATCAATCGTAACCGTATAAATTAGCAGTGTGATGCATTTAGGTGTCTGGCTATTTGAAAAAGGAGAGAGGAGGTCTCTGTAACATTGTCACTGTGTATCATGAGCCAAAGGTGTGTATTAGGAGAGGTGAGGTTAGTGTGCCCTGGTGTCTGTGTATCAGGGCTGGTTCTAGACAGGCACATATAGGGGCAGTCAGAAATGTGAGGGGGGCATCATGTTTGAACACATTTTTTGTAGACATGGTAGGCGGAAAAATGGTCATGACATCATGTGGGTGGGGCTAACTGTAATGTAGTTATACCAGCTAATGTAGTTGCTTAAAAAAATGAAGTAAATGTACATAATGACAGATAGCGTTTCCCTAGTACATGCACATAATGAGAGACAGCATTTCACCAGTAAATGCACATAATGACAGACAGTGTTCCACCAGTAAATGCATGTAATGACAGACAGCGTTTCACCAGTAAATGCACTTAATGAGAGACAGCGTTTTACCAGTAAATGCACATAATGACAGACAGCATTTTACCAATAAATGCACGTAATGACAGACAACCGATGTCCCCAGTATATTTAGCCAGGTCTATAGATGTCCACAGAATAGGTAGCCAGAACTTTAGGTGTTCCTAGGAGGGGTGACAGCGCAGAGAAGAGGAAGCGGTGGGCACATCGGTGGGGAAGGGGTCCTCCCCCCGCTCCCCTCACCTGAGGCTCCCCCTTTCTCGCTTCCCCCTCCAGAACTAAGCATTGTGTCAGCGGCTGGCTGCGGGTGGGGACTTACCTCCTACTCGTTTCGGCGCGAGAAGAAGCTCTGCATTGCCGCTAGTCTGGTCTGGTCTAGACCAGAGCAGTGGCACACAGAACTTCCTCCGGTGTTTGGAACTTAGTTCTGGAGGGGGGAGTGAGGAAGGAAGAGGCCCAGGTGAGGGCAGGGGGGGGAGACATCCCCCCTTCCCTGCCGCTGTTCCCACCATCCCTCTTCTCTGCGCTGCCACCCCTCCTGCACACAGCGCTCTGGCGGCAACCCTATTTGAGGTGACAAGACATTTGTTTGAGGGGGCCCTGCCTGCTCTGGCCCCGCCCTAGAGCCGGCCATTCTGTGCATTAGGAGGATGAGGGGAGAGGTCAGTGTGTCCTGGTGTCTGTTGTATTAGGAGGATGAGGGGAGAGGTCAGTGTTCCCTGGTGTCTGTGTATTAGGAGGATGAGGGGAGAGGTCAGTGTGCCCTGGTGTCTGTGTATTAGGAGGAGGAGGGGAGAGGTCAGTGTGTCCTGGTGTCTGTGTATTAGGAGGATGAGGGGAGAGGTCAGTGTTCCCTGGTGTCTGTGTATTAGGAGGATGAGGGGGGAGGTCAGTGTGCCCTTGGTGTGTGTGTATTAGGAGGATGAGGGGAGAGGTCAGTGTGCCCTGGTGTCTGTGTATTAGGAGGATGAGGGGAGAGGTCAGTGTGCCCTGGCGTATGTGTATTAGGAGGATGAGGGGAGAGGTCAGTGTGCCCTTGGTGTCTGTGTATTAGGAGGATGAGGGGAGTGGTCAGTGTGCCCTGGTGTGTGTGTATTAGGAGGATGAGGGGAGAGGTCCGTGTGCCCTGGTGTCTGTGTATTAGGAGGATGAGGGGAGAGGTCAGTGTGCCCTAGTGTCTGTGTATTAGGAGGATGAGGGGAGAGGTCAGTGTGCCCTGGTGTGTGTGTATTAGGAGGATGAGGGGAGATGTCAGTGTGCCCTTGGTGTCTGTGTATTAGGAGGATGAGGGGAGAGGTCAGTGTGCCCTGGTGTGTGTGTATTAGGAGGATGAGGGGAGATGTCAGTGTGCCCTGGTGTCTGTGTATCAGGAGGATGAGGGGGGAGGTCAGTGTGCCCTTGGTGTGTGTGTATTAGGAGGATGAGGGGAGAGGTCAGTGTGCCCTGGTGTCTGTGTATTAGGAAGTGGAGGGGAGAGGTCAGTGTGCCCTGGTGTCTGTGTATTAGGAGGATGAGGGGAGAGGTCAGTGTGCCCTGGCGTATGTGTATTAGGAGGATGAGGGGAGTGGTCAGTGTGCCCTGGTGTGTGTGTATTAGGAGGATGAGGGGAGAGGTCCGTGTGCCCTGGTGTCTGTGTATTAGGAGGATGAGGGGAGATGTCAGTGTGCCCTTGATGTCTGTGTATTAGGAGGATGAGGGGAGAGGTCAGTGTACCCTGGTGTGTGTGTATTAGGAGGATGAGGGGAGATGTCAATGTGCCCTGGCGTCTGTGTTTTAGGAGGATGAGGGGAGATGTCAGTGTGCCCTGGTGTCTGTGTATTAGGAGGATGAGGGGGGAGGTCAGTGTGCCGTGGTGTGTGTGTATTAGGAGGAGGAGGGGGGAGGTCAGTGTGCCCTGGTGTCTGTGTATTAGGAGGATGAGGGGTGAGGTCAGTGTGCCCTGGTGTCTGTGTATTAGGAGGATGAGGGGAGAGGTCAGTGTGCCCTGGTGTCTGTGTATTAGGAGGATGAGGGGTGAGGTCAGTGTGCCCTGGTGTCTGTGTATTAGGAGGATGAGGGGGAGGTCAGTGTGCCCTGGTGTCTGTGTATTAGGAGGATGAGGGGAGAGGTCAGTGTGCCCTGGTGTGTGTGTATTAGGAGGATGAGGGGAGAGGTCAGTGTGCCCTGGTGTCCATGGGCGTCCGCAGAAATTTTTCCAGGGGGAGGCAAAAGTGGGGGGGACAAAGCCGAAAAATGGGCGTGTCCATGCAACAGAACATGGGCGTGGTCATGGGTGGAGCCAAATATACACAAACTTAGAAGTGGTGGAGGTGGGCCCACCCAGCAAAATGTTAGATGAAGCCCCCTTTTCTACAAAAAATAATGCCCACAATAAATATTTGGCAGGAGCATTCTGAGCAGTAGCAGGAGCATTCCCTCCCACACTGACTAGATCTCAATAATGCCTTCCTGCAGTAAATATTAAAATATGATCAGTTACATCACATCAGCGGCTAAAAGAGCAAATGTCAAATCTGCTACACAAGCGCTGTAGCAAGGCCAAAAATATAACAAAAACCAAATATGCTGAGGACGAGCTACGGCTGAAGAGCAGATCAGTGCTAGTCAGAGGATTCCAAAAACATGTTTGTTTACACAGGCAGCAATGCAGAACACACACACACACACACACACACACACACACACACACACACACACACACACACACACACACACACACACACACCAAACACACACCAAACACACACACACACCAAACACACACACACACACCAAACACATACCGCGCACCACAGCACACAAACTGCTTATACCATACACACTGCAAATACCACACACATCACATACACCACACACACTGCACAAACCAAACACATACCGCACACCACAGCACACAGACTGCTTACACCATACACACTGCAAATACCACACACATCACATACACCACCACACACTGCACAAACATACTGCACACCATAGTGCACAAACTGCTTACACCATACACACTGCAAATACCACACACATCACATACACCACACGCACTGCACAAACACATACCGCACACCACAGTGCACAAACTGCTTACACCATACACACTGCAAATACCACACACATCACATACACCACCACACACTGCACAAACACATACTGCACACCACAGCGCACAAACTGCTTACACCATACACACTGCAAATACCACACACATCACATACACCACACGCACTGCACATTGCACAAACACATACTGCACACCACAGTGCACAAACTGCTTACACCATACACACTGCAAATACCACACACTTCACATACACCACACGCACTGCACAAACACATACTGCACACCACAGCGCACAAACTGCTTACACCATACACACTGCAAATACCACACACACTGCACAAACCAAACACATACCGCACACCACAGCGCACAAACTGCTTACACCATAAACACTGCAAATACCACACACATCACATACACCACACACACATACTGTACACCACAGCGCACAAACTGCTTACACCATACACACTGCAAATACCGCACACCGCAAATACCACATACACCACACACCTCACAAACTGCCCACACCACACATACTGAACACACCACATACCACAAACCGCTTACACCGCAAATACCACACAAAGAACACACATCACACTGCACAAACTGCTCACACCACACACTGCAAATACTGCACACACAGCTCCATATCAATGTGCATTCACTCAGGCAAAAACACACACACACATACATACATACTGCTTACACCATACACACTGCAAATACCGCACACCACAAATACCACACACATCACATACACCACACAGACACACACCTCACAAACCACCCACACCACACATACTGCACACACAGCTCTATATCAATGTGCATTCACAAAAACACATACATATATATACACAAACACACACCAGTTTTTTTAAAAGGCTATTGGAGCTAGTCTACTTTAGGGGACCCACCGTAAATCCCCATAGAGAATTGGAGCTGTGCTGAAAACGGAGCGAATTTCCGCTTTCAGCTTGTTTAAACCCCCACAAGTCATATATCTATGGAAAGCTCAGAATCTGCTCTAACGAATGGTGCCACTTTCGGTGAGAAAAAGCTGAAACTCACCGTGTAGGAGGCGCCGAACGGCCGCGATCGCGGCTCCGTCAGCCATCTTTACATCTGTGCTGCTCCTATTTTTCTCCCTCCTCATTGGAGGGATTGTTAGCTCGGAAATTCGCTCCGTTTTCAGAACAGCTCAAATTCTCTATGGGGATTTACGGTGGGTCCCCTAAAGTAGACTAGCGCCCAGCCCACAGCTGCCGGCCCGTCCAATGATTTACGGATCTGGCAGTGACAGAAATTTACTGTTGGCAAATGGCAACACAGCTGCCCGCCCGTCCCTGCCTGCTATCGCTGATCATCCAGCCACCCAGGGAGAGTGACTGTACCCCTGAGAGCTGTCTCTGACTGGCGGCTCGATACTTCTGGGTTCGGGTGGCTAGGGGGGGGGCAGCAGCTGGCCAGGGGGTGGCGTCTGCCCCATTTTGCCATATGTGTGGACGCCCATGCTGGTGTCTGTGTATTAGGAGGATGAGGGGAGATGTCAGTGTGCCCTGGCGTCTGTGTATTAGGAGGATGAGGGGGGAGGTCAGTGTGCCCTTGGTGTGTGTGTATTAGGAGGATGAGGGGAGATGTCAGTGTGCCCTTGGTGTCTGTGTATTAGGAGGATGAGGGGAGATGTCAGTGTGCCCTTGGTGTCTGTGTATTAGGAGGATGAGGGGAGAGGTCAGTGTGCCCTGGTGTCTGTGTATTAGGAGGAGGAGGGGAGAGGTCAGTGTGCCCTGGCGTCTGTGTATTAGGAGGATGAGGGGAGATGTCAGTGTGCCCTGGCGTCTGTGTATTAGGAGGATGACGGGGGGAGGTCAGTGTGCCCTTGGTGTCTGTGTATTAGGAGGATGAGGGGAGAGGTCAGTGTGCCCTGGTGTCTGTGTATTAGGAGGAGGAGGGGAGAGGTCAGTGTGCCCTTTCGTCTGTGTTTTAGGAGGATGAGGGGAGATGTCAGTGTGCCCTGGCGTCTGTGTATTAGGAGGAGGAGGGGAGAGGTCAGTGTGCCCTGGCGTCTGTGTATTAGGAGGATGAGGGGAGAGGTAAGTGTGCCCTGGCGTCTGTGTTTTAGGAGGATGAGGGGAGATGTCAGTGTGCCCTGGCGTCTGTGTATTAGGAGGATGAGGGGGGAGGTCAGTGTGCCCTTGGTGTGTGTGTATTAGGAGGATGAGGGGAGAGGTCAGTGTGCCCTGGTGTCTGTGTATTAGGAGGATGAGGGGAGATGTCAGTGTGCCCTTGGTGTCTGTGTATTAGGAGGATGAGGGGAGAGGTCAGTGTGCCCTGGTGTCTGTGTATTAGGAGGATGAAGGGAGAGGTCAGTGTGCCCTGGTGTCTGTGTATTAGGAGGAGGAGGGGAGAGGTCAGTGTGCCCTGGTGCCTGTGTATTAGGAGGATGAGGGGAGAGGTAAGTGTGCCCTGGCGTCTGTGTATTAGGAGGATGAGGGGAGAGGTCAGTGTTCCCTGGCGTCTGTGTATTAGGAGGATGAGGGGAGAGGTATCAGGACATGCTCCTAATAGACAGTCACCAGAGCACACTGACCTCTCATCTGTCATCTTCTTATACACAGACACCAGCAGGACACTGACCTCTCTCCTCTGTCTCCTTCAAATGAACAGATACCAGGAGGTACTGAGCTCTGCTCCCTTTCTCCAACTAAGGCACAGACTGTGACACCAGAACACACTGACCTCTCCCCTCTGTCTTCCTTCTACACACATACAAGGAGGACACAGTGACCTCCCTGCTCTGGTCTGCTGATGTCTGAGTGTTTGGAGAAGTTGGTACATCCAGACATCTGTTTACAAAACAGAATAATCATCAGGCGGTATTTTCATTTGGCGGGAATCCTGAGCGCCCTGCCAGACTAACACACCATTGTGTAATGGAGAGCTGATGGAATGTGGGCTTTTTTCAGTCCCTTATGTGATTGTGATACTTTGGTATTTTTGGCTGTATTTGAGGCATCATAGGGACCCCTCTTGTTTTTCACCCCCTCCCCCGTCCTGCACATCATTCAGGCAGATTACTCAGCATAAGACAATGGCGTCCCCCGTGAATCCCGCATAGCTGAAGTGGGGCAGTCTCCGCGTTGCCGTGGTAACGGGCATCTCCTTGTGCCTTCTGTCTGAGTCACTTTCTCGGGGACGATAAGCCAGCTCGTCCTAGAGGCACCTGCACTCCAGGGGTTAACCCCCTCACCACCACACGCTATGCTGCCCTGTGTGTCTTACTCTGCACTGCTGTCTTTATTTTTATAGTGTTGCTTTTAGTGCTAGCACCAACAGCTGCAGATTGTTGGTTTTTTTTAGATTCATTTTATATTCCAGACACTCATTTTTCATGTGTTGCAGTGACCATACAGGGAACATCTCAGTTTAGGATCAGTATTAAGAATCTCACAACGCATGAATTGGCACAGATTCAATGATGCCATCATGGCCATAATAGCTCCTTTTTTTGGAGGGACATTCCCTCTTTGGAAACTGAAACCTTCTGTCCCTGTTTATTTTTCATTTGTCCCTCTTGGAAGACTGCTGTGCAGATTTGTGTAAATATATATTTTTCTACTGAAGATTGTGTTTAAATGACTTCATTCCAATGATTTAAATTGATATTCAACAAAAGCCTCAATTCACGGAGCATTATCAAAGGTTTATCAAACACTTTGTCAAACGTTTGATAATTTACCTCATGGGTAAAATCTCATTTTGAATTCACTAAGGTGTTATATATTTATCGAATGTTTTACCGATAAAACGTTCAACAAATATATAACACCTTAGTGAATTCAAAATGAGATTTTACCCATGAGGTAAATTATCAAATGTTTGATAAAGTGTTTGATAAACGTTTGATAATGCTCCGTGAATTGAGGCCAAAGTCCCCAAGATCTGGCTCTGGTAAGGATCGCCTGTTGCCATATTCACGTGCTTGCTTGAGCATTCGGCTGAAAAAGCACAAACCTTACCGCCTTTCTTCATGCAGCATAAAATACTTACCAATCCATCAGCGCCGTCTTCTAACTGTCCTGTACCTGCTCGCGGCTTTTCGGCATCCCCCGTGTGTGGCTCCCGGCGTTTCACCTGACCAATGACACGCAGGGAGCCCCCCCAAAAAACCCTAAAGCTCCCCTCAGGCAACCGAAAGTCTCAACTAACCGACATGTCTGAGTTCCAGATAATGGGGACTTTGCTTTATTTCCTATTTTAAAGTATTAAAATGAAGAAAAACTTGTATTGTTCATTTTAGCTCTCTTTTATAGTACACGATTACGTTGCACAGCATAAGCTTTTTTTTATACTTACAGTGACAGTAAAGTAGCTGTAATGTCTGCTCACTCCTTTTTAAAAACTGTTACTACAAAAACAGAAAGGGAAGCAAAGTTTATCTGGTGGAAACCCAGACAGCAATAAAAATGTGACACGCTTTTGAAGGTTTTCCCTTAACCAAAGCAAAATAAAATGTTTTGTCTGGAATTCCACTGCAACCTGGTTTCACCAGCTCTAACCTAGTCTGTCTCTGAAATATTCAGTTAGTGTTTAGAGATGGCTCGAACCTCGAGCGCGAACGTCCGCAAAAAGTTTGGTTCGCGCAAACTTTTCGAACCGCAATAGACTTCAATGGGGAGGCGAACTTTGAAAACTAGAAACATTTATGCTGGCCACAAAAGTGATGGAAAAGATGTTTCAAGAGTTCTAACACCTGAGTTTTTGCATGGCGGAGTGGGATACACGCCAATAGCCCTGGGGAAAAATCCGGATTTGACACACAGCAGCGTTTTAAGGGCAGAAATCACATTGCATGCTAAATTGGAGGCCTAAAGTGCTTTAAAACATCTTGGGCTTGATTCACAAAGCGGTGAAAACTCAGTTATCACGCCTAAAAGACTTTAGGCGTGATAAGCCGTGCAAAGCTGAGTTATCACCGATTTGTGCTGCTATTCGCACGAAGCTCCCATAGGGCTCAATGGACGCTGCGCGCGAAGCACGGTACACTGCGCTGCGCGGGAGATCGCGCGAGTTTCTTCTTATCACGCCTAAACTGAGTTTAGGCGTGATAAAGGGCTTTTCACAGGCGTGCAAACACTTTGCACCGCTTTGTGAATCAAGCCCCTTGCATGTGTATACATCACTCAGGTAGTGTAATTAGTGTACTGCTTCACACTGACAGACCAAACTCACTGTGTAATGCACCACAAACAGCTGTTTGTGTAGTGACGGCGGTGCTGGACTGGTGCGCACCATGGCGAGAGTGCAGGCGATAGCGGTTTTCAAGCCCATATGGTCGCCAGGCTGAGGTAGCTCAATGACAGAATAACAGTGACTGTCCAGCTGATCAAATTTGGTCTGTCCACAATTAAGCAAAAACCTTATTACCTTGGGTGTGCCCCCCTCCCCCCGAGACACTCATATAGCCGGCGGTCATTGCTTCATTGTGATACGCAAGCCCCTTCACCACGGCAAGGTGACGATCACGAAGGGGAATTGACACATGTACATGCCTTTTGTTTTGTTGTTGCAGACGCAGTGCAGCCAGAAAAAATAGGCAGGCATGTACACGCACCAGAAAAATTATTATAGCAGCCGCTGCTAGCAGTGGCCTTAAAAATTCAGGAATCCGCCTGGAGTTCTGGACCCTGTTGGTGGTGGCGGAGAAGGCAGTCAAGCGGCCTGCAGGGAGAGATGCTGTGTGGGGAGCGACTTAGTCTTGGGGCAGGCAGTCACACGACGTGCAGGCAGAGATGCTGTGTGAGAGGTCTGACAGTCTTTCGGGCAGGCCTGACCGTGCTTTGCAGACCACGTGGTCCAATGGTCCCTTGACCCAACGCTGTGTGCCAGAGATAACACCACTCGCCTTTCAACATCACGGTACAGTCTGGGAATCGTCTTTTTTGAGAAATAATTGCAGCCTTGTATCTTCCACTGCGGTGTGTGGCTTTGCTTTTGTGTGCTGCTTTTCCTCAGGTGGTCATCCCATTGCAGTTTGTGTTTTGTCATCATGTGCCTTCATAAGGAAGTTGGGTCTTGGTCTTTCCACGGCTCAATTTTTGGTGGCAGAGAGTACAGCTGTACAGATGGCATTGCTCTCATCTGAGGCAGGCACACAAAAACATTTCCACACCGCTGAGCCCTGGGGTGATGGCACTTTGGTGGTGGCGGCCGACTGAGTGTTATGTGGGGTGCCAGAATCGGAGCAGGAGGAGAAAGATATGTCACGGTTCCGTGCGGAAGCTGAGGAAGATGAGGTGTTCTGTGTTAAATAGTCAACTACGTCCTGACAATCTTGGGGGTTGATGGCACGCGCCTTCTGAACACTGTACTTTGGTCCAGGGCCACACAAAATCATGACAGCACGACCTTGAACAGACCTGCTGGGTGGCCTGCCTCTGCGTCTGCTTGTTTTGCCCATATTGGGGGATGAAGTGAAAGGTATGCACTGACTTGACTAATACAATGTGCAGTCACACAGGTGCAGTGAACAGGTATGCAGTGACTGGTATATAATATAACACTGCTTGCGGTCACGTAGGTAGGTGCACTGAACAGGTAGATATGCAGTGATTGGTATTACTAATGTGCAGCTGTGACACACACAGGTACCATGAACAGGTGTAGTGACTGACTGGTATATAACATAACACTGCTTGCGGTCACATAGGTATGTGCACTGCTGAACAGGTATGCAGAGATTGTTATTACAAATGTGCAGCTGTCACACACACAGGTAGTCACTGAATGTGCTGGGCCTGGCAGTGGCACAGTAGGAATTACCAAGGGGCCAAGGTCCAGCAGCTGTGCCTGACTGACAGGGCTGTATATGCAACACAAGTGTCTGTGGGACACATACACACACAAAAAAAAAAAAAATAGATCACAAGAACAACATTAGCTCTCAAAAGAGCTGATGAGGGTGAGGAGTGCTTTTTAGCAATAAAAGTATCATCAAGAAGGAGCAACCTAACAAGCCTAACACAAGAGCCTGACTAAGCTTTCCCTACGTCAGCAGGTTCTCTCCCTTCTCTAATTACTGCAGCCACACGAGTGAGTGAAAAGGCTGATGCTGCCTGCCTTTTATAGGGGGGGTGGGGCTCCAGGAGGGAGTGTAGCCTGATTGGCTACCCTGTGTCTGCTGTCTGTGATGTAGAGGGTCAAAGTTGACCCTAATGATGTAGTATAGGGGGCGGGTTGAACTTGCATATAGTTTGCGGTTCACCGCGAATGCGAACCACCGAAGGTCGCGCAAATAAGTTTGCGGTCGAACCGTTCGGGCCATCTCTATTAGTGTTAGGACGCCTCCTCACACTCGGGAGGTGGGAAGGATATCAGAAGTGCAAGGGCTACTCCGTCTGATGTAATCTGTACCGATATTTTACTATGCCCTAACCCTACTCTTATATGAAACCCTCCCTCTAACGATACCTAACACTTAACTATCCCCTACCCTGATGGAGCCCAACTCTTAACCCTCCCCCCTCATGGTGCCTTAAACGCATACATGGCACATGGTGTGCCAAACAACGATACCGACTAAATAGCGGGGGCGGGTACCAAATTTGTCCTGATTGCCGCTAATCCCAGCCTCAGGCGCATTGCCACAGTGTTGGGTGCTATCATTGCTGCTGTCACTTCATTGCTGCAATTATAAGCCTCGGGTGCCCAAATTTGTCTTTATTGCCACTAATTGCGGCCTCAGGCATATTGCCACAGGGCCGGACGCCCATCATTGCCGCTAATCGTGGGTCCAGGTGCCCAAATTTCTCTTTATTGTCGCTAGCCGCAGCTTTCATCATTTCATCATTGGTGCTTATGGGCGCCCTTTCTTCCACAGCGCTTTTCATGCCCATTTTTCCTGAAATGTTACTTTCTCAGTCTAAAAACAATTTGGGGAGAAGACAATTAACTGAACAATACATTTTTGAAATGTGAGAGGAAATCCACACAAACCATGAGAATGATCAGATATATGTCACTGAAGACAGTCTGATCAGTCAGTTCTCTGGATAGTGACTGCAACAAGGAAAAGTTTGAGAGCATGATCCTGGCTAGGAAGTTATGTAATTCTCAGACGAAAGATCGTCCCCTGAGCCTTAAAAATTACATTGTGCGAGTCAGTCTCCTAGTGTCTAACACATACACCAACCAATGAACAAAAATTGTGCAACAAGTGACATATTCATTCTCCGGGGTTCATTGAACACCAGTGCACATGCACACAAATCAGTCATGGTCAATTGTGCTACAAGTAAGCCAGTAAAAGACCAAAAACGCTCTTTGACCAGTGATAAACACTAGGAAGAGCTATACTTAAACCTTACCTGAATAGAGAGGGATGTGGAGGCTGACATAGGTATTCCCTTTTAAAGGAGAACTGTAGTGAGAAGTATATGGAGGCTGCCATATTTGTTTCTTTTTAAGCAATAACAGTTACCTGGCTAGCCTGCTGACCCTCTGCCTCTAATACATTCAGCCATATACCCTGAACTAGCATGCAGCAGATCAGGTGTTTCTGAAATTTTTGTCATATCTGACCAGATTAGCTGCATGCTTGTTTCTGGTGTGACTCCGTCACTACTACAGCCAAATAGGTCAGCAGGGCGGCCAGGCAACTGGTATTGCTTAAAAGGAAATAAATATGGCAGCCTCCATATACCTCTCACTACAGTTCTCCTTTAACCCCTTAAAGAGACACTGAAGCGAAAAAAAATATATGATATAATGAATTGGTTGTGTACTATGAATAATTACTAGAAGATTAGCAGCAAAGAAAATATTCTCATATTTTTATTTTCAGGTATATAGTGTTTTTTTAACATTGCATCACTCCATAAAATGTGCAGATTACACAACACTCAGCATTCAAAATGAGTCTTTCAGAGCAGGCTGTGAAGTAATGAACTCTCCTCTAGCAGAGGAAAAGTAAACAGTTCAATTACAGTTGAGATAATAAAAGTCAGATAACAGCCCTCTCCACGACTAATGCTGGATACACACGTTGAGATTTCCCGTTCGATTCCCGGGATCGAACGGATCGAATCGATTATTTCCAACATGCTCGATTCGGATTTCGATCGTTTCTGCCGTCGATTTGCATGTTAAGTATGCCAAATCGACGGCAGAAACGATCGAAATCCGAATCGAGCATGTTGGAAATAATCGATTCGATCCGTTCGATCCCGGGAATCGAACGGGAAATCTCAACGTGTGTATCCAGCATAATAGTCGGAGAGCTTAATAGCTTTTTTGCATAGAGATAACAACTGGAGTTTCTCAACTCTTCCTGTACTGGAAACAATTACACTGATGTATCTGATCTTAATGTTTTTTTTCCTTAGCTGTACTACACATACAAATCATAATATCATCATTTTTTTTTCGCTTCAGTGTCTCTTTAAGGACCAGACACTTTTTTTCCATTCAGACCACTGCAGCTTTAATGGTTTATTGCTCGGTCATACAACCTACCACCTAAATGAATTTTACCTCCTTTTCTTGTCACTAATACAGCTTTCTTTTGGTGCTATTTGATTGCTGCTGTGATTTTTAGTTTTTATTATATTCATCAAAAAAGACATGAATTTTGTCAAAAAAAATATTTTTTTTAACTTTCTCTGCTGACATTTTTCATATAAAGTAAAATTTCTATATACATTTTTGTCTAAATGTATTGTGCTACATGTCTTTGATTAAAAAAAAATCCAATAAGTGTATATTTATTGGTTTGGGTAAAAGTTATAGCGTTTACAAACTATGGTGAAAAAAGTAAATGTTTCCATTTTAAAGCATCTCTGACTTTTCTGAGCACCTGTCATGTTTCATGAGGTGCTAGAATTCCAGGATAGTATAAATACCCCCCAAATGACCCCATTTTGGAAAGAAGACATCCCAAAGCATTCACTAAGATGCATGGTGAGTTCATAGAAGATTTTATTTTTTGTCACAAGTTAGCGGAAAATGACACTTTGTGACAAAAAAAAATAAATAAAAAAAAGTTTCCATTTCTGCTAACTTGTGACAAAAAAAAAATGAAATCTGCCACGGACTCACCCTGCCCCTTTCTGAATACTTTTGGGTGTCTACTTTCCAAAATGGGGTCATTTGTGGGGTGTGTTTACTGTCCTGGCATTTGTGGGGTGCTAAATTGTAAGCACCCCTGTAAAGCCTGAAGGTTCTCATAGGACTTTGGGCCCCTTAGCGCACCTAGGCTGCAAAAAAGTGTCACACATGTGGTATCGCCGTACTCAGGAGAAATAGTCTCAATAATCAAAAGAACCTCATTTACAGAGATATTTCTCCCACCCAGCATGGGTATGTGTAAAAATACACCCCAAAACACATAAAACTTCTTCTCCTGAGTACGGCGATACCACATGTGTGACACTTTTTTGCAGCCTAGGTGCGCTAAGGGGCCCAACGTCATATGAGTGCCTTTGAGATTTTACAGGTCATTTTAAAGCATTTGGTTTCTAGACTACTCCTCACGGTTTAGGGCCCCTAAAATGCCAGGGCAGTATAGGAGCCCCACAAGTGACCCCATTTTAGAAAGAAGATACTCCAAGGTATTCCGTTAGGAGTATGGTGAGTTCACAGAAGATTTTATTTTTTGTCACAAGTTAGCGGAAATTGATTTTTATTGTGTTTTTTTTTTTTACAAAGTGTCATTTTCCACTAACTTGTGACAAAAAATAAAAACTTCTATGACCTCATTATACACCTAACGGAATACCTTGGGGTGTCTTCTTTCTAAAATGGGGTCACTTGTGGGTTTCCTATACTGCCCTGACATTTTAAGGGCCCTAAACCGTGAGGAGTAGTCTGGAAAACAAATGCCTCAAAATGACTGTTCAGGGGTATAAGCATCTGCAAATTTTTATGACAGGTGGTCTATGAGAGGCCGAATTTTGTGAAACCGGTCATAAGCAGGGTGGGCTCTTAGATGACAGGTTGTATTGGCACTGAAGTGCAGGAAGCGCAGGATGTTCTCAAATTGTGACCTGGACATGGCAGCAGAGAACATGGGCATGTGATGTATTGGGTGCATAGACCAATAAAACCGCAATACATTATTTTTGACTGGTGGTGACAGGAGGTGATTGATGGGTGTCTTGGTGTGATTAGAGGGGGGGAAAAGATGCAAGCAATGCACTGGGGAGGTGATCGGGGGGGGGGGGGGGGGGGGTCTGAGGGCGACCTGAGGGTGTGGGCGGGTAATTGGGTGCCCGCAAGGGGCAGATTAGGGTCTGATCTGATGGGTAGCAGTGACAGGTGGTGACAGGGGGTGATTGATGGGTGATCAGGGGGGAGAACAGATATAAACAATGCACTTGGGAGGTGATCTGAGGGCAGGTCTGTGGGTGATCTGAGGGTGTGGGGGGGTGATCAGGTGCCCGCAAGGGGCAAGTTAGGGTCTGATCTGATGGGTGGCAGTGACAGGGGGTGATTGATGGGTGATTGACAAGTGATCAGTGGGTGATTACAGGGGAGAATAGATGTATACAGTACACAGGGAGGGGGTCTGGGGAGGATCTGAGGGTGTGGGGGGGGGGTGATCAGGAGCCCCCAGTGGGCAGTTTAGGACCTAATCTAAAATATAGTGTTGACAGATAGTGACAGGGAGTGATTGATGGGTGATTAGGGAGGTGATTGGGTGCAAACAGTGGTCTGAGGGGGTGATCAGGGGGGGTCTGAGGGGTGCTGTGGGCGATCAGGGGGCAGGGAGGGCCGAATCAGTGTGCCTGGGTGTATACTAGAAAGGCTGCCTCCTGCCCTGGTGGTCCCTCGATCACTGGGACCACCAGGGCAGGAGGCAGCCTGTAATAATACACTTTGTATACATTACAAAGTGTATTATACACTTTGTATGCGGCGATTACAGGGTTAACAACCCGCCGGCGCTGCCAATTGGCGGGTTGACGTCGCGGGTGGGTGAAGCCTGATGCCGGCGGATATATATATATATATATGTGCGCGATCCCCGGCTACTCAGTCCCCCAGGTACCGCCACCGATCGGCATTATTATGGTCCTGGGGGTGCCACTTTGCCGACGCCCATAGGTAGTGGGCGGTCGGCAAGTGGTTAAGCAATGCAAATTGCCTGGTGGTCTGGTTGAGTCTCTGCCTCCTGTACCCTTATGCTTCATACACACTTGAGATAAAAGTCTTTGGAAAAGGCAAGATCACAGACCAATTTTACCCCATTCCATGTAATATGAGAGCCGCCACACTCTACACAGTCTATTCTATGGAGCTGCACTCCCAATCAGATACAGTCTTTGCAGGATGCTGCACACAAAGATGCCTGTACACACTCAAAAGATCATTATCTGCAAAAGATCTGTTCCTGCAAAAGATCCATTCCTGCAAAATGCATTCATAGTCTATGAGATCTGCAGATCATCATACACACCTTGTTTAACAGACTTCATCTGCATATCTGGCAATCATCTGCAGATCTGAAAATCCATCCTGGTGGATCTGATCTGCAGATGATCTGCAGATGATTGTCTGTTAAACTAGGTGTGTATGAGGATCTGCAGATCTCATAGACTATGAATGCATTTTGCAGGAACGGATCTTTTGCAGGAACAGATCTTTTGCAGATAATGATCTTTTGAGTGTGTACAGCATCTTTGTGTGCAGCATCTTGCAAAGATTTTATCTGACGGGGAGTGCAGCTCCATAGAATAGACCGTGTAGAGTATGGCTCTCATACTACATGGAAGGGGGTAAAATTGGTCTGTGATCTTGCCTTTTCCAAAGACTTTTATCTCAAGTGTGTATGAAGCATTAGTCATAGACTCTAAACAAGCATGCAGATCAAGTGATTCTGACTGAAGTCTGACTGCATTAGCTGCATGCTTGTTTCAGGTGTATATATAATTCAGACACTACTGCAGCCAAAGAGATCAGCAGGACTGCCAAACAACTGGTATGGTTTTAAAAGGAGATAAGTAAGGCAGCCACCATACGCCTTTTACTTCAGGTTCCCTTTAAGACCTTGCTAGACATACCACACATGCTGATGGTCAAATAATGTTTCATTATGTGGGACATCATTGGATTTTCATCTACTGTGTATGGTCACCTTTAATCCCGTACTTCCTGCCTGCCGCTGATCGGCAAGTGATGAGTCTCCATCAGGATATCTGAGGACAGAGCCATTGGGCAGGATTAGGATGTATTTTAGCTCAGGAGACACAAATTGGCTTTTGCTGTGGGACAGATGTTCCCACAGGAGACATGTTTCATGAGTCTGCTGCACGGCTGGATGATGAGAGGCAGCATAGCTGCGTTATCAGCCCGCTTGGAATTGTCACACAACGCTAGGTGACCTCTGCAGCTGTGTGAATCTGTCGCTATGGAGACCAGGATGCCTTCTCATCATGCGCCGGCTCTCCATCCTCTTGAGTATTTAATCTTCTGTATAATCTCCCATCTGTTCCTTCCTGGTGGATGGGGGTCTCAACTGCAGCACCTCGCCTGTCTTAAAGTGAACCCGAGGTGAGAATGATATGAAGGCTGCCATATATTCATTTTCTTTTAAACAATGCCAGTTTCCTGGCTATCCTGTTGATCCTTTGCTTCTAATACATTTTCCAATAGACCCTGAACAAGCATGCAGCAGATCATGTGTTTCTGCCAATAGTCAGATCTGAGAAGATTAGCTCCATTCTTGTTTCTGGTGTAACTCAGACACTGCTGTAAGCAAATAGATCAGAAGGGCAGATCAGCAGAGTTTGGGTCCTACGGGAGAAAAGCGCTTTACAAATGTTTTATTGTTCTTGTTGCCTGTCTTAAATTACATGCAGCATCTGCCAACTGCTCACTAAAGTCACAGAGTGTAAAAACATTTGCCCAGACTGTGTTTAGCACTTACAAAAAGTCTACTTTTATATTCAGACTAAGCTCAGTATCTAGTATCTCAGTGGTCACACAACATATTCCACCAACGTCCAAGTAAGATTGTAACTGTGTTTCACCACCACATCAATGATCATTTCCCAGATTTTACACTCTTGTGTCTCAAAAAGAATAACCTCTACCTCACCCAATCACACTTTACTCACCATAAGAGTAGACCAACACACAGGTCTAGTACAATGGATACAGAGGCGCCAGCAAAATAAAAAGCATGAAACTATTAAAAAACCGTAAAATCAGGAGGGTAAGGGTGGACTTACCTCCCAAAAGGTCAAACACAACCAATGTGATTGGTAAAGACAAAATTTAATTTGTACTCCAAATAAAACAACTGCAACGTGTTTCGCGGGTCTCACTCCCGCTTCCTCAGACAAAATACAAACAGGAGTAACTCAGACGTTTTGCAGTTAGATGCAGCGCCTCTAGTAGTTCATTGGCGATATTCAGAGGACACTGCCGACCTTCTGATCTGTTGCCGATATCGATCACTCAGTGACACAGCCAGTGATACCTCCACATCAGTACACAATGCAGACTTCCCAATAGTAGAACTTATTTCATGAAGACCTCAAGGCAGATAGGCTGTCATAGTATAATACTGTACAGGCTTTATAAAGGGAGATAAGGGGAAAGAGCCCATACCCAAAAATCTGAGCTTCTTTTATTGTCTGTGTATGAACTCGATGGACATATGTCTTTTTTTTTCAACCCAAATAACTGTGTAACTATGTAAGTGCAATACATTTGCAGTGAAAGTGGTTACAATCCTATATGGACATTGGTGGAATATCTTGTTTGACCACATTTGAATACTGGGCTGCACTTAAGGTCCATAACTACAGCAAGATTTTTTGAGAGATTTTGGCTGATCATTGTTCATCCTGCACAACATCTCGCAACCATTGTTTAGAGACAACTTTAGGAGAAGAGACATAAGTCTAATATTGTTTCCAATACAGGAAGAGTTAAGAAACTCCAGTTGTCATCTATGCAAAAGAGCCATTGAGCTCCATGACTTTCAAAGTCACAGAGAGCTCTGTCTTCTGAAGCTTATGTCAACTGTCAGTCATTGTATTTTCTTTTTCTCTGCAGAGAAGGGTTCAAAAGTTCACTAGCCTGCTCCGTAAAAACATTAGAATGCTGAGTAGTGTGTAAACTGCAAATATTAGAGAATGATGCAATGTTATAAAAACACTATATAACTGAAAATAAAAACATGAGTATATTTTCTTTACTACTAATGTACTAGTAATTATCCATACTACACAACTAATTAATTATATCATCATTTTTTTTTCCGCTTTAGTTTCTCTTTAACAAAAATGTTTGAAACAATGGCTTAGGATGGCTGACGTACTGCGATGATAGTTCGTTTTGAAAGACTGTCATGATGCATCGCATCCCGAATGATCGTTTATATTTCTGCTAAAGTGAATGGGTTTTAGCGAAAAATTGAATGATCCTATGCTCCCAGCCATTTGCGATGATGATAGATGGATCTGGTGCATTCACAATAGGTCAGCAAACTGTACGAATGTTCCCGCAGTTCAAACCATTCATTTGTACAGCATTTCTTCATTCAGTAGCAGGTTTTTCTGTCTGGCTTATAATGTAATAAATGGGGAAAATGGAAAGAAAATCTCCATTTTAGTGTACATGCCATTAGGTGGTCATGACATTCCCAACTATACTAGCAGGCAGGATCAGGAACACCTAGCTTAGTTGTGACACTTCACGAGCCGCCTACCTCTGGAAATCATTATCTCATGTAGGTAGACATGTCTTGTTGGATGATGGCGTTATTCACTTAGATCCAGAGCCATATTTCATCCAAATGTGCAATGCAACCCATGTTCTTCTGTCCCGTAGGGTGACAGTCATAGACAGTAATTAAACCTGCTATATGTCATGATGATTGATGTCAGGTTCCACCTTAACTGGGTTTGCTGGGCCTCACTCATTAATCTTCCCCGTCAGGGCCTGCAGGGGGCTCTCACTGCCCCCTACCTTGACTTTGCAACAGCAAAATTAGATTATAAAATGACCGAGATTTGTATCTATGGCGCATATTCTTTCATATTGCAAGTCTATACAAAGACAAGATCAAAAATTGTGCTGGGCAGGGCTTTTGGTTTCCAGGGCATTGAAGGCAGAATACTGTTAGATAGGATCTGAGCCTTATAAATCAATCATCTAATGAGACTGGTCACATGCTTCTCCACGAGTATTACTGAACTAGCCGCTCACCAGTGTTGTGCAATACAGCGCACAGCACTGTCTGAACTCGATTAGTAGATTCTCAATGGGATAACAAGTACATTTCATTTGTATTAAAGAATCATGCCATGACCCAATGCTTAAAAACAAGAAGAGAATTGAGAGCCCAATATGGTGCAGTATTGTCAGGTAAAATGAAGAGTTCAATACAATTGTATGTGTATATACTCACAAACACAGATTACCCATAGGCAACCACTTTAAATGCAGGTGTGGAGCATTAGAACCTGACCCCACTCAGGTTAAGAAGTCTCTCTCTGTAGATAGTAGATGGGGATGCACCCCTCCTCCCAGGGTGGACTAATAGATCAGCAAAAGCTCGGTACACAGAGGCGCCAGAGTAGAATAAAACATTTTAAAAACCGCTTAAAAGCAGAGGATGATGTTAGGGTGGACTTACCTCCCTCATACAAAAAAAGAAAACTCACTTGAGTCTCCATAAAACAGAATTGACAAATAATTTATTCAACTCCACAAATGCGACGCGTTTCGCGGGTGTGACCCCACTTCCTCGGGCAAAAATGAGGCGCTCAAACCTATTGCTTGACCCAATGAGTTGTGCTCCCATTTTTGCCTGAGGAAGCGGGGTCACGCCCGCGAAACGCGTCGCATTTGTGGAGTTGAATAAATTATTTGTCAATTCTGTTTTATCGAGACTCTAGTGAGTTTTCTTTTTTTTGTAAGAGGGCGGTAAGTCCACCCTAACATCATCCTCTGCTTTTAAGCGGTTTTTAAAAGTTTTACTCTGGCGCCTCTGTGTACCGAGTTTATGCCACGACCCAAACGCATGAGATGCTTTTCATGTACAAAATATACAGAACTGTTTTTTATTACATATTTTTGTTGAATGTTACAGTATTGTATAAACTGTTATAAGTGTGTTAAACACTTTAAAAGCACATTAAAAACAAAGCTATATATCCAAATCCAGTGTTGTTTGAAAGTAAATTGGTTGAAATTGTCTCTTTCCATTACAATGAAACTACCATAAAAATTACAAACTGTTAATTTTTCAGTAAGAGGGAAAACGTACAGATTTAGCAGGGGGTCAAGTTATGATTTCCTCCACTGTTTATATCTTAAATATAAAGAGTAAAGCTGCAATTGACATTACAACCTCAGAGCTTCCTGTTTCCAACTCAAAGGTAACCAGAAAGTCAAAGGTGCCCCAAAAGTTGGTGGATAATGAAGGTGTGCTTATCTTAAAGTGAACCTCCGGACTAAAAATCTACTGCGCAGAACTGAAAAGGCTTGGTGTTTCTTTAACAGTTTCACAGCATCAGAACTTTGTTTTTCTTACCAAAGCATCATTTTTAGCTGCATTTTTAGCTAAGCTCCACCCATCAAAGAAAACTGCCCGGGTTTTTTTCCCTGATGCTGTGCAAAGCATGATGGGATTTCCGTTGTTGTTCACGTTGCCTAGCAACTGGGAGGGGGTGATCAGCACACAGGACAGTTGGGACTGTGTCTCATGCTCCCTGTCACCTCCTTTCAACCAAAAAAATGTCTGCCCTCATGAAATCAAACATTTGCCTGTTCTTTTAAAACAGGGTGGGTAAGAGATTATATTACCTATCTATTTTAATTAACATAACTAATGTAACTTAATGACAGTATGTTTGTTTAGGCTGAAGTTCCTCTTTAATAAGAGCTCTTTTCCACTGAAAATTGCAATTATAATGGCAAACAGACTGTGATGTAATCACGATTTGCACCCATCTAACACACGATTTTCCGTGCATTGCAGCTTGATTATCACCACGATCATCAAAGGTCACATTGTGATTGTGACTAGGGGTGTAGTAGTGTTCAAGAGAATCTCATAGTAACACATTTACTATGCAATTTTTCTTGCAATCCCATTAACTTGGCCAAACGCAAACATAAAAAAAACAGCAGCATTCTCTTCCTTTAGCATTCAAGTTAAAAGCATGTCTAAGTGTAGCAGTGGCAGCCCTGAAAAATTGCATCTGATCCAATTTTAGATTCTAAATGCAGGGAATGGAAAAGGGCTCTAAAACTCAAGAGCTGCTCCAGTATTTATGCCTCTGCTCACTGCACTGCATGCCTTATGACCAAATGGGAGATGATCCACACTGACTTGGGACTGGGCGTGGTGAGCAGGCACAGGGAGGTCGCTAAAAAGGACATGAAAAATCTTTTCATTTAACAGGTATCTTCCTCTGTTTTGCTTTGAAATTCTGCTGTTTTTACTGAACAAGTAATTCATAACAATATTACTTACTGTGTAACTTCTTTCTTCTCATGATGTTGTCTGCAGACTTCCTTTACCAGTGGCTGTCTGCCGGTGTAATGTCTGATTGCGCTGCCCGGAAGCTTCCTTCCACACTAAGTAGCACGCATGTTCAGTGTTAGTAGCACGCATGTTCAGAAGTTAATGATGCTGCTGGAGATATAATACGAAATATCTCCGCTCCCACACCTCTTACACTCCCCAAATGTTCAGGGTAGGGAGGGGACCCCCCGAACGACCTCTATGCCAAATTGCAGCCTGCCAGCCCCGCTGGTTCAGGAAATTGATTAGAGAAATGTATCTCGGGAACCAGCGGGTCTCGGGGGCTGCAATTTGGCATAGACGCCGTTCGGGGGGTCCCCTCCCTACCCTGAAAATTTGGGGAGTATGGGAGCGGAGATATTTAGTATTTTACCTCCAGCAGCATCATTCTATAGGAAATGTGGCCGCACAGTCTCCTACTGCGCATGCGGGGCAGCGCAAATCCACAGGCAGCGTAATCAGACACAACACCGGCAATTCACGTCCGTGTGGTTACCAGACAGGAAGTCATCTGTAGGAAATAGTCTTACATGGGCTTTCTCAGTAGGGTTGTTAGACAGGCACACCTTTAGCATATATGATGACAGTTTCGAAGTTTCATGCATATCTTCTACTTCACTACCTGAACAACTAAAACTGCTCATATCTGCAGGAATAAATAATGCCTAAGAACCAGATCACATTTATAACTGCTGGCTTCAGGGTCTTTTATGTTTAGCTACTTTATTCTCACTTGGCCTGTGTGCCCGATTCAGGACCCACCCTCAGATCAGCCCAGTGTCCTTGTGGCCTTGGCTTTTGTCCCCAGCAAATTTAGGCAGCTTGGAAATGGATCAGTCAAGTGCAGAAGCTGTTAATTTCCAAGCTTTATGCATTCATTGCATCAAATCAGCAGAAAATCAGCAGCAACTTGGAATTTTTAGTATCTCATTGACAATCTAGTGCATACGTGCCAGTGTGTGTGCACGTGGATGCAAATGTGAATACATGTACCATATTTTTCCGACCATAAGACTGACTTTTTCTCCTTTAAAAGTTTGACTTATGGTCCGAATGTGCAGCCAGGTCCCCCCCCCCCCCACACACACACACAATCCCTGAGGCAACTGCATTAGCTGCTAGATGTCTGAACTCAGCCTCGGATTGCGGCCTACTTCCTGTTCAGAAGCAGAGGGCTAAAATAGTGTAGAGCTTTTAAGTACCTCACTATTTCCTATGTGTCTGGAGTTATCCTAACAAGCTGCTGCAGTCCAATGTGTCCCATTGCTGGTAAAATCATTATGACTTCACTTGCTGCATAACAACTATTGGGACTGTATCTTCTCAGTATTGCTTTGAGATGTGTCTTATACCTGTAAACTGTGATTTTGATTGACTTCAGGTTCAAGGGATTTATCGCTGCCAAGTGTTCACTTCCATCAATTACATTTTATAAGGTTTACTGCAGTGAGTGGTAACAAAGCTATCCTCCTGGAAAAGAAAGCTCCAAAAGACACCCCTGCATTTTGGATGCACCCGGTTTAGAATATTACAACCAACCCCCAAACCCCCCCCCCCCCCCCCCCTCCCCAAGATTTTTTTTCCTTTTTAAGAGTCCTTTCAAAATACAGGTGTGCATTGGGTGTTGGTGGACTTTCTACCCAGGCTGTTTTTTGGGCATGATCTGAGTCTTGGTAGTCTGTTATAAAAACTTTTAGGAATGTCTACTGTCACAATATTAACATAATACTGTAAAAGTTGCCTTGCAATTTATAAAGATCATAGATGCAGTGGTCATGTCACTAGTGTCACATGCATAGCCACATTTGTAGCTTTTGACTCAGCATTCCAATTCAAGTCGATTAGAGCAGTTCAGCAGCTGAACATTGTGGTAGACCCTTCATGCAGTCATGCGTGCTCTTGTTTGTGTATTGAAAGTTCTACAGATGTGAATCACTGCTAAATTGTCCCTCAGAACTGATACCTGAAGTGAAATAAAATGTGACAATGAGATAATTGCCCCAGAGGCTATTGAGGGCTTCAATAAACGGGTAGGGAGGATTTGGCCCCCTGGGCCTTGTGTTTAACACCTGTGCCTTAAGGTGGCCACACACGATACAATAAAATGATCCGATTTTACAGCAATTCGATAAAAACGATCGGATCTCCCGAAAAAATTGAAAGCTTTTTTTTCATTCGACTGAAAAATCTGATCGGATTTCCCGTTTTTTTCGATTTTAATCAATCCGGAATGCCAGATCTTTTTCTTCAATCTTGCTAAAGATTGTTTGGTGTGTGTTGGATTGTTAGTTTATTAATATGCATACCCTAGCAATTTTGTCAGAGTTTCCAATCAATTTTATCATAATTGGGGAAAAATTGAACATACGTGTGTGGTACATTGGTCATATTTTTGAAATGTTACAATCAGTCAGAAAAATTTATTGCAATTCTTAAATTGAACAGATATTTTAAAAATTGTATAGTGTGTGGCCACCTTCAGTCTCCTTTCTGTGAACAGAGAAATACTTTGACTCAGTGGAGTTTGTTTACTTTCCGGATGCTTTAATGTTATGCTCTGGAATTACAGGATCACATTTTGCATCAAAGTATAAAGTGCATCAGTTACAGAACTGTTGATTCATGGGCTATGTACACTGCAAAGAGGGACATGAATTGGGGAATGGACAGGATATAGATATATAGACAATTTTATGTCATAGAAAAATATATTATTACTATATCACAGCTCTAATATGCCAGAGTCTTCTGTGTCTCTCAGATTCAACGGTCTTCATTGTTGTGTGCTTTTTGAAGGAAAAATGAAACGGAATGTATTTTAAACCTGTGTGGAAGTTCATCCTTTTCATTGTCATTGTCATTAGAAACCTTTACAAATTCCTCATGTCTTCTGTCCAGTAAGTAGCATGTTTTGGCCTTTCCTTATATTCGCTTTCAGGATTTTGCAGGCTGTAAATCTAGTGGATGATTGGCGATAACTTGACCTGTGGCTTACTAAGGAAGTATTTGTAACAGCAAGCTAGGCACATGCTTAGGCCCTGTGCGTTCAAAGGGCAAGACGAAGATAGCTACATATTAGCATTAATTTATTATTTTTCCTTGGTATTTAATCACCATATTTCTTATCAATTGGTAAGAATGCAGTTGGTATGTGAAAAATTGCACTTCTTAAAAAAATATATTATCAAGATAGTCACTTAATGTCTCAGAGACCACAGTAAACCTCCATGGCATTCATATTAACCCTAGTGGTCCTAGGGACAGGAAACAAAGGACAACAGTAAAATCTTGATGGGGTGGTAACAGTTACTCACTTTACAAACCCTTAAAGCTAAGTCCATAAACACAACTTAAAACAGGACATGTGCATATCTTTTTGTCAACATTAAATATCTTTTTGTCTGAAAAAGTTCATGATGGGATCTGATTATCGGAAGAGCAGTGGATGGTTTCTGATGAACCAGAGCTCAGAAGATCCAGTTAGAGATCTTGAGGACTGTAGCAGCCTAAAAAAACCTATTAATAATTTTCTGTCACAGGAACAAGGAATGATAACGCATTTCTCCAGTATAGGGGAGACATTGCTTTTTATAGTTGTGATCTAAGATGGTTCTCCAGTGAAGGATTTACACCATCTCTGATTGGAGCAACAGCTGTAATATTTTGGAATTCACTTGGAACAAGCACTAGCTATTACTGGGGCAGGAAATACATGGCAATATCTCCAAAACAGAATATGAAAACTTGCGACAAGTGTGGACTTTCTCCCCATACAGTTATATGGATGTGTTTATATTTCTACACTGTAACAGACCGAGTTATCTTAACACCTTTCTGCAGTACTTTTCTGGGTGACGTGTGCAAAAACGCAAACATTACATAGCAATTTTTCATGCCATGAAAATAATGTGCACATTTTAACGGTAATGTGAACTTGGCCTACAACCAAAGGCTTCACACTGATTTCTACTTTAAGAAAATGAATATGTTTGTGTCTTTGTGTTTAAAATATGGCCATGATCAATCCTGCAATGTTGTTGATTTCTGCCCTACTTTACAATGCTTGAGAGTAACCTTTAGTATGTACAGTATAAGCTGTTACTGTGCAGTGTGTACATTTCTTAAGAAACTAAGTGGAGGATAGTTTTACCTATACCGATTACCTATCCTGATTACCTATACCGATTCCCGCTCGTCCCCACAGGCGCTTTCTAATCAGCGCTAATCAGTGCTTCGTTTTTTCTATTGTTCTTTTCGCCGGTATCGAGCGCGTAATCGATCCAGCGGGCAATCGGACCTGTCGGAAATTATCATGGCTCGATTGATAAGAAGAAACGAGCCGTGTATGCCCGGCATTAGTTTTCAGGATTGAAGGGTTATCATTAGGCATTTGGAAGAGGTTAACATTAGGGGAGGAGGTTAAGGTTTGGCATCAGAAAGGAGATATATCACTAAGGAGATTAGTTACAGTTAGGCAATCAGTGGGGGATAAGCACCAGAATAGTAGATAATAGCCTTAATTTACCCCCTACTCCTAGTAATATATCACATGGACAAGGATTGTTGCCTGCAGGGATCTGGACTTGATCCTTCTAGTGAAAATTCCAGTACGGTGCTGTACAGACAGACTAGCGGACACTTTATTGCTATGGGGGGGGGGGGGGGGGCAGGGGTGCAGTGCATGACAAGGTGAGAAATGAGGAGAACCATGGCCTGCATTGGACAAGATGGTCTGGTAGTCTGGATCTCATACTAATACGTTGGGGCATCTATTCACATGCTAGATTTTTGGCAGAAGCATCACTGAGCAGCCACCTTGGCCAAGAACCACAAAGCCTAAACATTAACCCTAACTGATACTTCTGTCGCGTCATTGCCTGATGTTTTTGTTTCACAGTAGATGAATACCAGCTCCATATTTACAATACACAGAGGTGCCCTTCAGGATATACCGTTGGAGAAAAAATTAGCTTTTATTCACACTGTGTGTTTTCCTGGATGCAGCCATCTTCATCAGGGGTAAAACATTCAGCTCAGACAGGAAATTGCAACTCTAAAAACAAACAACCACAACTGGAAGGGGCTTTAGAAAATCACCCCATAGAAACACCTAACCAAAAGGAACTCTGCATACCAAAGCCAAATAAAAAACATCAGAAAATGCAAGGAGTCAAGTAGTAAATTCCATCACAGGAAAAAGCTCAAATGTCTCCGGTAAAGGTACGTACACACGTCCTGATTTTCTGACCAACTTGTCGTCCAACTTGTCATTTGAAACGACAAGTTGGACGTTTGTACGCGCAGTCGAGTGACTGATAACAGCTGGTTTTCCCGATCTGCTTGGCAAATCAGTTTGACCAACTGTCATTCTAACGACTATCAGGTCTGTACGTGTGTACAAATGACCAGCGGTCGTTTGCCCAACTGATAAGACAAAGAGAGTTGGACAAGAGTTGGATAAAGAGAGTTGGATAATGTCCAGTCTGTCAGGCGACATGTAAATTAGTTTGTCGGCCGCTTTTTTTGGACGTGTGTATGTGGTGTTTAAACGACTAGTTGTTTGCCTGACAAGTCGTTCAAACGACTGATCCAAAAGACAATCAGGTGTAAAGTTGGACATGTATACGCACCTTAACACAGAGAATACACAGAAACTTCCAGAAAAGGCACCAAGCTGTGACATCGTACTGTTAATTGACTCTAATGGGAAATGCCTCAATACAAAGCGCCTTTTCCATGGGAAACAGGTTACAAAAATACGCTGCCCAACAATTGGAAAAGCAGCATAGGTAATCAATAAGCCCTTCTTCGCTGCCCCCCAAAATGTCATTATACATACAGGGACAAACAATCTGGACAATCCCAAAAAATAATTGCAGACTAACTGTCCTCAATAATAATAGCCACAGAAAAGCAATTCCCTGGCTCCAAAACCATTTTGGCTTTGTTTCTACCAAGAAAAGAGTGAAATAAAACAAAAAGCTAACCATATCCCAGTCCCTACAGACAGAATATACAAAAGAAAAAGATTGCGCTCCAAATGGGAAAACAATTAACCAAGGGCTCGTAGCTAGAACAAAATCACCATCTCTTTGATACACCAATGTTAACCAACCCTGGAATATACACCCCCCCCCCCCCCTCCTGGGTATGCACTCACCATCACAATACTTGTACTTTTAGCTCATCAGTACTTAAAGTACGTCTCCATGTGTGTCCGACCGGTCCCGCAAAGTTATAGGTCCAGCTTCAAGTTCCAGTACAATAAAAAGCATTTTTTACTAGAACTTGAAGTTGGACCTATAACTTTGCGGGATCGGTCGGACACACGTGGAGAAGTACTTCACGTACTGATGAGCTAAAGTACAAGTATTGTGACGGTGAGTGCATACCCAGGAGGGGGGGTACGACTGTCAATCCAATTGGTGGGCACGTCCTGGTGGAGTGCAAGTAGTGGTGATAAGGGTCCTTTTTATAAAACGTTATTCAGCACTATGTGCGGCCTTTTGATTATATTCCAGTATTGATCAGTGTACCTCTGTGGTGGGGGTCACGTGATTGAAGAGCGTGGTGTGTTTGGTTAACATTACAGAAAGAATATAAAAAAGCCCCATACCTGGAAAATCATTCAGACTCTCAAGAGAGGCAAATCCTGAGTGCCTACAGACTTAGTGCTCACAACCGTAAAATCTGGGAGAGACAGACAGATGTACAAACCCAGGGAGAATATACTAGGCCAGCATTGTGAGCAGAAGGCCTTTGAAGATGAGATTTGCGTCTTGCTGCACTGCCCCACATATACTGCAAATGGAGAAACCTTGTTTAAGAAATTGATGGAACTATTTCCTGACTTTTACATATTAGAGGTTGAGAGAAATCTCTACATTCTAATAGAAGAAGAGGAATCCTGTTCAGTAAGCCAGCACCTATTCAGCAAGGAGTCTTTGGGCTAGACTCCCTAACACTGCTACTGCCTACTGAGTGACACTATGTCACACCATGCCACTGACTGAGCGAAAACATAAATGAACTGTAAACCTAAAAATGTCCACAAACTGCTTACCCATTGTACCCCTACATCACCCCCTTCCATGCCCCCCATTTCCTCTTGCTTTGGCAATGCCTATATGAGTATTGGCGATGCCAATATAGCTATTTTTGATTTGTAAAATCTCTGTAATCAAAAAGACACAAAATCTTCAAAATCTATCTAATCTACCTTTCATCCAAAAGAATGTGAGCCAACCTTTCCCCCCTATTGTTATTATACCTCCTTCGGGGGTAAATAGTTTGTCCCTTCTGGCCCCCTTCAGCGTATAGGCACAAGGAGAATGTGAGCAGATGAGGGGACTGAACCAAGGAGTGTGACCTAGCCGGAGCTGCTATCCACTTGAGTAGTAGGAGGGCAGTTTGAAGATGTATGGTAGTTTGCCTAATATTGGCAACCCATATCTGTGAGTGCCAAGTTATATTTTTGACCTAGTCATCCTTGCATTTAAGAATAATACGCCAGGCCTGGCTCTGCCCTTTTGTCTTCATAGCATTATAATTAAGCATCTTACTGCCCAAAATCTGGCCCATCATTACAGCTGTATTCTAGCCAGCCACCAGTCTCACTGGTGATATCCTATCTTCTACATGCAAAAATTCCAAAAGGTCCACACACTGAGTCAAAAATAAACATGGTTTATTTACAAACTATACCAGACGTCCATTCCAGCCACCATCGATACCAAGGTATTAGCAGAATTGGTACCATTCTGCTAATACCTTGATAAAGGGGATCCACGGGGTCTCCAAAATAGTCATTGGTGGACGTCTGGTATATTTTGTGAATAAACCACACTTATTTTTGACTGAGTGTGCAGACCAGACCTCTTGGAAATTTCTGTCATTGTACTGGTCCTGCACCTCGCATCTTCCAATGCTATGCAACTCTCTCTCTCTCTGCCTATCTTCTACATGGGGCTACAATATCACCCGTGCTTAGAAGCACTGTTTGAAAACTTTCTAAGATGTTCCCTGATGCATCTGTTCTTTTTTTTTTTATTATTGTCTTATTGCTTGGGGTAATTTGTCTCGCTACATCAGTGTTTACAGTACAAATGACAGACCATTAGCCCATACTTCTCTGTACTATGCTAAAATGCTGATAAGGTCTGCAGAAGTATGAAGAGGAGTGTGGAGAGGTACTTTTGAAGGGAAGGAACACAACAGAGAAGGGAGATGGTGCTTTAGAAGCAAAGTTCAGCACATACTGGAGCTAGGCATAGTGCATCAGCTTATTGTGTACATACCCAGGTTTGACATAGCATTATTATATAGTGGGGTCAAAAAAAGTAGTGCAGGTATACTGGGTTATTGTTCCAAGGTTCCTATTGCAGTAAATTATTTTAATCAGACTTAAATGTTCCCTTATATACAGTTAGTGCACTAATGCTGGCCACAAACGTTAATTTGTTAAAACAATTACATTTATGTAAAATTGAACTGACACATGAAGTGCAGTTTGATAGCATTGAATCAAATTGATTTCTTTTGGAACATTTTTGTTAGTTTAAGAATACCCCATTCATATTTGAGCGTTTGAGGCCAGTATATCAATTTAATTATCTGCATTTTAGATGTATAAAACTGGTCTGAAATGAACAACTATGAACAAGCCCTAAAAATGTACCCGCAAAAAGTCTACTTTTGCAGGCCGCCTGCTGTACTCTTTCTCCATGCTGTTCTCCATGCTGTCCCTTTAAAGGGAACCTAAACTGAGAAGAATATGGATTTTTCTTTTAAATTAATACCAGTTCCCTGACTCTCCTGTTGAACCCGTGTCTCTAATACATTTAGCCACAGCCCCTGAACAAGCATACAGATCAGGTGCTCTGACTGAAGTCAGACTGGATTACCTGCATGCTTGTTTCAGGTGTGTGATTCAGCCACCACTGCAGCCAAAGAGATCAGCATGACTGGTATTGTTTAACAGGAAACATCCATATCCCTCTCAGTGTAGGTTCCTTTTAAGGAACATGATCAGCAACTGGTATTGTTTAACAGGAAACATCCATATCCCTCTCAGTGTAGGTTCCTTTTAAGGAACATGGTGGACATTTTTCAGACTGCAGTGTTTTGAATACAGTATACAGAAATCATTCTAGGCCTTGAGTCTTAAAATCCTTTTTTCCCTTCCACAGCAACATTTTTTTATGTGTACCACTAGGACATCTTGTGGCACTGCATTCTGGGAAACAGAAACAGAGGCTCCATTACTGCCTCCTCCCCCCTAGCTGCATCCCTCTGTGTGTGTAACCTCGTGTGGTAAACTGCCATTTATAAAACGTCTCGGGCTTCCTTCCACAGCCTCTGGAACAGGAATATATAATAGGCTTATAATATAAACCTGCTTGTTAGAATCAAAAGAACCTGCAAAATTATCCACCAAATGGATTGAAGAAAAATAAAAAAAAATAAAAAAATATTGAACTTTTTTTTTTCAAAAACTATGAACACCGCCACGTTTATTGCAATATCAGTGTGAGCAGCAAGGTGCGTGATTTTGTGGGAAAAGTAATTCTACCCAAAAAATAAAGTCTCTGAATTCAAAAACAAGTAATACCTCAGGACAAGATATGTTCTAGCTATGTTCCAATGAGGAGTCCGTGAATAGTCTCTATATCACAATTGCAGATAGATGTTGCGTGGTGAGCCACTGTTGACCATAAACATTTTTTTTGTTTGTTTGTATAGTTATTTGATCATCTGTGCTTTCTTGAAATCTATCTTTTTCTGATAGAGGTGCAAGTTGGCTGGCCAAATAAGTGCAAAGTTCAGCATGTCATCACCTTAAAATGTTGATTTTTCTTCTCAAATTCATTGAATTCCCTTCCAAAGCCTTTTTTTCCTTTTGGTAGCCAGCCTGTGCCGCAGACAACTAAGTTGTTCTTGATGTTGTGATGTCCTCTTATGCTGCATAAATTAATTCCTAAATAGACCTTTTGTATAACCATTTTCATGCCCAGTAGAGTACCGGTGCCAACAACCAACATTAACCAAAACTGATTTTTCAGCCAGCAGTAACCAGCTTCAGCAATAACTGAACTCCTCAAGCAACAGATGAGATTTGTCGCTGCTCCTCCTGTTCTCCCTCTGCATCACCCATTAGTGGTTGGCGCTTCTTTAACTCCCTATGATACTTTGCCATCAGGGAAGCGTAGATGCAACCATAAGCGGCTGCCACCACCATCATGATGCAGACCACGCCACAAACCACCCCTGCTATGATCACAGTGCCTATGGCTCGCCGGACGCTGGCTGGTCGATACCTCTGCTTTTGTGGACAGTCTGGACTTGGGTCTGGCTCGGCAAGGGCGGGGTTTGACTTAGTGCAAGGTGGGGCCGATCTGTCTGCTGGTCCAGAGCTGTTTTCATCTTCTAGCTGCAAGCAGTAGTTAAACATCTCCACAGGGACACTCCTCATGTCCCTCCCCCGCAGTTCCTTGGGAAGAGTGCACTGTAGTTCGTCAATTTTACCACCTGTAGAGGCAGACCACATAGAAATGACAGTTATGGAGAATTTAAAAACATTGCATAAATCAAAAATTAATTTCCTGTTAAATAATTTCCTTTTCCATATTGCAAAAAAATGCAACTTTTTTTTTTAAGCTAACTTTTTTGTGCATGTAAAACAATGTTCTATTAAATACATATAAAATAATTGAACTGTGCTTTTCAAAGTGACAATGAATGCAGAACAAATGATCAGTGAGGTAATTCATGCACCATATAATTGAACGAAAAGTGTGTGTTACATTTGGCAGTGCTGCCTATTTTAATTCACACACCCGCATACAGGAGCCCGTATACTGTCCCTGAGGGAACAACTAACAGCTTCTGGTGGCCACTAGCCCAGCTATTAAATAACTGTTGATTCCTAGCAATTCTCACACAGCCCTCCTCTCTGCTGATTGCATGGAATGATTTGTCTCACAGAGGTTACAACCTTATAAATAATAAGAAGACACATTATTTTCATTTGTGTTTCTGCAGTCTAGCTAGAACATACTTTATGAAACCATTTTCATATTTGTGTTGAGTATAATTTTATAGAGTTTTTTTTAGGAAGGCAGCATTGCTTTGCCTGATTCAGTGCAACGCTGTGGCCTGTCGATCTACTACCGCTCCTGATCGGTTGATCTCTCCATCAGGTACGATTGAACAATTCAATTGAGTTTGGGCAAAAATCAATCTAGCGGTTTATCGGACCGGCATATTAGGGCATGGAAGTTGACAGGAGAAATCGATACGTGTATAGACACCTTAGGCGAGCCCTATTGTAGTTCCCATTGTAACCACCAGAGTGACGTCTCCTGCCCATACTGAGTAGTAGGGAGGAGTTTGAAATTGCTCAAAAGTACTTTTCTTCTGACCGCAAAGAATGATGGATTGTCACAAGTTTCACCAAAATGTGTTTTTTTTTCTCCTGCCCTTTAGCTGTAAAGGGAACCTAAACCGAGAAGGATATAGATTTTTCCTTTTAAAATAATATTAGTTGCCTGACTCTCCTGCTGATCCTGTGTCTCTCCAATATATTTAGCCACAGCCCCTCAACAAGCATGCAGATCAGGTGCTCTGACTGAAGTTAGACTGGATTAGCTGCATGCTTGTTTTAGGTGTGTGATTTAGCCTCTACTGCAGCTAAAGAGATCAGCAGGACTGCCAAGCAACTGGTATTGTTTAAAAGGAAACATCCATATCCCTATCAGTTTAGGTTCCCTTTAATGCATTTTGCAAAACTGTGTTTTCGCCGTACCCATATTTTTTGCAAATATTGTCATTTGTACGAAAATGACTTCTCATACCCAATGACATTAATGCATTTGGTGAGAATGTGTTTTCACATGCCAGCATTTTTATGTGTATATTCTCACCTGTATGGAAATGTGGCATTTTTTCAAACGTGGCAAAAAAGAAAATGACTATATTTGCTCATCATTAGCAGTTCACATGTGTATATATACAGTCACCAAAAGCGTTCACAAAAGATAATTTCACAGTTATCTCAAGTGTGTATGGGCCTGATACGCGACAAAGCGGTAAAATTGCTATGCGTAGGCGACGTATGTCAATTTTACCAGTAGTAAAGGCATAGGGCAGTGTGTGTTACCCCATTAGTGCACTGTGCGCTACTGGGGTTATGTGCATGTTGCTGTGTTAATATGGCGTACAGGCGTAGCATATTGCATATTAACATAACAATGTGCATACTACCTGTGCATGGCAATTTTACAGCTGCGTTGTGCATCAGGCCCTATGTAGATGAATTCTCCCATGCCAAATTTTCCTTGTCCTGTTTTCTCCCATGCGTAGCTTCCCTGTCCCTTATTCTGCTGACCCCTGTTTCCTTAACCCATGCAGTACATTTTACATGTGTTTCTACCAGACTAGAATTTCGCCAAGTAACAGCACCCCCTCAGTGTAGCAACTGATTGTTACTTATTGGTGCCTGGTGGCTGTGACTGTTATGAAAATGTTTTATAACTGGATAAATTAGCAAAAAGGGGAAGTTTACTAAAGGTAAAATCATCAATTTACCCACAATTTTGTCACCTAATACTAGAACTAACCACCCAGCCATGCGGATAACCACCATACCGCTATGCTTAGTAGCAGCACATAGACAAAGTAGTCTTGGTTCTTTTGTATTGCCTTAAAACATTTCTATATGACTGGGAATTTCCCTTTTACTATCCTCTTGTTAGGAGCGTCATTGTTTTCGCAGCATTTAATTGTCACAGATGTAACAGCAGCCGGTGTTGTGCCAGACCGACGATAATTATCTCCAGGCGCGGTGACAGCACACAGGTGTGCGAGGCTTCCTACAGAATCATTTCACTAACTTGCCTTAGAAAGTGGTTCTGTGCAGAGTGGTAATTAGCGTTAAGCGAATTCATCAACATTCCTTCCACTGCCACCGTAGCAGCCTGGTGATCTGTAATCTTATGGCGGCCTTAAAGGAGAATTCCGCAGTGTATTCAATACAATATATTACCAACACAACGTCTTTTGCAATTAATTTTCATGTGCTTCCGTCCTTGGTTATCATCTGCTTTGAAAGCTCGGTAAACACAGTCCTGGTCTTTGTCCAAGTTTAAATACGCTTTCAGAAGGAGTTTCTACAGTAAGGCCTCTTTTAGATGGGAGGTTGATCTGCGCACTTGTCAGGCAGCTCAGCGTCCCATCTGCCGCCCAGACGCGATTTGGATGCAATTTAAATGCAGCCAAATGGCAGCAACTGCAACACCACGCGTGTCACGGCTTGATACATGATGGTGTTCCCTGGGGGCAGAGAACCGCTACCTGTTGGGTCTGAGCATTGCTGCGGCCGTTATCAGATGTGATTCCATGGAGGGCCGCCTAGCAAGCGGGGGTTCCAAGAGCTAACAAGAGTCGAGGTGGTGCCAGAGCCCTAATTGCTGTGCTAATTATTGCTATTATTTAAACATTTTTGTATCACTGACGTAATGCTACGCAATTTCTATTGCTAAGGAATTGGTAGGTGGACCGACCGTTCACTTTCATGTTATTCCTATTTCATGCTCAACCCAATTCCACTTAAACACAAAATAGAACAAGGCAAAGTCTAATAGTAATTGGGTTAATATGTGACTATAAACCATGCATAGAAGTAAAGTGGTAGCCAGAATTTTTATTCATGAGCAAAATGTCCAGTGCAGGATTGTGCATGTCCAATGCTTGTTCTTGGTCCTCTAGATAAAGCTAGTGAACAGGTCAGTCAGGTATGGCCATGTGACTACCAAAGTAAGATGCACAATACTGTAAATAAAATATCACATTTCCCAGAAAAGGTGTTCTCTAAGTGCCAACATAGAATTGTAGTTCACAGAAAGAGGAAGCTGAGCAGTTGTAATACCTTAAAACTACTCCGTAGACCATAGAGGTCCTGAAAGGATAGGTGAACAGCTGCAGCCAAGTACAACTACACAATGGGATTGGAATATGAATGGTTTATTTCCAAAATAATACTTATATTTTGCACTACTCATCATACTCAATTGCTTTAAGACTCTGCCTTTGTTCAATTTAGAATTAATTAGGCTTTAAAGTGTACCTGAGCCAAAGCTTTGGTACACAATGAGATATTTACCTAAAGAGAGGGAAGCCGCAGGATCCTACCTAAAGAGAGGGAAGCCACAGGATCCTAGCTAAAGAGAGGGAAGCCGCAGGATCCTACCTAAAGAGAGGGAAGCCGCAGGATCCTACCTAAAGAGAGGGAAGCCGCAGGATCCTACCTAAAGAGAGGGAAACCGCAGGATCCTACCTAAAGAGAGGGAAGCCGCAGGATCCTACCTAAAGAGAGGGAAGCCGCAGGATCCTACCTAAAGAGAGGGAAGCCGCAGGATCCTACCTAAAGAGAGGGAAACCGCAGGATCCTACCTAAAGAGAGGGAAGCCGCAGGATCCTACCTAAAGAGAGGGAAGCCGCAGGATCCTACCTAAAGAGAGGGAAGCCGCAGGATCCTACCTAAAGAGAGGGAAGCCGCAGGATCCTACCTAAAGAGAGGGAAGCCGCAGGATCCTATTGAGGCTTTCCGCAGTGCTTTGATGTCCCCCCTTTTTGAGCGTGGCCCCTCGGAATATTGGTAACAAGGCATTGTCAACAATCATATCGGGGCCGCTCACCTCCTCTTCCGTCATCGCGGCCACGTCTGTGCATGCGCAGTAATCCGGAACCACTCATGTATGAGCGGCTCCGTGCTACTGCTAAAGCTTGGCCATGCTCGTGGGGTTACTGCATGGCCGCGCTCTCAACAGGCGAGCGGGGGGGGGGCGGCCGTGCTGAGTAAGGGGGAAATCGGAGCATGGAGGGAAGCCTCAGTAGAATTTTTATAAGGGGATGAGGATGGCAGCCTCCTCCAGCACTTCAATGTTCCCTTTTACACTATTCACAAGTGGTGTTTTTGTGTGTTTGCTTGGTATGTACAAAGCCTAAGGGCTCTTTCACACCGAATGTGTCAAGTAGCATTAAATTGCATTGAAACTGACACACTAATGCAATGCGACTTTTTTCCATAGCGATGTGACTTTTTCTCTGTTTGCAGCCCACACCTACTGTATTGCAATGCGACAAAATGGTGCGTTGAGACCAAATGCATAGTTGCTGTGGGTTATGCGTCAGTGTGCGTCATGATGCACTAATGTTAACAAATGGCAATGCAAGTTTGTCTGAAAATGTGTGTAAGAGCTGCGTAATATGTTGGCGCTTTATAAATACAATAAATAATAATAATAATAATGACCAATACTCACCTCTTCAAGAAGGTCTACCTCACCTGGCCGATGTGCTAACTCTCTGCTTAGAACCTCTCAATTTCACCACCCCCTCCCTTTGGATTGTAAGCCTTTGGCAGGTCCTTCCTCTTTGTGTATCCTACCTGATCATGCATTCTGCCCACAGAATAACATAAACTTGAAATACTTGGACTACTACTCCAGTGTATGATCTGGTACTTGTGTGCCTTGCTGCTTACTAACTGTATTGTGTTGTCAGTCACCCTTATTATCATTGTCTTTAACCTTATTTATTGTAAAGTGCTGCATAATATGTTGGCGCTATATAAATCCAATAAATAATAATACTGACCTCACATGCTCACCAAAACTAGAACAACTCAGTACACTGTGTGTTTGGATTAGAGGGCTTTCTGTATTTAAGCATGGCTCCTAAAGATGTAGTGGGTTATTCTAATCTTGATACTGGGGATGCCTTTTTTGTTCAGTTCATTTGTTTGTTTTCTATTAGTAAATGTAGTCTACATCTACAGCAGCCCCCCTCTTCCACTGCTGTATTTGGTCAGGTTACTGTTTAGACCAGACAAAATCCTTGATTCTGCTGAGCATGGAAGTGCACTTTGGACACCTACCTCTGTAAGAGAACCACTCCATCCAATGCTTGAAGTCTCGCAGATTGCAGTCACATTCCCAAGGATT
The DNA here is from genome assembly GCF_040937935.1 of Hyperolius riggenbachi. Classification (NCBI taxonomy): domain Eukaryota; kingdom Metazoa; phylum Chordata; class Amphibia; order Anura; family Hyperoliidae; genus Hyperolius; species Hyperolius riggenbachi. The sequence continues at coordinate 376,052,411 of NC_090648.1, forward strand.
GTCCCCCAACTGTATGTTCTCCAGGCTGCTCAAAGGTTCAAAGGTCATCCTGTCCAGACTCTGTAACCGATTAGAACGCAATGACATCCAGTGTAGTGTAGAGAGGTCATCAAAGAGTCCTGGGGGTAACTGTGATACGAAATTTAGGGACAGGTCCAGTCTACGAAGCTGCAACAATCCCTGAAAAAGGTCTCGTTCTACACTGCGGATGCTGTTGTTCCGCAGTCGAATCTCCGTAAGGTTCCCTAGCTCCGCAAAGAGTCCTGCAGGTAACTGGTCCAGGAAATTATTGGAGAGGTCCAACCGGTGCAAAGAAGTCAAATTGGAAAAAGGTCCACCAGGAAGGGAGCTTATACGGTTGTTGAGCAGTAAGAGAATCCGAGTGTCCTGGGGAAGGTCAGTCGGTATTGATGTGAGTCCTCGCCCACTGCAGTCCACCTCCATGCTATTTGCATTACATATGCAAGATGGAGGGCAGGAGATGATTGAGGAGGCAACACACAAGGACAGCGAGCAGACCAGCACTGAAAGATAAAGTAGGTTGTCACATTACTGAAGATAACAGAAGAAAAATGAACACAGAACGAAGAGATAAAAAAACGAAATTCCAGCTGTAAGATAGACCTTCCATTATAAATGAACACACAGATCATGATACAGTGGACATATGCAGTTGCCGACTACCTCAAGGAAGTCTTCGTCACACTGTGGGTGTTACAAAGACATTATCATTTTGAAGGAGATCTCAGCATTGTAAGAAGGGAAGAGGCACAAATTACTGCAAGGAAATATATTCAGTTTGGAGAGGGCATATGCTTTAGAAATGGGTCAGAAATGGGGAGGGTGGTTATAGTAAGTTTGAGGGGATATTGGTATTCATGCTAGGTTTGTGAGGGGTAATGGTGGTTAGTAGTTCTTGGTGGAAGTGTGTGTGTGTGTGTGTGTGGGGGGGGGGGGGGGGGGGCTTCCTAGCCTTGGAAGAGGAACTGCTAGGGGGTTATGCGATTTGTGATAAGTAGAATTACTATGGGGGGATAGTACATAGCACCAGGGAACTCACACTTGTTTTGTAGAGGTAGTATTATTTAGTACTAGGGTGGTTATTTTAGCTTTGCAGGTGGAACAGTATTTATATCATTGGGAGGGATGTTATGCTCAGTTTTGAAAATGCTGAAATAGTATTTTACACTGGTTGGGTTATGAAGGGTGTTGAGAGCATTTTAGCTAGGCTTAGGGCGGAGTCACACTACAAGAGCTTTTTAAATGCTAGAGATTTTAAAAGCTCTTGCTAATGCAATGCTTTGGGGGATTTTTACAAATCACATCAATTTAGTGTGAACACACACATAGGATAACATTAGCAAGAGCTTTTTTAAAATCACAAAGCTCTTGGAATAGCTCTTGTAGTGTGAACGAGCCCTTGGGCATGTAGGCTGGTCCGGCCGCCTCTGAAGAGAATCTAGTGTGTGTACAGTTGTATCACCAAAAAGATTGTAGTGCTGGATCATCTAGGATAGATACATTGTTCCCCTCCTTACCCCGATGCTCTGTCGTGCACTTTGTCATTGTGCTTCCTCTACCGCCATAGCAAAAGACTGCATTGTTGGGCTGTAGCCTAGCGATGCGTTTGTACAGCACTCTGCCCTAAACTGTCTTCCTAGGGATCAAGTTCCAATACCCGTGGGCAACAGTCATTGTGTGCAACTTTACAGTCATTAGTTTCTGAGCATAACCACAACAGATCATGATTTACCTTGTGACCATTTTGGTATTAAATCAACCAAGTCATTGATCTTATTGTGCCTGGTCATCATCAGATAACATGAGCAGGCTGCGGTGGCTCTTTTACACCCGTACAGACAGAAGATATGAACACAGAAAGAGCTGCATTACATCGGATCCCTCTGGAGATTTGTCAGTGAATATCAAACGTTTCAGGGTTGGAAGAGCCCCAAGCTGGAAGTGTGCCGCTCATCCACTTCTGTGCTGTTGCCGCCGGCCGCTGTGACTGCGTATAAATATACCAATGTGCAGCCAGGAAACCACAATCCCTTTAAAGGGCAATACATGTTTATGTATACAGAGTCTAAAATGAAATGTGACGTTGAGGTTTACTTTACTTTAGAATGGGACTAAGACCTCCCTGTTTTAATGCATAATATTTTCCTAGGCATGTGACATACAGTATAGGGAGAGAGGAGGAGAAGGAGGACTTTGCCTGTGTATGAGTGATGCTCATTCATTTTCCAACAACATGAGGTGACTAACTGCTCGGAAGCAGGTAATTTGGGCACCCACTAGCGGTGAAAGTTTGGGCTCCGGCATAGAGGCCCATTGTAATTATTGGGAAGGAGGGGAAATTTGGACACCCGCTGCGCCTGATAAATATCGGGAATATGGGGAGTTTAAAAGAAAAATACTGGTGGTGGGGACGGTTTAGGTTCGCCGTGGGGGAGGAATGGTTAAGATTAGGCAGGGGTTGGTTTGCGGTGATGGGGGGTTGATTTAGGTGAGGCATGGGGGGCTGGTTAAGGTTAGGCATCGGTAGTGGGAGGGTTCAGTGTGAGAATAGGCTTAGGTTTAGCCACTTCACTACGGAGGGGTTTTTCCCCTTCACTACCAGAGCAATTTTCAGCACTCCTTCCATTCATTCCCCTATAACTTTATTACTACTTATCGCAATGAGACAATCTAAATTTCAAATTGTACTATTTGGCCACAGAATGTCCTTGCACATTATTTCCTATTAACGTATACTATAAGTACGCTAGCAGGAATTAATGTGTGGAAATGTTACTTTGGAAGTTATAAATGATCGCGGCATCTCATTGATGCCAGTGATCATTGACACTGGACTTAGATTAATGAATGGGAACTGCACTCCCATTCATTCATCTCCCCTCTAACGGGCGGCGGGAGTGAGTGGCTGCCATCCATAGCCATTGACGATTATCTACATGGCTGGGCAGGAATTGAAGTCCTGTCCAACGTAGATATATTGCAGTAAAGCATGAAAGTGGTTAACTGTAGTAAAATATCGGTATTTAATACAGATATTTTACTATTATTTTTACACTTTAATAGTAAAATATTGGTAGATTTACCAATAGTCTACTATCGGAATTACTGGTGGCCAAAGTTTTCAGGCGCCCTCTTTTGACATAAACCTGCAACGCAACAGGCGACACACTGGCCTTAAGGCTGGTACACACCTTCAATATTGATTGGCCAATTATTGGCCTATTTTACCACCTCCATATATGTTTATGTACACAATCTGCTCATAGTATTAAAAATCTGTTTACACTCATACTACATGGGGGTGGTAAAATTGGATAATTGTTGGCCAATCAAAACTGAAGGTGTGTACCTGGCTTTGTCTAGCCAAGGTTTGTAAATTAGAAGAGTGGCCAAACTACTGTATTTTTTGTTTTTTTTTGCCAGAACAACCAGTTCATTTGTAGTTTCTCCCCATCTAGTTTTGTTTGATGAAAAAACAATTTAAAGAGTACCTGATCCGAAGCTCGGGTACAAAATCAGATCAGATACTTGCCTTGAGAGAGGGAAGCCTCAGGCTCCTATTGAAGCTTCCCCCGCTACTCCATTGTCCCCCCATCTTTGAGCGCACCCCTGAAAGATTAGCAGCTAGGGGCAGCATGGTGGCGTAGGGGGCAGCACGGTGGCGTAGTGGTTAGCTCTCTCGCCTTGCAGCGCTGGGTGCCTGGTTCGAATCCCAGCCAGGGCACTATCTGCAAAGAGTTTGTATGTTCTCTCCGTGTCTGTGTGGGTTTCCTCCGGGCACTCCAGTTTCCTCCCACATTCCAAAAACATACGGATACGTTAATTGGCTCCCCCTAAAAATTGGCCCTAGACTACAGTACTTACACTACATAATATAGACATATGGCAATGGTAGGGATTAGATTGTGAGCTCCTTTGAGGGACAGTTAGTGACAAGACAATATATATATATATATATATATATATATATATATATATATATATATATATATATATATACACATACTGTACAGCGCTGCGTAATATGTCGGCGCTATATAAATACTAAATAATAATAATAATAATTGTCGCTAATCACATCCGGGTCGCACAGCTCCTCTTCCTGTATCATGGCTGCGCAGTATTCGCCTGTGCCGGCCCACGCATGCACAGTGACCTGGAGCCGTGGGCTCTGTGCTACAGCACATGTGCGGGTGGCTTTGCGCGGCTTCTGTTTTTGGGCCCCATCTGTAATGGGAGGGGGGGGGGGGGGAGCGGGGGGCATAGTGTTCAGATGAGCAAGGGAAGCCGCAATAGGATCCTGAGGCTTCCCTCTCTTCAGGGTAAGTGTCTGATTTTAAACCTGAGCTTCGGCTCGGGATCACTTTAAAGAGTTTGAACCATTTCCCTGTTTGTTTCAGAATATCATGCTAGAGCACATATTCACTGTTAAATTACGTTAATGAGAAGTTCCCGACTGATTTCCTTCCTTGCCTTTCAGCTCTGGAGGTGTGTTCAGTTGCCATCAAGGATACCACATGGAATTTACAGTATATGTTGTGTCAGGTTCTGTATTGTTTTTTTTTCCTACAGTCCTAAATTGCACCCGATGTACAAAAGCTGTAGAAGCAAACCTTTTTTGTTTTTGTTATGTGCTATTAGAGAGGAAACAAACCCTTGTTTGGATTGTATCAGATTACAGAAAGGACTGTTAAAAGTTTATCAATTTTATCAAGTTTAGCAATTCTACGATTGAAGACATCTTTTTACCTCCATTGGAGTGGAGTGGAGGGTCATGGGGGTGAATAGTTATTGACCATACTGTGTATGTAACTGTGTTGCGGCTATTAGACGGTAAGCTTATCTTTGCTATGGCCTGATAATATTCAGCTCTGCAGAATGTATTGATGTGTAATTGATTATTACAGTTTTTTCCCTTTTGCATCCATCTTGCTTTAGAAGTAAATCCTTAAAGGGAATCTGAAGTGAAAATAAACTTATGATATAATGATTTGTACGTGTAGTTCTGCGAAGAAATAAAACATTAGCAGCACAGATATGAGTCTCATATTGTTTCCAGTGCAGGAAGAGTTAAGAAACGTTAGTTATCTATGCAAATGAGCTTCTCTGAGCCCTGCGACCAAGGTTTGGCCCTGTCTTCTGAAGCATTTATCTCAACCGTCTCTCACTGTTTGTTTAAGGTTTTTCTGCAGAGGAAAGTTCAAAGGGTCATCAGCTATGCTCGGTTTCATCATTTAAAATTTGTGTAGTATGTAAATTGCAAATATTAGAGAATGATGCAATGTTGTAATAAAAACACCATATAACTGAAAATAAAAATGAGACTATTTTCTTTGCTACTAATGTTGTATTAATTATCTGTACTACACAACCAGTTCATTATACCATAAGTTTTTTTTCGATTTAGTGTCACTTTAAGACCTATATTCACCATTGCAGCCAGCAGGAAGTCAGGCGAAACCCCTCTCCCTCCACCCTTTCATTCTGTGCCCAGATAATGGGTTGGTATCCCGCATCAGTTTTTCAGCCCTGTATTCAGTGAGTTTTGAAGCCATTCTATTTTAAGGTTTGTCTGAAGTTGTGAACAAGGCATTCCAGCAGATGCAGTGAATGTAAATGTTGCTGGAGAGCAGTTTTCATTTTTCATCTGCTGAACCATCAGTGGGCTCTTCATACATATGTGTAACACTGGGTTCAGACTAGGAGATTTGATGCCACATGCAGGGGTGCTAGCTCCTAAGGTTTCTGTGGCCCTAAGCGGCACATCATTTGTGGATACGTCTGACTCTGAACTGCAGGATCTTGCTTGAATAGCATCATCCTGCTGCTTAGTCTGCAGGGGAGTGCAGCACAGACTGAACTCTGAGAAGATTGCAGCCTATAGTAGTGGCAGTCTCTGGTACAGGAAGTGCTTTGGGTCTCCTAAGTGCTTAAAAAGTAAAACGTTTGTCATCAGCTAAAAAAGGCATTTCTACACATGCCTCATACAATAACCTCCAGCACTGATTGCTGCTTAGTAGAGATAGTCAATTAGGTGCAAATAATTTTGACTTACATTTAGATTTCATATAAATTGTATACAACTTGAAATACGACCAATCAAAATAACTTCCCATCTCCACTTGCAGCAGGTTTACAGGTACATAGCTTTATATACACTATGGATCTTTGTCCACAGGAAAACCTATAGGTTTTAAAAAGCAGCACACGTGCATGGTGCCTGGAAAAAAAGCAGGCTGTGAGGTTTTGCATGTGAAATGTACTGTACATCTGTTGTTGTCAATAGTGCTTGTCTTTTTTGGCTTGTAAACTTGTAAATACCTTATATACTCACGTATAAGCCCAATTTTTCAGCACAAAAAAATGTGCTGAAAAGTTTCTTCCTCGGCTTATATACGAGTCAGTGGAGCAGCATGGATGGTGGAACAGGTTTTGTTACTGGCAGAGGAGCATAAGGAGCAGTGATCCTGCTCTTGCCAGCTGGCTTACGGCTGTATCCATCCCCCCATTGCCTGCAACATGGTGTGTAGAGTACGCTGCTCAAGACTACCTTTGTCCCCTTGTGGAGCAGGGCATGCCAACAATGTGTCAGCGGTGCAATGATTGGGTATTCTTCCTGTGTGGCAATCACTGTCTCTCATATGTGACGCCATCTAGTGGCATATTGAGACACAGCTGTATCATCCTTGGGGCACATCTGGCTACTGTGGAAAGAGCTATACTGGGAAGGGGGATTATACACGTGTTAATCGCTTTTTCTTGGTTTCTTAGTGAAAAGTGGGTACCTCGGCTTATATGCGGATCGGCTTATATGCGAGTATATACGGTAATAATTTCATCACGTTTTACCGCACTTATTGGCTATTACGTGGTCCAACCATGCAGACCTAAGACAACTGTAACAGATACTGAATTTGTGGGAGTGGAGTTTCTGGGGAGCATTGGGGGGTCATTACGTGCCTAATTTCAGCAACCAATGTTGTGACTGTATGACAGTATGCTTCAGCCTTAAAGCCCTGCTCTGTTGTGTGACTGTAGAGAGTTAAGTCTAGGAAATTTAGCAGCTTAAGCAGTCCCTACTTCTACATGGCATTTTTTTGTACTTGGGATCATGTGACCAGATGGTTAACTGATCAGAATATGGTCATTATTACTATTACTGTTATGTATCTATGTAGCTCTGACATCTTTTGCAGCACTTTGCAGAGCGCACAGTCCTGTTACTAACTCTCCCTCAGAAGAGCTCACAATCTATAACTATATGCTGCACCAGTCAGTGTCTGTAACCTCTACCATAGTCTAAAGCCAATTTTGGCAGAACCCAATGAACTCATCAGTAGGTTTTTGGATGTAGGAGAAACCCGTTGCAAATGCAGGGAGAACATACAAAACACTATGCAGATAGTCATTGCCAAGATTTAAACCTAGAACTCAAGCCCTGTATGGAGAGAATGCTACACACTTCTGCACCATGCTGCTCTAGTCTAGGTGGCTACTTTATAACAACTAAATTGTGCTTCAATACATGAAGAACCTGGAGTAAAGCTTTACACCATGCATTTATACAATTTACCAGGACCAAAGATTCTGCCATATACTCATACATTCACAGTATTAGAAAGATTCCACCTTATTGTCAGAGTACAGATGGGTGCCACCATGTCAACTTGATTGCAGCTGGGTAAATATTTAGGGGAAGGTTGGTGCCTACCTCTTTGACTGTATCCATGGTGCTGTACAGGACACATATCAAAGGCCAGCCCTGTAGCTAGTGTGCTGGGCTTCTCACCACTAGAATCCCCAATGCATTCTGCCAACAGCCACCTGTAGCCCCTTAACCCCTTATGGGGGGAAGTAGCCTTACAACTGGGATTTAATCTATTAGTTAAGATATTACATTTATTTCTAAAGGAAAATATGTGAATTAATGAATCTTTTCAGCCAGTCTTCCACAACGGTTGTCTTATTTCTCGACATTGTCAATTCACAGAATTTTTTATAGATAGAGGAAGTGTAGGCCTGATTTAAGGGCAATTTATATTCTGAAAGTGCAGGATGCATTGTTGGCACTTGTAACATAATCATATAAAGAATGTCGCTGGATTGAACTTTTATGACATGCCTGGATTTTAAATACAATGTGACTTTCATTAAAAACATGCTGTAGCATGCATCAGCGCTATGGAAGTCATTTTGTAATTTAAAGATAATGATGCAAATTTCTACACATGTACCTGGAAGCTGGAGGCATGAAAATAATTTGTATTCCACAGAGAAAATCATAGATATACTGAAATAATTATGATTGTGTGATGGTGCTATTCTGCTCTGTGGAGTTCCTCTTTAAGTCATCTTGCTTAGCAAGCAAGGCCCCCTGTGCTTGTGTCTCCTTCTACAAGTGTTGACACGTTGGTATTTGCGCTTGTTGAGCCCGCAGTCCCCTGTGCTCGGCATAACACAGTGTTCTGTGACGCTTCTCTCACACCTAGGCAATGAATAATGAATCTGCTGAGGAAAAGCGAAACGCGTGGTATTGTTCAGAGCATAAAGCAGGAGAGATACGAGCCACTTCTAGAATAACAAATGCTTCTTATTAGGAAACTGAGAAAATTGGCAGGTCTTTGTTTGCCATATTAAACTGCCTGTAGCTCAAAAGATATTTTTAGTGACTTCTGCAGCTCCTGCAAAGCGATAGCTGAAGGATCAGTCCACCCTAAATGGTAACCTCAATTATAGATGGAGTCAGGTGGGCCGAATGCGTTCCGGGGTTCCAGCAGCATGACATCTCTGTGGTATCTCTGGAGTATTTCTATAAACATCCTCTGCTTACTACACAGCAGCTAAAGAGGGCATCTCTTGTACGTTACAAACTGTTCCTGTCAAACAGCAGATGGAGTTCTGGACCACTGGACCACAAAGTTTCATTTGCAATCCGTTTCTTACGGCTCTCCTGCCTCTTGACTATCTCCTTCTGGATGTCAGCCAGGTTCCTGAAGCTTAACTTAAAGCGGAATAAAACCCAGCATTTCTACTTTGCTCTAATAGATTATTTACAGCATATTCTATACAACCAGCATTTTTTTTTACTAGAACTGCATTCAAAGGGTTAACACAGGCTTTAGAAGCTTCCCTGCCAGCAGAGCTGGCCGCTTCTGAACTTTACATAATGTTATCTTGTGTTTAATTGTATCAAGTGAGAAGTGTAAACAAAGCCTTCTCTCACACTGCTGGGTCCCCTGAACAAAGTCAGATAAATTCTTTCTGATGCTTTCTGATTAAGTTAGAGGATGAATAAAGCAGTTAATAAATGAAATGCAAAGTCAGCTCTCAGAGTAAAGTAAGTGTACCATTGAAACATATACTTTCTAAATGAATAATAATACTTATGCACAAAAGCAAGTATGATAACGGTATGGCATATAAAAAGTAGGACAACATGTTTTTATTGAATATTATGTCAGGGTTTTATACCGCTTTAAAGGACAACTGAAGTGAGAGGGATATGGAGGCTGCCATATTTATTTCCATCTAAGCAATGCCAGTTGCCAGGCCCTCCTGCTGATCCTCTGCCTCTAATACTATTAGCCATAGCCCCTGAACAAGCATGCAGCAGATCAGGCGTTTCTGACATTAAAGAGAATCTGTACTCTAATATTCTTACACTAAAAAGCATACCATTCTATTCCTTATTTTCTCCTGGGCCCCTCTGTGCTGTTTCTGCCACTCCCTGCTGCAATCCTGGCTTGTAATTGCCAGTTTTAGGCAGTGTTTACAAACAAAAGACATGGCTGCTAACCAGAGTGTGATAGGCTGAGAGGAGAGCTTGGAGAGGGTGTGTAAAGCTTCTGCCTATCACAAGCAGTGCTGCACATTCCACACATTCCAGCCCGAGCCCGACAGTGCGGACAAAGGAAAGAAGATAAGATTTATTACAGAGACAGTGCAACTAGAAAAGGCTGCAGTATGCCAGAGCACATTAGAACAGGTATAGGAACTTATAGGATAGAAGAAATAAGGCTCAAAATTTTGTTACAGTCTCTTTAATGTCAGATCTGACAAGACTAGCTGCATACTACTGCAGAGAAATAGACCAGCAGGGCTGCCAGGCAACTGGTATTGATTAAAAGGAAATAAATATGGCAGCCTCCGTATACCTCTTACTTCAGTTCCCCTTTAAAGTGGTGTATCTCTTTGCAACTAGATATTATTAAAATCCAGCAGTGTTATTAAGCATTAACCGTAGTTTCTCGTACAAAAAAATGAAAATCAAAATATCAGAAGAATGCCCTTTCTCCTACTGCCTGACACCAGTTCCTACCTGTCCTCGTGTAAAAATATCAGATCAGAGAGATGCACTGTTAGCTTAACCTCTGAGCGTTCACATGTCTGTAAAACGTTTTCTGGATTTTATCTTCTGTGCCTGTAGCAGATCTAGACCTGCTGCAGTCATTTGGTAGGAGTAGTAATACGGTGCTAGTAAAAAAGTGCGCGCAGGGATAGTGGACAAAAAGGGCGCCGCCATAGACTGCAATGCAAAATATCGGCTATTTGGCGCCCGACAGGAAAAAAGGGCGCCCGAGAAATAGCGGTTACAGGGATCGTGTTAACAAAAGTTTTCGTTTACAGAATAAGGTTTATAACAAATATCGTTTACAAGTTCATTTTGAGTTTGTGTTATACTTATTTTTTCGTTTTTAAATTTCGCTTATATCAGTTTTTACTTATTATTTAGTTTAAAAATTTCGCTTACAAAAGTATAACAACTAAATTTTCCATTACACTTCTTTGATCATTTAAAAATTTGTTTTCATATGTATAATGCGTAAATACCGTTTTCAACCTTATTGTATTAGAAATGCATCACTTTTGGTATTAACTTTGTTTTTACACTTATAATGCGTTAATTATAGTTACTGAAATATCGCTTTTAATATGACTGTTATTTTAAGGTTGTTTTTACACTTATAATGCGTTTATTATAGTTACTAAAATATCGCTTTTAATGTTACTGTTATTTTAAGATTTCTAATGCTTGTAAGGCTATCTATTGTATTGTATATATTTATATATACTTTTCTCTATTTATAATATTAATGTATACGTGATTTTAAGGCTATTTTAAGGCTATATGTTCTATTACAAATATATAAATTATTTTATTCATGTTATTTGTAGAGAAGTATTTTAAGGATTAAATATATTATTGTTTATATGTGTTTAGGGTGTTTGTGCGGTGGGGATGGTTAGGTTTAGGCATTACCAGGGGGGTCTAGGGGTTAGGGATAGGTACAGGGAGGGTTAGGTATAGTTACAGTATAATATACGCAATCAGGGGGTGGTTAGGGTTAGGCACCACCAGGGGGGGTCTTAGGGTTAGGCACCACCAGGGGGGGTCTTAGGGTTAGGCACCACTAGGGGGAGTCTTAGGGTTAGGCACCACCAGGGGGGTCTTAGGGTTAGGCACCACCAGGGGGGTCTTAGGGTTAGGCACCACCAGGGCGATCTTAGGGTTAGGCACCTCTAGTGGGTGGTTAGGGTTAGGCAACACCAGGGGGGTCTTAGAGTTAGGCACCACCAGGGGGGTCTTAGGGTTAGGCACCACCAGGGGGGTCTTAGGGTTAGGCACCACCAGGGGGGCCTAGGGGTTATGGATAGGTACAGGGAGTGCTCTGTGTGAGAGTAAGGTTAGGTATAGTTACAGCACAATATATGTAATATATACAATTTATTAAATTATATACATTTAAACAAAGAGGGGTCTAGGGGTTAGGGATAGGGAGAGATCTGTGTGAGCCTACAGTTTGGTATAATTACAGTAAAATATCTGTAAAACCTACCATTGCATTGCTATGCTTAATACAAGTGTAAATATCGTTTTTGATATAGACAATATTTGACGTTTCTTTTCAGAATTCGTTTGTTGTTATAGACGGTATTTTGCCATTTCATTTCCGTTTATTGAACCTATTTAGCACTAAATTTTCGTTTACAACCCCTTAAAAGAAAAATATGGTTTTGCATTAAACCTTAAAATTTCGGCTATACCCCGCGCCCTTTTTTCCGGGCGCCCTTTTTTGATACACGCTTAGTAATACACTCTCATAATTATGTTTGTTGCATTCCCAATCAGTTTGAACCACGTCCAGTTACGTCACTTGGGCATGATTGGGAGAGGGATTCATTTTTTACTTTTCAAAAAACACAACTTAGATTTTAATGTATAATTCATGTAAATAACGTTCATTAAATGCCTGGACTTGGACTTAAACATTAGAATATAGTATAATTATAAACCGTTCTCAGAGTCAAGGGATAGAATTGGGGTTAAGGAATAAAATATATTTACCACAAATGACCGTGAAACACTATGAATTTGACTCCACTTTACACCTTAATTATCTTCCTGAACACTCATTTATGACTGTTCATGCTTGTGCTGTGTAAGTTGCAGAACTTACTACTTCATAGTTAGATATTCATGCTGTAAGTTTTTGTTGGGGCAGTTAGAGAGAGTACCACATACTGTACTGAATGTTTTTGCGCTATAGCCAATGCACTTACACAGCTACAACCACTTTCCTTATGATGGGGTTATGACGGAGGTGGTCAGAGTACAGGGAGTCACCAGGCTTGGCACCAGCACCTCTGGGGAGCATATTAGAAAATACAGCCAGGCTGGAGGCCGGTGGGTGTAAGCTGAGCTGTGGGTATGAGAAGTGAGTGAATCCAGAGCCACAATTGGTCCTTTTTAATAATTCACACAGCAGGAACTGGAGACAGGGCTGATCTCCTCCAAAGGGAGGGGGTTTCACCGCTCACTTTACACTTTGTGATGAGGACATGTAAGTGGGCTTCTGTAGGGGAGGCAAGCTGGCAAGGTGTAATTACACTGTGAGTTTGCACTGTGCACTTAGATTGGAATGCTGGTCCACTAAATTCCAATTGTAGTTTTCAGCTGACTTTACCTCTATACAGCATAAAGATTTCAGCATTGCCAATGCTGCACTGCTTCTGTCCTGTAGATAATGCGGCATATGAGCACTTGGTTACTGACTAAAATGCCGAGACTGCTAGTCTGCAGGACCTGTCTTTTCATGTGTCATCCACAGGTCCTGCTGCTTCCTTTCTGCAGTAAGGGCCCACTGGGGGACAGTATCGGACAAAAGGAAACAAATGGATAGATTCTTTCATATGGGGAAACCCAGCCCTCACACAAACGCAACCTGCACGATTTTTCAGACCAGCTGATGCGTTGCCACTTGACCCATGGAATTGCCTGCTTCTAATCTGGAGCACACACCTCCGGAGTGGTGCCACTCCAGCCGAGCCAAAGCTCAATGTCAGTGATGCAGGTGCCTGAAATTGTACCCTCGCCAGACATCATGGGAAAGCAGTAAGCCAAGTACATGGGCACGGAGATGAGAACTTTGACAAGGACTCTATAGATATACTTGATTGGTGCTAAAGAGAATTGTCTGCAGCCACTTAATGATGAGCATGCATATTGGAAATATATAGGAGGCAGAAGCCTGTAAATAGCACCACTCATGGGGTAGAGAAAAGTATAACAATCTGTATTCAGTATCATCATAGTTATATCTCAATTCAAGATAATTTACCAATAAAATTTACATTTACATTAAAAAAAATCCCATAAAATGCACTGCTGCAATCAGATGTTACCAATCAGTAAGATTCTGGTCGCTGCCTCCTCTTGAAAAAGTGGATTGTAATCTGCGAAACTAGTAGGGGTGTTGGTGGGTCTCCACTGCACTGCTCCCTTTACCTATCCTGGTCTTGCTTCACAAATTACAACCGTATTCCTTCCTATTACTCACTAAACACTCTATTACTGCTAGGCTCCTCATTTCACTTTGGGTTGTTTAACATTGCACATGTGCCTTGCTGCCTATTTTGCTGAATGATTTTTGCACTATGGGCCTGATTCATCAAGCTGGGCTGCTAAAGCAGCGCAGCTTAGTGCTCGCTAATCCACGCTTTACATAGCAGTGCTCACTGCTATGTAGGAGCGTGCCTTCCCTTAGTTACGCGCATTGCTTCCTTAGCAGCTACCACGATACTTCACTAATGGTGGTTACTAATGATCCAATCTTTTTCATCCAATCTTACCATTTCTATGTAATATAAGGGAACTGCCTAAATTATCTATATAATATAGTCACTCAATTTACCCTTCTACTACATAGATTTGGTAAAATTGGATGAAAAAGATTGGATCATTAGTGGCCACCTTAAAGAGACTCTGTAACAAAATTTTCATCCTTATTTCTTCTATCCTATAAGTTCCTATACCTGTTCTAATGTGCTCTGTCTAACTGCAGCCATTACTAATTGCACAGTGGCTGTATTATCTCTGTTATATGATCTAATCTTCTCTCCTCTGTCGGCCAGTGTTGCCAACTCATCCCTTTAATTACTGACACATATGAATTATACAGGTTTTGTGGCTAGGTAGATGCAGTTAAGGCACTGATTTGCCCCAGTACCTGTATAACTTAGATGTGTCAGTAATTAAAGGGATGAGTTGGCAACACTGCTGTCGGCTCTGTCGGGCTGAGGCAGTCAGGCTGGAATGTGCTGTGCTGCTTGTGATTGGATAGAAGCTATACACGACCTCTCCAGGCCCCCTGCACACTCTGTATAACTCACACACTGAGCTACTCTCAGCCTATCAATTGCTATGTCTTTTGTTTGTAAACACTGCATAAAAATGGCAATTACAAGCCAGGATTGCAGCAGGGAGTGGCAGAAACAGCACAGAGGGGCCCAGGAGAACATAATGAATAGAATGGTATGCTTTTTATTGTAAGAATTTTAGAGTACAGATTCTCTTTAACAGCCGCTACTATGACAATTAACAGCAGTATCAATACTTCTCAGGACCGCCCATATTAAGGGCAGTCTAAGGAAGCAATGCACGTAACTAAGGGAAGGAATGCTCCTACATAGCAGCGAACGCTGCTATGTAAAGCTTGGATTAGTGAGCACTACTGTACATTAAGCTGCGCTGCTTTAGCAGCACAGCTTGATGAATCGGGCCCAATATGTTCTACAATGAGCAATTTGAGTTATGTATCTGATATTGCACATGCACTTTATATACAGAACCAGAATTCTAGTCAAGCCAAGGTTCACTTGTTGAACCCTCATTGACTCATATCATTAATAGTCCAGTATTCTACTGATTGGTGACATTTGATTTTTGATTTTTATGTTTTTAAATAAAACCAAAGCAGGCTGTAAATTGAAACTAGAAGGTAATTTTAATGATATGCAATCAAAATGTCTTGTTTGCAGTTCTAATATAAATAGAGGAAGCCCCAGGTAAGTATACATTCTTCTGTTTTACTCATCTCAGGTACACTGTAAGGCAGCATAGGTAACAGCACTGACACATTTTTTCCTACACACCTTCCCACTCAACCCGGATAGAATCCCCCCTTAGACAGGGCCTTTACTAATCATTTTGGTGACCCAGACAGACGTCTCCAGAATGCTATTGTGAAATGGGGGGGGGGGGGGGGGGGCTGGTAAACAATAAGCAGTCGGCAGGTTCTTGGCTCTCCACAAGGAAGCAAAATCAGCTCTATTTGCATTAATGCTGTGTTATTATTTGTTACAAGTTCACTGATCTGTTAACCCTCACTTTGGTTTTGCTGCAATATGTTTACGCACTACATTTAGTCATCCTTTAGCGTCCTGATATGTTTCATGTTGTCTTTGCTCCTGGAATCTCCTGTTGTGTTTGATAATTGGCCGGTAAAGAAGTAAGCAGTAGTTCAGGCCTCAGGCCCAGCTCATGAAACCTTCATGTCTAGAGGCTGCTCAACACTCCCTCTTGCTGGGAATACTCTCTCCAGCTTCAAAGTGTCTGCAGCCAGATGTATAAATCTTTCATTAGATAAATGATCCACTGCTTTTCTTTATGCTTTTTCTTCCCCCCGGGCCACTGATAAATGGATCCAACTTAAGAGAGACGGATGCGGAGAGGAAACCCGTTCCAATAACATTAATAGTATCTTATCCATCTCTGTAAAGATTTCATGCGCTGCTAGTTGTCTGCCCTTTCAGAGTACGGGCATAGAGTCTGTACTGGGCTCACAAAGGGGGTCATCAGACGCTGCTGCCTGTCACCTGAGTACTCTAAGTGCAAGGTATGACTGTGCCTCTTGCTAATCCCTGGAAATGCATTACATACTGTTGGAGAGCTGCCAAATCTATCTGCATTGCGCTAGCATTCCCCACTTCCCACTTTGTCCTCATTGGCCATCTATGATTGCCCTCTTCTTCTATAATCCCCATCTTCCAGTGTCCAGTCTCCCTATCTCTCCATAACTTCCCTCCCCCAGAATCCTGTGATACCCACTTCCTCCATAATTCCGCTCCCCCAGAATTATGTGATAGCCGCTTCCTCCATAATTCTGCTTTTCCAGAATCCTGTGTAACCCACTTCCTCCATAATTCCGCTCTTCCAAAATCCTGTGATACCCACTTCCCCCATAATTCTGCTCTTCCGCTATCCTGTGATACCCACTTCCTCCATAATCCTGCTCCCCCAGAATCCTGTGATACCCACTTCCTCCATAATCCTGCTCCCCCAGAATCCTGTGATACCCACTTCCCCCATAATTCTGCTACCCCAGAATCCTGTGATACCCACTTCCTCCATAATTCCGCTCTTCCAGAATCCTGTGATACCCACTTCCCCCATAATTCTGCTCCCCCAGAATCCTGTGATACCCACTTCCTCCATTATTCCGCTCTTCCAGAATCCTGTGATACCCACTTCCCCCATAATTCTGCTCCCCCAGAATGATGTGATAGCCGCTTCCTCCATAATTTTGCTCTTCCAGAATCCTGTGATACCCACTTCCTCCATAATTCCTCTCTTCCAGAATCATGTGATACCCACTTCCTCCATAATTCTGCTCTTCCAGAATCCTGTGATACCCACTTCCCCCATAATTCTGCTCTTCCAGAATCCTGTGATACCCACTTCCTCCATAATCCTGCTTCCCCCAGAATCCTGTGATACCCACTTCCTCCATAATTCCACTCTTCCAGAATTCTGTGATACCCACTTCCCCCATAATTCCGCTCTTCCAGAATCCTGTGATACCCACTTCCCCCATAATTCTGCTACCCCAGAATCCTGTGATACCCACTTCCTCCATAATTCCGCTCTTCCAGAATCCTGTGATACCCACTTCCCCCATAATTCTGCTCCCCCAGAATCCTGTGATACCCACTTCCTCCATAATTCCGCTCTTCCAGAATCCTGTGATACCCACTTCCCCCATAATTCTGCTCTCCCAGAATGATGTGATAGCCGCTTCCTCCATAATTCTGCTCTTCCAGAATCCTGTGATACCCACTTCCCCCATAATTCTGCTCTTCCAGAATCCTGTGATACCCACTTCCTCCATAATCCTGCTTCCCCCAGAATTCTGTGATACCCACTTCCTCCATAATTCCACTCTTCCAGAATCCTGTGATACCCACTTCCCCCATAATTCCACTCTTCCAGAATCCTGTGATACCCACTTCCCCCATAATTCCACTCTTCCAGAATCCTGTGATACCCACTTCCCCCATAATTCCTCTCTTCCAGAATCCTGTGATACCCACTTCCCCCATAATTCTGCTCCCCCAGAATCCTGTGATACCCCCTTCCTCCATAATTCCACTCTTCCAGAATCCTGTGATACCCACTTCCTCCATAATTCTGCTCTTCCAGAATCCTGTGATACCCACTTCCCCTAGAATTCTCCTCTTCCAGAATCCTGTGATACCCACTTCCCCCATAATTCTGCTCCCCCAGAATCCTGTGATACCCACTACCCCCATAATTCTCCTCTTCTAGAATCCTGTGATACCCACTTCCCCCATAATTCTGCTCCCCCAGAATCCTGTGATACCCACTTCCCCCATAATTCTCCTCTTCCAGAATCCTGTGATACCCACTTCCTCCATAATTCTCCTCTTCCAGAATCCTGTGATACCCACTTCCTCCATAATTCTGCACCCCCAGAATCCTGTGATACCCACTTCCGCCATAATTCCGCTCTTCCAGAATTCTGTGATACCCACTTCCCCCATAATTCCGCTTTTCCAGAATCCTGTGATACCCACTTCCCCCATAATTCCGCTCTTCCAGAATTCTGTGATACCCACTTCCCCATAACTTTGCTCTTCCAGAATCCTGTGATACCCATTTCACCCACAATTCCGCTCTTCCATAATCCTGTGATACCCACTTCCTCCATAATCCTGCTCCCCCAGAATCCTGTGATACCCACTTCCCCATAACTCCGCTCTTCAGGAATCCTGTGATACCCACTTCCCCATTACTCTGCTCTTCAGGAATCCTGTGATACCCACTTCCCAATAACTCCGCTCTTCAGGAATTCTGTGATACCCACTTCCTCATAACTCCGCTCTTCAGGAATCCTGCGATACCCTTCTCCCCCTATCACCCTCCCTCCCCCTTTCAGTATTCCGCAATGCCCCGTTCCTGAATATCTCCCTCTTTCAGTGAGTGATTCTCTACCTTTCATCATCCTTTTCTTTTGTGATACCTTCTTCCCTCCTAGTTCCCCTCTTTCTGTATGCTGTGACCCCTATCTTCCCTATAATGCCACTTTTCTATTATCCTGTGATTCTTCTCTTCCCTAATAAATTCCTGCTGCAGTTGCTCTTTGGAACCTTACACAAGAAACTTAACTTCTTGAGAGGATAGAAACTTGTGAATTATCAAGCTATTTGTGGCTATGTGTGGTATTTATATCCTGCAATGGCGATCCGCCAACTAACAGAAACTCTGTATTCTCTGTTGGAAGTATCACTTCATAGCTGAATCTGGTCTGTGGGATGATGTTATGTGTGAAGTCCATGTGTGTTCCTGTTATATAATCCATGCCCCTATGCGTGCTCCTTAATCCTATAAGGGGGCAGCCATTTTACTCAATACACCTGCCGGCTGTGTGACATCACAGTGACCTCCTGTTTCTCACAACTCGCCAAATGCTGCCGCTTAGAGATGGTCAATAACATGTTAGTAATTTCAGATTGATGTTTGCTTTATGAAAAATGTTTGCAGCTTGAAACTGGATCAGTCACAATAATTAGTTACTGCGTTTGATTGATCATATTTTTATTGAACATAAAATTTACATTTTATTTGTAATGATTAGCATTGACCAGGTGACGCCACATCACATACTGGTACTTTATAATCATACATTTTATATGGAAGCCCTTTATTCACTGTGTTGCAACCTTAGGACTTTTTTTTTAATCAAATGCGAAGATGATTAACCAATATCTTTGCTGTTATCGAGTGCTTAAACTGTTTTCATTTACTGCAGATTTATTACTTTTGACAGCAGTACTTAATTATAATATTAAGCCTTCACTTACTGAAGCATCATCATTTATTTGTGTAAATTGTATAGTTTTTCATATGGCCTGGCTTAAATCCAATAGCCTGTTACTGCCAGAAATGATCATTATATCCAGGAAATGTGATGCACAGACTGTGAATGTCCTCTTTCCTCCTGCCTGACTTGCTTACTCCTTTAGGCCTCATTTACAGGGGCAGTTTACAGTACAGAAAACCACCCTATAAAGGTCTGCCCACTCTCACAATTTCCCCTCAGTCTGTGTTTCCTGGCAGGATTTCACTTGATCCTGTGTGGGACAATGTGGGGCCCCAATGCTGTACAGATGCTTTGCGAGGCAATAGCCGAGCAATACATTCTGTGTCTATGAAGAATGGAGGAGGGGCACCAGGAACAACCGAGATGCTTGCACCAGGCAGGGTAAGAAGGGGAGCAGTGGACTCGGCCAACAATTACCACATAAAAACTCGGCAGAATTCCATATCAGCTATATGCATGTTGTATTAGTAAGAGTATTGCAAAAATGTATAGGCTATAGGCACACTCTGCACCAGTGGTTCTGGATGTTTGTCTGTTTTTCTAGTGGCATAATGATATGATTTGCATATTAACAACAACATTTCTATGGTGCTTTTCTCCCCCGTAGGATTCAAAGCGCTCAGGCTCTCTCAGATTCAGTAGCTGGTAGTAGGATGAAGTATTGAACACAACAATGCATCTTGGAAGATCAAAAGAGTATTTTTCAAATGGACTCAGATTAACACAGCAGCTATGTGTCCAGATCTCTTGGAATCGGTTTCTCATTGCTTATTTACATGTTTGACTAAGGTGGCTGAAAATACTGAGAAATATGTGGGTGGATATGAAGCCAAATTGCCTGAGACAAAATAGATTTTTTTGTGACTCGTTTTCCCGGAATAACCGGTTCTCACACATTTCACAGTGATAAAAATGGTCAGTGCTGCTGTATAGGCTGCCCCAGGCATGTCTCTATGGGAAATAATGCAAGACATGTTGTTGCCTTTCTGCATTGTGCTGTCATTTATGGCCATCCAATGTGACCGGAGAGTAATTAGGCAATACATGGATTATCAGTTAGGTTGGAGTAGATATAGTTAATGACAGGCAAACATTTCTGCCTTGTATGCACATTTAATTCAAGTTGTATGCATCTTGATCACAATTAGGAGTAGCTAAAATGAATTGGTGTATATCCAAGGTGCATACAATTTGCATACAATTTGCATGCAAGCTGGAATTATTAGGATCTCACTAACTATCTCTAGTATGAACATACGTATAGCAGCTTCAGATTGTCATAATTGGTCATAACTACTGATTTTTACGCAGGCGGTTCACATGCAATTTTGATTTCCCATAGGATATGCAAATGGAATGAGATTAGCATACAGTATGCAGGAAGAAAGAACTTGCTGTGGGATTTTAACACACATAAAATTGGCACACCAATGCAATTTTTGTGCAGCCCATAGACTTACAATGTATGTGATTTTGCATACATTTTCTGCTATGTAGCAAAACGCATGCAATTCAAATATTGATGGCCATAAACTCAGCAGATTCGATAATCAGATAAATAGTGGCTGAATAGTGTACTGGTTAAGGGCTCTACCTGTGGATTCAGGTATCCTGGCTCTTCCTGTTCAGTAAGCCCGCACATATTCAGTGAGGAGACCTTGGGCAAGACTCCCTAACACTCCTACTGCCTACTGAGTGCCTCTTGTGACTGCCTCGCAAGCGCTTTGAGTCCGACAGGAGAAAAGCACTATACAAATATAGGAATGATTATTATTCTATCTCTTTGATCAATGATAAGATATAAATCTGTTGCTGCTGGTGGAGTGTACACAAATTTCCAATAGATTTCAGCATTCTAGGCCCCCCAGGTCTCCTCCATGTATTGTGTAACTTAACCTCAGGCCCATGGTGAGTGTTGCCGGCTCACCTGTTTGCTGGCGGCCTGCGTCCTTTCCATGGCCGCTGGGGCGCCTGTAGCATGTGACCCAGCCACATGTTGGTGATGTTAGTTCATGCGGCTGGGTCCCAGGGTACAGGCAGCAATGGAGAAAGATGCGGGACAAAGGAGGAGGATTATCAGTGGATAGGTGAACCTACAACACGCCACAGTGCCAGGGGGTGGAGCAGGGGCGTTGCTAGCCCCACAGATCAGTGGAACATGCCCCTGATCTATTCTTCAGTGCCCCAGATGTTACCTTGGGCAGAGTAGATGCACAGTAGCACCCAGCATGACACCACAGCACCCAGCATGGTATTACAGCACCCAGCATCCGCCATACTGTGTGCTATTGGTGCCTCTGTGGGCATTTTGGGTGCTGTGATGCAATGCTAGGTGCTGTAATGTCTTTCTGGGGGCATGCCGGGAGTTGTGGTGCCTCAATGGGAGGTCCGTGGGAGCATGGGAGGGTGTCCAGTAGAAAGTCAGGGAATGCTATGGGGGGGTTGCCTAGAGAAGATTGGCGCCAGCCAACTCACTCAGCATAAAGCCAGCCCGGCAGAAAGCAAGACTGGCCAGCACAGAAGCCAGGGACCTCTGTCTAGTTATGTTTAAGTGGCACTGCCTATTTAGGTGATATGCTGCATTTTTTGTATTAATGGAGAGGGGGCTTCATCCAACATTTTGCTGGGCAGCCCTACTTAGAACGCTGTTAAGTTCATGTAAATTTGACTCCACCTATGACCACACCCACATTGTGGTGCATGGTCACTCCCATTTTTTGGCTGGAGTGCCCAAAAAGTGCCCCGGATCTCTTAGAAACCTAGTTACGCCCCTTGGTGGAGTACATATTTTACCTGGGGGGAGACCAGCCGGGAGTCTCTCAGCTACCACCATGCACCTCACTGAGCATTTGAGATCTGTCCAGCATGCAGGATTGGTTGTGAACTCTCTCATAGGGAATTGTTGCACAAGTGCTTTGAGGGCGATTTTGAAAATCACCGGCGCTTAAAAAAAAAAAACGCAATACGCCCTAGGTGTGAACAAGGCCCTTACTGTCTGTGGACTTTTGCAAGCAGCAGATCAGTGGGGCTGTGCCTCAGCTCTGGCAATCTGTATATCATCTGAAAGGGTTTGTTGTCTTACAGGAGAAATCCATTGAGTGAATTGGGCATGGGAAAGAAATACAAAAAAAATATATACATATACAGTATATAGTTAACAAGTACATTAAATACTGCTTTGAATCTCTTGAATTAAATGGTGTTCTAGAATGGATTAGAACAGATGATATAACTAGCTGGGTAGGTTTAGGCCTCGGTTCACATTAGCATTTGCCAACGGAACCAGCCGTACGTTTCCGTGGTCCATTCCGCTGAACGGACAAAAAAAAGGCAGCAGGACCCAATTTTCTGGACCGTTTCCCTCAGCAGAACGGAAATGGAAGGTTTTGCAGCACAATAGGATCCTATGGAAAACTGATGTTTTACAGCACACTGCCTGTAAAAATGGACCGTTTTCCTGGATCCAGATAGCCGGATCCGTACAGCCGGCTCCAGAAAAGAAAACGCATTTGACAAGCTGTTATCAATTATTCAGCCACAATACTGGAAATGATGGGAAAGAACAGCCATTAATTATACACTGACAGTTGTGACTGTTGTATAACTTACGGGATCCCTGCGTCCATGCGGAGGGGACCCACCGGCTTGGCTTCCGCATCCTGCTGTCACACGCTCAGCTGGCTGGGGGTCTCCACTTTACATTGGTCGGTCGGAGGTGAACACTGCAGATGGGAGTCTGTCGGGAGACAAGCCACAGATGGACAAGTTAATATGCTGTGCAGTGTGTCACGTTGTCAGTGTGACTGACAGATCAGCACCTGAGAATCCCCACTACCTGCCTGTGCCGGCTCCACCCTCACACTCCGTGTCATGTTTCTGTCTCTCTGTACTATATTGCATTCCTATTACGCCCAAAGTTTCCAACGTAACAAGATCTACTAGTTGTACGCTATAAGATCCTGGTGGTGTTATCTTCATCATAGTTCCGCAAAGTAAGATGCTTTTTTTTTTTTTTTTTTTGTAAACAGAAGGTATGGTAATTGAAAATTCTGTTTTATATGTGTCCAAAAAGCATCATCTGCAATGTGACACCTAAGTAAGTGAATGGAGCCATGCTTATTGCTCCATCATACCCTTGTAAACCAGGTGCACTTTCAAAGCCATTGGTTTATAGCACCCCTGTAGCTAATTTCACTGAATCATTTGAAGTGACAGTGTGCGCACAACAATCAGACGGTAAATTCGGCAGTCTTATAAATAAATGAAACTCGTGTTATATTTGGTAGTTCTGCCTTTTTTTGTTTCACACAGCCGTATATATAGGACCCAATATATTGGTATGGAGGGTTGTAGATCTTTGAGGGATCATTTGCATGTAGCTTCTTCAAATCGCAAAATGATTTTTCAATTTGAAAAAAAAATCTTTTCGATTTTTTTTTTTCTTTTCAATAAAACAAATTGTTTTCATCAAATTGGAGTAACATTAAACAGAAAAATTTAACATGCGGCCACCTCCTTGGCAGTAGCCCCGAGTCAGGCTCGGGCTGGAAATCCAAAGCACAGAATGGTAACCCCCGAGCTGGAACCATGGGAGGTGAGTAATGTGCAGGGCTGCCACAGATCTATCCACCGGTTTGATTTTTAGGGCCGAAAAGTGTGTGAAAAAATTGCACAGCTGTCAAAACCAAAAATCCGTAAATGATCATAGCGCCAGGGAGGTTAAGAGTTCGCATATTATCCTTCTCCTTGACCACAAGAAAACGCATGTCGAGTCAGAGTGCTGGCGTGCCACAACGGACACTTTTCTACCACACGTGCCAAGCGCTAGCAATTGTCTGTGTGGTGCACGGGAGTAGCTGACAGGAGACTAATGCACAAGCTGCAGCTACCATGTGAAATGGGGCTTTAAGTTGTGAAGAAGACTTTGTAAAAAGTTCTTTAAAATTGGACAAAGAGCAGGTCCCCCCAAATTTTGCTGAATTTTGCTTACTTTATATTGAGTGTTGAAAGACAGCATTTCAATCTGTTTGTATGTCATTCTTGTAATGCGCGTTCTTTCTCTCTTTAGCAATCTGAACACCCATCAGCCCCCTTTCTAGGGGCAGGCGAGGCGGGTGTATGCCCGCGACGCAGTGCAGGAGGGTTGCGCAGTTCAAGAGGGGGAGGCAGGGGACACATTGTGATAGAGCCACAGGGAGGTTGCAGATTCCTCCCTCCCTCACCTCAGGCCCCCCTTCTGTGCTCCCCCTTCTATTGCAGAGTTTCAGCACAGTTGTGGGTGCAGGTTACTCAGACAACTCACCTTTTACATGCTCAGGGCTCCATGCAATAGATCTTCACGTAGTACCAGTCTTCTCTTTCTCCAGTGCCACCCTCTCTACTTCCTGATTAGCGGAAGTAGAGTGCGTGGCACTGGAGAAAGAAGACTGGTGGCACATGGAGCTCTATTGCATGAGCTTGGAAGAGGTGAGTTGTTAGTGTAACCTGCGCCCACCACTGTACTGAAGCTCTGCAGTAGAGGGGTGAGTGCAGAAGAGAGGCCCGAGGTGAGGGAGGGAGAAATGGGGCCTCCCTCTCTGCAACTCTGTCACAGTATTGCCATTGTCCCCATTTGAGGGGCCCCTTACTTTCTTTGGTGTCACAGATGGAAAGGTAGATGAGAGATGCTCTGATCTTTCCTTGCCCTGTTAAACACCTTTAAGATAACTTGCGCTGATTCCACTACTATGTGCTCAAACAGAAGTGTGCACTGCAAGGCTGTATCACCGTGCTCAGTGTCTTCTGTAGTAATAAAATCCCAGCATTTCATATCCTTTAGTTTCTTCTCTATCTCTGCTGAGCTGTGTTGTAAAGAAACCTTAAAACTCACCTGAAATGAGAAGGAAAATGGAGGCTGGCATATGTATCTTATTTGAAACAATGCATATTGCCTGGCTAACCTGCTGATCCTAGGTTTCCAATACTTTAATACATAGAACCCTAAACAAGCATGTCAATCATGTATTTCTTACTGGATTAGCCACATGCTTGTTTTAGGTGTGTGATTTGGGCCCTACTGCAACCAAAGAGATCAGCATGGCTGCCAGGCAACTGATATTGTTTAAAAGTAGATAAATATGACAGCCTCCATATCCCTCTCAGTGTACTTAAAAGTGAACTCGAGGTGAGAGGGATATGGAGATTGCCACATTTATTTCCTTTTAAACAATACAAGTTACCTTGCTGTCCTCTTGAGCCTTTCACTAATACGTTTAGCCATAGACCCTGAACAAGCAAGCAAATCAGATGCTCTGACTAAAATCTGACTGGATCAGCCACATGCTTGTTTGTGACTCAGTCACAATTGATGCCAAAAGATCAGCAGGATGCCAGGTAACTGATATTGTTTTTGGGAGTACTGTAGGGGGCCCTTAGGGTAAAAGAGTTGAACTTACCTGGTGCTTCTAAAAGTCCCCCACAGATGTTCTGTGGCAGCGCAGCCACTTGCCGATGCTCCGGTCCCCGCCACCGGTTACTTCCGGAATTTGCCACTGCTCCTGCGCAGCCTTCTCCTTGCTCCTGCTGACATCGAGGGAGCGTACTGCGCAGGCGCAGTACGGCCTGCGCCTGCGCAGTACTCTCCCGGGGGACGTTAGAGGGAGTGAAGACATAGCCGCGCAGGTGCAGTGGTTTTGCGACTTTAAAGTTACAAATTCCAGAAGTAACCAGCGGTGGGGACCAGAGCATCTGCGCGGGCACAGCACGTCTGCGGGGGACCATTAGAAGCTACAGGTATGTTCAACTCTTTCTCTCTAAGGGCCCCCTACAGTACTCCTTTAAAATTAAATAAATATGGCAGCCTCCATATCCCTCTCAGTTCAGGTGTACCTTAAGGCTTGTACATATTTGCAACCAAGGCTGTTTCTGGCCAATTTGGTGCCCCAAGAAAATAACTTTTTGTGTCACCCACCCTCCCCATCACCTAATCTTTAGAAAACGAAGATCATAACCTACAATTAATTAGTTTGTGGGCACAATAACAAATCGATAGATTTATATACAGAAATTGTCTAGTCTTAAAAATTAGTCTATTAAAGATACACACATTATTACCAGACCAAATATACCTCACTGCTCAAACTCAGTGATCCAACATACTAAATATTCTACCCACTTTATAAAAACAATAAAAATAGCTTGGGTCTTTACAGATCACAGTATTGTCCTAGAAATCTCGATTACAATTACAGCCTAATTCATACATTAATAGCATCTGCCATATCTCTGTTATACCATTCAGGCTTTCTCTGTAATGATAAATAGTAGTGCCCATTCAGGCGTGTAAGTTGTAATCAGTTTCTTTCTTAAGGTGACCAATAAATTACTCGATTGTGGCAATGATATCTGTGAGATTCAACTATAATTATTGAATCTGCCAAAGATCGATGCTGCAATGTTGCCTTTTAATCATGATTTGGCTTGCTGTAATGATCTCACTCAAAATGGTTCAGTTAGGTGCGCAGCGTAGCGGTATTTGATTTCCTGATGAGCAACTGGCCCAACAGACCCCCGGACGGTCTCCCCATGTACCGTAATATGTTCCCCCAGAGCTGTGCAGAGGGTTTCAGGCTCACCTGTCCGCTTTATCGATAGGGATGCCTGTACCCTGTGACCCTACCACATGCACTTGACATTAGCACATGCAGTGGGATCAAGGGTTACAGGTGCCCCTGGTGGCATTAGAGACCGACGCGGGACACAGGAGGAGGCATGATGACGGACAGGTGACGTGAGTCATCAATATTCTACACAGCCCGGGGGTACACATTTTACACGTTGCATAATATGTTGGTGGTCTATAAATGAAATTTTAATAATACATTTCTGTTGGTGGTGCCAACACTGGATTCATCTCTTTAGGTCTGCTAAAGGTTCACTTGACAGTCCTACAGCTTACATCTTTGCAAACTAGTCTCTAGTGGTAGCACCCATGTTTCACCCATGTTCTTCAAGTATACAGTTGCATTTCAGACGTAAAATCTGTATTCCAGTAGTCTGATGGGATGCTCATCTGTTTGTTTGTGTTTTAATCATAAAATGTCCTCTTGTGACTTTTTCCTCCTACAGAAAAATCATAGACACGTCTGAGCTGTTTCTGCCTTTTCCCACACAAGGAGTTGTAATATTAAATTATGTCCCATACTACAAATCCAGGGATTATCGTGTGGCTGGCATCTGACAATCCGATCTATGCAGACCTATTTGTAACTCTGTGATTGCCAGTGGGCTAAATATTTATGTTTAACTTTAGTTAAATGTTTTTAATTTACTAAAGGTATCTTCAGTGACCCCTGAAAATCCCCCCTGAAGATCCCCACTGGGGACATCATAAGTGATCTAGCAAACCCACTCAGGATATGTAGGTTATCTGCTACTAGATGGCAAAAGATTGTAACCTTCGCCATAGCAAGGTGTGCAGAATTGGCTTGTGTGAATAATTGCAGTCTCATGCTCATGGCCGGATTTCAGGCAAGGCCACAAAGGCCATGGCCTAGGGCAACAAGAAAGCAAGGGGTGGGCTTTGGGCAGCAGGGTGGCAGTAGCAGTTAGCCAGCCAAATATTTGTCCTGCTACACAGAGTTTGCACATAGCGGTGAGCAGCTACAAACTGCCAAATCTGTCACTCACGGAATGAAAGGAAAATGAACGGACACTTAAAGTGATCTCTGAGCTGCCTGTCACTCACCGAGTGTGCCACTAGCCCAAGGAGCTTACACTCTATTTCCTGCCATAATATCACTAACTGTCCTCACAGGATCTAATAATATAATCCCTGCCATCACTTCACTAACTGTCCTCAGAGCAGCCTACAATCTAATCCCTGCCATGTTGGGGGGAAGTTTAGGATGCTGTTGGTTCAGGGGCTGCTGGTGATAGCGGGCTTTGGGCAGTTAAAAGTGCAAATCCGGCCCTGCTCCTGCTAAATCCGTAGTGAGCAGAGCTGGGACACAATCCTCCAGCACCCAAGGCTGAGACACCAAATTGCACCCCCATCCCTTCCACCCCAGCCGTCACACACTGATTGCTTTTAGAGGAAGAGGCACCCCAGAGCCCCCAATCTCCCCAGCACCTTAATCTCTAGTTATCTGGCTTGCAGTCACTGCCATGTATCCCCTTTTCTAAGTTTTCTCGGCTTTAAACACAATAGGGGAATGATAGCTGAGTGAGTTGTGCGCCCCCTTTCTACACTGCGCCCTGAGGCTGGAGCCTCTCTCGCCTCTGCCCAGCCCTGGTAGTGAGAACACTTTTTTTCTATAAACTTTGGTTTGTCCTCAAGTAAAAAGAGAATGTTGCCTCCCTCCCACCCCCCAAAGAAAAATTCTGGCTTCCAGAGCATTCAGGGAGACCAGGTACATTTTGTACTGGTTTGGAAAGCTTGGCAAACAAACATTCTACAGAACAGTACCTGACAGCACTAAAGATGTCGCCGCCTGTTAAAATACAAGACTTACTTTTTAAATGGTAAGTTCACTGCCAGGAGATCCACCGAACTGGCGATAACATTATCTTGTGTTTACTTAATTGTAGCAGAGAGGAATGTAACCATTCCCTGACTGTGCAGAAACTTCTAACGTGTTCAGAACTGATACACTGCTCATTACTGGGCACAGTACATTACTGGAAATCATTACTGGGTACATTACAATATAAATACACCAGTTATGGATAAAATGCAATGGCAGCTTTCAGAGCAAATAAAGCTGTACATTGGGAATTTGTCATTTCTAAATAAATAATAATACTTCTGCACAAAAGCAAATATGATAACTGTAAGGGATATAAAAAGTAAGAAAACACATTTTTTATTGAATATTATGTCAGAGTTTAACCACTTCAGGATTCTGCGTACGCATAAGTACGCCCCTGAATCCTGAAGCGGTTTCCATGGAAATGGCCGTTCCATGTCAGTTCACGGAGGGTGTCTCCGTATACATCCTGCGAGCCTACGATCGCGGCTCGCAGGGTAAATGTAAACACGCGGGGAAGATCTTCCTCGCTGTTTACATACGTAGAGATCAGCGATCCCCGGCCTCTGATTGGCCGGGGATCGCCGGCATCTGATAGGCTGAAGCCTATCTGAGGCGGCGCAGGACGGATTTCCGTCCTGCGCAACCCATAGTGAAGAGGGGAGGGAGAGAAGGAGGCAGAGGGAGGAATAGCGCTGCGGAGGGGGGCTTTGAGGACCCCCCCGCTAGGCACAGCAGCGCGGCGGCGATTAGACCCCCCCCCCAGCAGGACATCCCCCTAGTGGGGAAAAAAGGGGGGAAGTCTGATCGCCCTGCCTGCTATCTGATCTGTGCTGCGGGCTGAAGAGCCCCCGCAGCACAGGCCAGGCTGAAATCCGGAAATCCGGAAGTGGTTAATACCGCTTTAAGTATTAAAAAGTTTTTAAGGCATTTTATCAGAATATAATTACAGAGATTCCATATACAGTATTAGATATTTGCCTGGAATTCCATCCTAGATAGACCACTAAGCTTATGTAGGCAGTATAAGGAAGGTCTTCTAGCACTACATGGTAAATGAAAGTTATGTGGCTGTATAGAGGCTATTGGAGGCACAGTGTTCCATCACAGAGTCTGGAGACTTGGCTTTTGTAAAGTTACACATTTATTCACACTATCAGGAAACGGTAGAACAGCAGGTGGAGTTCAAAAGCAAGAAACCTCTATCTGTAATATTTCATATGTACCTGATAAAACAATAATAATGATATTGAATGACTACATTAGAAAACATTGTAACTTTCTGCCACCACTATAGATGTTCACATAATAGCAGCGGAATGAAATTCTCACTGTAATTTGTGCCAGAAGTGCTGATTTTCAATTAGCGATGAGGAAAAATCCTAAGGCTGGGAGCAGACATCCCTTCAGGAGTGCACTCCTGTGTAAAACATGCAATTCTGTAACGTGCGCCCAACCTAACTGATTCAGGAAGGGAATCAGTTTGGTTGAGCCAATCAAAGCAAGTAGTTGCCGATCAGGTGACTGGTAGCTGGGTATCTAATCATCAGCCAGGGGTTTTGGTAAAATGTAATTCCAAATTTGTGTCTATGCAGATTTCTAAGTTAGAAGAACTTTTTGCTCATCACTATTTCCAGTTTTTGACAGTTCCTCCTGTGCCAGCAGGACTTCTGACTGGCACAGGGATCTCCCTCTTCACTTGGTCTTTGCGCCTGACAAGACTTCCAACAGACATATATTCTCTCTCTACACACCTACTGACCTGCAGAGACCTAACGGCTGTTACAAGTCTTCCCAGATGGAGAAGACAAGTGAAAAAGGAATTGTCTTACCTCCTCAGTGGCACCTATACAAGTAAATACTGTCCGATATTAAAAAGTGCCTTTTCTGAGGGGGAGGGTCTGTGTGTGTGTGTGTGTGTGTGTGTGTGTGTGTGTGTGTGTGTGTGTGTGTGTGTGTGTGTGTGTGTGTGTGTGTGTGTGTGTGTGTAGGGGGTGGGGTCGGATTGTTTAACCAAGAAGTTGCCAAAAAATCATTTTGTATGTGTAAATGCTGAATATTTGTAGGCAAATTTTCCATGCTTCACTAGGGCAGACAGCAAAGTGGTCTGCCACTGGCTATGCAATCACTGCTCTCCTTCATTTCTTTTGTTAAAAAACAAATAACCAGCGTGCTTTGCATGGCCACTCGGTTTAAAGTATTAAAATAGAAATACATAGATTGCACTAGATTGCACACAAGTAATTATGATCAAACCTATAGTAATTTCTTTTCTGCACTTCCATGGCTTTTATGGAGTACTATGACTGTATGATGGCACAATTCATTCGCTGAACTAATCTCATTTTTGTAAGATCTAACTGTGAACATAAGAATGGTCAATTGATTTATTTTCAGTCATCAAATATAATTTTATAGAATAGGAAAGCTGGCAAATCTTAACTGGTTTAAATCTAAATCATTTGAGACTATTGAAATGTATGAATGAGGTGAGTATTAAAGGAAAAAATAATTCTGACCTGATGTAAAATAAATAAATAATTGACCTGTTGCTGTTGGCAACATCATTTTTCTTCTTTATGGTATAAAAAAAAAATAAGCAACAGTATCAGAAGCAGGAGGCAAGTATACAGATAATGGCATTAGAAGCACTCTCCGTGGGGAAGTAAGCAATTATTTATATGTATCTTAGTATGAGACCTGTAAGAGGGACCGCAATGGAGGAAAGAGGGACACAGGAGAGGGTGGTTGTGGCAAAGATAGGGACGGTTGTGCCCTCACCCCAGATTTCTGTGTTCTGTGTGCTCACCCCATCTGATCGCTGACTTCCCTGACGTCCTCCTTCTCTGCCTTCCCATCCTCTTCTCCAGCTCTGTCACTTCTGCCCCCTCTTCTCTCTCCGTCACATCATGACTGCTGCCACATCAAGACAGGAAGCAGCTGATCACAGGTCACTGCTGGACCTGTGTTGCTTTCGGGGGCTTGCGGATCACTGGGTGCCTGTGCCCTGACGGCATATACTGTGGATTTGGCTGCCCCTCGCCCGCCCCCCCAAGCATATTGCGTCTTACAGGGGCAGAGGTGACCTACATAACACAGAAACCTACAGGCGTAGCTCAATGAAAGCAATTAGTAATGTACTCACGCACACACAGCCCCTACCGCGGCACAGCGGGTGACCAGGGACTAATGTACTGCCAGCATCTTCCCATCACTATAGCTGTGATCAGCTGAAGCTCTATAGATTTACATACGTGCATTGCGGAGAGCAGCAATCATCTTACACATCCTCTCCTCTATAGACATACACACTACCTGACTGCTGCAGACTAGCCATGGAGAGCTGGCCCTCGCAATGTCACTGAATTTTATATTTATCAACAGATTTTCTTTTAGGTTTTACAGTGTATCTAAACTTTTGCTGAAAACATGATATAACATATGTCATTTTGTAATTGAAGGCATTTGTTTATTTATACTCAAATCTGCTACAAATAACTTAAAGAGAACCTGTACTGAGTAAAAATATTTAAAATAAACACATGAGGTAACTTCAAATGAACATTACATAGTTACCTTGCCATCAGTTCCTCTCAGAAGCTCACAATTTTCTTCTGACAATAATCCCTTCCAGTTCTGACAATATTTTGTCAGATCTGAAATATATCAGTTGCTGTCAGTAAAATATCAGTTGCTGTCAGTTATGGCTGAGAGGAAAACTGATGTACCAGGTAATGTCCATGTTTCCCTATGGCTCAAGTGGGCGATGTTACAGTTTAACTGTGTGCTGACCAGAAAGCTGTTATGGGTAATGGCCATTTTCAAAATGGAGGATGGAAAATTCCCTTGATCACAGTGAACAAACAGGACGCGGGACAGGAGAAAGACACTGAGGAGTAGACTGCATGGAAGATAAGTATGACTTGTGTATGCTTATTTTGACTTTTAATTTTCAGTTCAGGTTTTCTTTAAAGTGAACCTCCAGACTAAAAATCGACTCAGCAGCACTGAAAAGGCTTGGTGTTTCTTCAACAGTTTCACAGCATCAGAACTTTGTTTCTCTTATACAAGCCTCATTTTTAGCTGCACAGAAGAAAACTGCCCAGGCATTTTTCCCCTGATGCTGTGCAAAGCATGATGGGATTTCTAATGTTGTTCTCGTTCTGCTGTTTTGGTGCAATTTTTTTTTTTACATTTTGAATTTGACATTTGAAGCCTAGCGTGTGCAGCTGGGAGGGGTGATCAGGACACAGGACAGTTGGAACTGTCTTATGCTCCCTGTCACCTCCTTTCAACCAAAAAGATGGCTGCCCCCGTGACAAAGATGGCAGCCCCCATGAATCACAAACATTTGCCTGTTCTTTTAAAACAGGGTGGGTAAAAAATTATATTACCTCTCTATTCTAATTAACATAACTAATGTAACTTAATTACAGTATGTTTTGTTTAGGCTGAAGTTCCCCTTTAAAGAGGAACTCCAGTGAAAATAATGTAATAAAGTGCTTTAGTCAGTGTTTTCCCATTGTAAAATATTCCTTTTCTCTGATTTACATTCTGGCATTTACCACATGGTGACATTTTTACTGCTGGCAGGTGATGTCCGTGGAAGGAGATGCTGCTTGCTTTTTTGGCAGTTGGACCTAGCTGTAAACAGCTGTTATTTCCCACAATGCAATGAGGTTCACAGACAGGAATCCAACTGTGGGAGGGGTTTCACCACAATATCAGCCATACAGAGCCCCCTGATTATCAATTTGTGAAAAGGAAAATATTTCTCGTGAGAAATGGGGTATCAGCTACTGATTGGGATGAAGTTCAATTCTTGGTCATGGTTTCTCTTTAAAATGGGACCCAGTTGAATAATGCAATATACTTGCGTTTATATATGTGATATGTGAGATACAGGCATGTCATTCCCAATGTGTACAGTTAAGCTGTGCTTACACTTATAAGCAGTGCTTACCCTGATAGTAAACTACTTATAGTCTGTGCTGATCCCTGCTGGAATAATATGTTTTGGAACTGCTCTGGCAACTTCTATACTTGCACATTGACTCTCAATACACATTAAATTTCCTCTATTGAAGTGCTGATAACCTCTTCAAGAGAGTATGAGAGTACAGGCTAGTAATCGGTCTTTCTCTTTTTTTCCCTGAATAAATTACATGTTAGATCGTATGTAAAAATTGGATGCAGTGAAACGCCTGCTGTTGAGTGAGTCGTGCCAGCAGGAAAGCGGGTATAGGGGGGCAGAATGTTACTCGATTGATGTTCTCATAGCTTTGTGCTGTAGCACAAAGCTTGCTGTGGCAGTGGAGCGATCTGTATTAAAAGGAACTTGAGGTTAGAGATATATGGAGGCTGCCATATTTATTTTCTTTTGAACGGTACCAGTTGCCGGGCAGTCCTGCCGATCTTTCCGGTCAGCAGTGTCTGCATTACCCATCTAAAACAAGCATGCGTCTTATCTGGGTGTTTGTTCAGGGTATATGGCTAAAGTATTAGAGGCAGTGTATCAGCAGGACTGGCAGGTAATATACATTGTTTAAAATGAAATAAATATGGCAGCCTCCATATGTCTCTCACCTTGGGTGCCCTTTAAACAAATTTCCTGCTCAAATCTTGTCTAATGGCTAATGGTACAAAAATGTCACAACAGGTAACGATAGTATATAGCAGAAATATTGCTTTTGTTTGCATGACCTTTTAGAACATAAGTAAATAATTAATCTATGTTGCATTATTGAGGAATTCATTTAACTTTTTAAATACACATATGTAAACTAACATGTTAAAGTTTATTCATGTATCATATTTCAGGGCTACACCACCCATTTTGTACTTCAAAGGCCCCCTGTCCTACTTCTACAGATATACCTGATACCACCACTAGCAGTCTTGCTTAAGTTAAGGATACATTCACAGTGGTGTCTTGCAGTAATACTGTAATGTATGAGACGACCACAGTGCAGCAGGTGTGGTATAACAGCATGGGGCATCCCAGCACACTGCATTACCGTAAAATACCCACAGTGACAGTGAAGCATACTTTTCAATGACTTATGCTTCAGTGTGTATGCAACGCAATGCACAGATAATGTACAGCTCCGCTTTCCTGCTCCGTTGCGTTCCTGCAGGTACAGAGAACTCAATGCAACTCCCACTGTAAACCAAGTCTAAAGTGTCATAATAATAATTGAAAAAAGTGGTGTTGATGCAGGTTTTATCCGATTGCCATCTGGAGAGAATTTTTTTCCCTTTTGGGGTTAATTGGACCATGCCTTGTAAAGGTTTTCGCCTTCCTCTGGATCAACAGGGATATGTGAGGGAGCAGGCTGGTGTTGTACTTTTATTTTCTGGTTGAACTCGATGGGCGTATGTCTTTTTTTTTCAACCCAAATAACTATGTAACTATGATTTTAAGATGGTGCCAGTGCAAGTTCTTCTGCTCGAATAGCTGACAAGGCAAGTAGTTACTCACAACACATCCCACTGAGGATGTGGCATGGGATAGGGCTGATATGTGACACAAATAGGAGAGGGTGGCATAGCCAGTGGTGGGCTGGGGAGGTCTCCAAATGGGAGTCAAGCCCAGAATGAGGAAGCCCACAGAGCAGGTGGAGACATATGACTTCACTTCCTTAGCCAGACTGGTGGAAGGGATAGGGAGAGATGCTTGTTAAAGCATTCAAAGTTAAACAGAAACTATAATGTTATGAAAAAGAAAAAAAAAGAGAGACACACAGATTACACCTTATTCTGCAGACACTTACGCTTTTGCTTTACACAGTCTGAACCATTCAGCTGTAGACACACTTTCTATTCAGGTGCTCAATCAACTCAGCTACCTCTCACACCAATATTCTGACATTTTTATTTCCCTACGGATTAGGTCAGAATGTTCTATTTCTTTGCTGAAACCATTGCAGTATAACAACTTCCCTGCAGAGGAATGCTTTTTTAACAAAAGTTTAGGTTTCCTTTGAAGCCAACTTTTTTATAAGCATTTATAAGCTTTTTTTATAAGTGCATTATTTTAAATTCACTAGCCATGTTTTTTTTTATCTACAAAGGGAAATACCTGCCATAAAAATCCTCGATCTTCATTCATTTCTATCACCTTCAGCTGACCTCTTACTCTTCCTGTCGCTTCCAGTCAGTCTAGGCCATGTCTCCCTACCAGAGACAAACAGCATGGTTGCTAAGGAATGGTTCACACTGCAAATGCGTTTCTAAGCGCCAGTGATTTGAAAAGTGCTTGCTAATGTAAGGCTATGTGTGATATATATTTTTTTTTAATCACATAGCTCATATGAGAACATACACATAGCATTGCCGATTAGGAACGGCAGTCTCTGGCCTCTTTAAAGACCAGAGCCTTTTTTTCATTTTGCCATTCGTGATCACAGTAATTGGCCCACAGTGATCACCTGATAAGGAGCCAATGAAACTGGCTCTTTACCCATTGGAAAAGGTCTGGCTGTCACATGACTGCAGAGTCGGCTTGGGACTGCGAAAAGCAGCAGTGTAGAATCTAACATGTGACCCTGCGGCAGAATGCGCCAACAGAGTCATATGCATAGTGCTGCACCCCACTCAGTGACGTGATTGGGGTTCCTATCGTTCTGTGGATGCTCGCTGTGATGCACTGCGCTCCCGGTGGTGAAATTCCTGCGTCGTCAATTGACACCAAAGGCTTTTGCCGCGGAAGTCATATGGTAACGCGCTGCTGACTTTGCATCACCCTGGTGGCGATTTGGAAATGCGGTAAGTGTGCTTGGCCCAAATGACTTGCATTGCCATCGTGTTACCCTGCTGTAAAACAGGGTAACATAATGCACACTTGCAATGCAAGTGTAAAAGGGGCCTCAGTCAATGTCTATGTCCATTCTTCACTGCAGTTCACACACATTATAACACATGCATTATGCAAAACTCACACTGTGACTCCAGCCCTACCATCAGAGCCAGAAAAGAACATAATAAAGACAAGTTTCTTGAGGGGAAAAAAGCAATACCTTCAGTTCACATCAATAGGGTGAAAATAAAGTCATTAGTCCAGATTGCTTATATTCTTTGTTTGTGACTAAAAAATGCAGACATTTAAAATGTTACTATTGGAAACTGGCAAGTGTATGTGTGACAGCTTCCTGCTGATCACTGAAATAAGCCTGGTGTGACAAGAAACTAAGAATGGGGTCTGTTCTATGCAGTTAAGTACTTATGCAAAAGGATGGGCGTTTCTGAGCAGTCCATACTCCAGAGTACCATTTCCATGGATGCTTCTTTTTAATGACAATGAATTTCAAAGCTTGCAGTGCCCATTTAGGCTTTTAGTATAGCTTTTTTGCCATATGAGAGTAGAATTTCCCTTTAAAGTTGGACCAATACTTTCCCAGGGATAAATTATAGATTTGATAACATCAAGATTTCCGCGTTTCAAGTCTTTAACGCATCTCTTTTCAGCAAGTTGCCTGATAAAAGATTTTATGACTGTTTTACTATACCTCGCTTTCAGTAAACTACCCACGCACAGCGGACGCACTGTAAAACCTTCCCCAGTTTGGAGTGGTGCGCACACACCTACGTACTGCACAGATTTAAGGCTGTAGCTGCAGCATTTTGTTCACCAGCAGAATATATTGGAGTCTGTGGCTAGCATGTAACTTGCCACAGCTGGTGGTAAAATTTCTCATACGGAATGTTAGAAGCTTAAAATAAAGTAGTTATTTGCAGCGTTGCTGGGGGAACTAATCTGCTTATTTTGTTTTTTTGTTTTTTACAATAAAACCGTTACGCAATAATCTAGTTAAGTGGAACATAGCAAAACTTAACTTCTGCCTAACCGAAGAGGAGATTACGTGGAATGGGCATAAGCAGGACAATAATGCACCTTCTGTGTCTGAAATGTGTGGATAGTGTAGTGGCAACTTGGAAGCTTTAAATATTTGAATATTTGAATCGGGAGGTCGGTGGGTAGGAGTGGGTTCTGCTTAGCACAGATGCTGGGAGACAACATGAAACGTATCAGCCAAGGTTTTTGGAAGGAATGGATGAAAAATGACAGTTAATGTACAGTGTCAGTGAGGAAAATACCAAAGTTAAAGCGGTATAAAACCCTGATAATATTCAATAAAAACATGTTTCCTACTTTTTATATGCCATATGGTTATCATATTTGCATTTGTGCATAAGTAGTAGTATTCATTTAGAAATTATAGGTTCCCAAAAGTACAGTTTTTTGCTTTGTGAGCTGACTTTGCATTTTATTAATAACTGGTTTTATTCATTCTGTATTGAAGGCAGACATGCTTTGACTGACTGTCTGTGTGGAGCTGCTTCTCCACAGTCAGAGAATGTGTCACATTCCTCACTTGATACATTTAAGTAAACACAAGATAACATAATCTACACTTCTGATGAGTCCACATTTCTCTGCACTGAACTTTCAAGCTGTGTGTAACCCTTCGAATAATGGTCTAGTAAAAAAAAAAAAAAAATGCTGGTTGCATATAATATGCTGTAAATAATTTTGTTTTGTAAATAATGTTTTAGATCAAATATGAAATGCTGGGTTAAATTCCGCTTTAAGACCCAGATTCAGGCTCCGGTTTTCATGGAAGAAAAGTTAAAGGACATAAGAAAGAGGAGGAGCTACAGTGCAGACAGGAGGAGGAGGAGCTACAATGGCAACAAAGCACTCAAACAAAAATGAAAGCTGAGAGAGGGAAACGGGGTTAAGGGGACAGCCTAGGGTCAGTGGAAACCAAGGTATTCTTTCTAGTTGGCATCTGTAATCCCGAGAGCTCATTAACTTCAACACAGCCAAGCTTTTAAAATATAACTCCAGCTACAGATCAACCACATAACCTTAAGGGCTTATTTCCACAATCGTGAATTCGCATGCGTTTTTCGCATGCAAATTCGCATAGCAATACAAGTGAATGGGACTGTTTCCACTTGTCAGGATTCCTTTGTGTTTTTCTGTGCAGAAAAAATTCGCATGGCAGAGCCATCAGAATTCGCATACCGCAAGCATGCAGCAGATCAGGTGTTTGTCAGATCTGACAAAATTAGCTGCATGCTTGTTTCTGGTGTAATTCAGACACTACTGCAGCTAAATAGATCAGCAGGAATGCCAGGCAACTGGTATTGTCTAAAAGGAGATAAATATAGCAGCCTTCATATTCTTCTCACTTCAGGTTCCCTTTAAGGCTAAGTTCACATTATGTGCATTGAATAACGCTCACTCTACAACCCAATGCGCACAGTGCATGTCAAAACGTGCATGTTATTTTCATAGCATTAAGAATTGCGATGTAATACTGTATGTCCTTTATCGTTGACATGCAGCGACATGCATAGTGTGAAAGCACCGTTAATGAAATGTAGTTTTTAATTACATTTTGAAATTCTAATTTGAAAACTGCTATGCATGCATTCTGTATTAGGCTCTCTGACCCTCACTACTCCTTCCATAGTGCCATAGAGTGAGCAGATCAGTGGAATATATTATAGCCTATAGAGTGCATGCACACATCTGATTTAAGATCTGTGTCTAATGTCTAATGATCGGCCAATTTTACAACTTCCATGTAGTATAAGAACATACCTAAGCAATCTGTTTATAGTATTCAAAATCTGTTGGCCCTCATACTATGTGGAGGTGGTAAAATTGGTCAGTCATTGGCCAATCATCATAAGATGTGTTTGTATACCAGGATTTATCGTCTCTGCTTTTCTGTGATTGTGTGTACAGAGCCCACTTGTGAAGAGAGCTGAGCTAGTATCAGCTCCCCTGATCCACCTGACAGCACCCACACAGATAGCTGGACTCAGCATCCAGGAGAGGAATACCAGAGGCGGCCTTAGAGTATGCGAGTATGCTAGAGCCATAAGTGTGGGCCATATACCGTACCACCACGCCCACAGGCTTGTCTACCTCTTATACAGTATGCCTTATTATTCTTTAAAAACTTGTTAATGGCCACTAAGCCAACCAATATAGGAACAATTACAATACGCAATGTAATCAAATGGCCAATAGTGCTACCATTCACCTTTGATTTCATTATGTATTGTAATTATTCTTATATTGATTTAGTGACCATTAACCTACTGATGGGTTCTAGGCTGGCCTGGGATGGGTGCTAGGCTGAATGGGGAGGCCAAAGTTTGTATTTCTATCCAGACACGCTCCCCAGCCACCCATCCCAGCTCCTCAACCAGCCTTGTACCCATGTTCCTCAGCCATCTTAGAACCCATTCCTTGCTTCCCAACCAGCCTAGCACCCATCCCCAGCTCCCCAGCCAGCCTAGCACCCATCCCCAGCTCTTCAGCCAGCTTAGAATCCATCCCTTTCTCCCCAGCCAGCCTAGCACCCATCTCCAGCTCCCCAGCCGGCCTAGCACCCATCCATAGTTCCCCATCCAGCCTAACATCCAGCCTTATCCAGTTTGGTACACACCCCAAGCTCCCCAGCCAGCCTCTACCTATCCCTAGCTCCCCAGCCAGCCTCTACCTATCCATAGCTCCATCAAACCTAGCACCAATCCCCAGCCAGTCTGGAGGCTCCAGCCTGAGCCCCCTCCGGCTCCAGTCCATGCTCGACTGACCTAAATGCCCCTGGGGCCCTCAAGCTGAGGCTCTTGCACGTTACCTAATCTGACATTTGGCAAGCTTCAAGTCAGTGCAGAAATTCATTACAAAATTGCAAATGGCATAGTACAGTAAAGTATGCTGAAGACAAAAACCTAAGCAATAAACGGGAGGTTGGTGCAAAATATAAGGTGCATAAAACAAAATAGGAAGATCTCAGTATTTGTAAATGACACACTGCTCAGAACACAAACTGCTAGAGTTCTGTAGCCCTCTCCTTCACCACCATTAAAATGACATGCAGGGCCCTCTTCAGGTGTGGGGCCTGGGGCAATCACCCCACTTGCCCCCCCCCCAGTATTTGTAAATGACACACTGCTCAGAACACAAACTGCTAGAGTTCTGTAGCCCTCTCCTTCACCACCATTAAAATGACATGCAGGGCCCTCTTCAGGTGTGGGGCCTGGGGCAATCACCCCACTTGCCCCCCCCCCCCCCCCAAAGGTTACCTCTGAGGAATACTACACAACAGAAGAAATCTGAAGGGAAGGGGCAGACATACTGTAGTTTGCTAGACATGTCAACGGTGTAAAAAGGTTTTGGACAGCTAGCTGCAGATCACATGACCAGTATTTTGGGGCATAACTAAAGTTGTAAAATATG
Organism: Hyperolius riggenbachi; assembly: GCF_040937935.1. Taxonomy (NCBI): domain Eukaryota; kingdom Metazoa; phylum Chordata; class Amphibia; order Anura; family Hyperoliidae; genus Hyperolius; species Hyperolius riggenbachi. The sequence continues at coordinate 376,093,660 of NC_090648.1, forward strand.
CACAGTGTACCTCCTGCATCGTTAAGTGAGCGGATGTGTAAATAATCTGGAAACCTATCCTTATACTTATTTAAAAAGTTGTTTTTTTTAAAGAGAGAGGAGAGAGAGAGAGAGAGAAGACATAAGGCTTTCCAACATCATTATTTCATGTATTCTGCCAACCATTGCCCAAAGTCAGAGAAATAACTTTTTTTCTTCCCATACATCAGACTGCAAATCCCTAACAGCAGTTATCAGATGAATCATCAGAAAGTGTTTTATATCATTTCATGGAGAGATCATTAAGATAAAGCAATCAGGCTTCTGGGTGACCTCCAAGGTTCATTCCCATCGGCGTGTTTACTAGATCACTGCGCAGGAAGTCAGCCGCTCAGGGCACAAGCAGAACACATAGAGAATAGCGCTCAGCTCTGAAAGTGGAAATATTTAATGCAGTCCTGAGGTGACCTGTTACCAGCTGGAGAGGCGATTGTAACCTGCTTACTGATGTGTGTAACCCATTGAGGATTTGTGACTATAGCCCTCGTGCACACGTTTTCTCCAGAGGTATCTTTTAAATTATTTCTTACTTTATCTTTTCTCACCTTGAGGTAGTTTTATGAAACTTAGCTCATGAATATTTAAAATATCTTTTCAGCAATTTTTGAGCCAAGAAAATCACTCAAAATAAGTAGTTTCTGATTAACTATTATTTTCCTCACCTTCTCTATAGCACGTTTTTCATCTGCTGAGTTCTTAAAGTGTACCTGAGATGCGCTATATAAAAGATTGTATACTTACCGGGGGCTTCCTCCAGCCGATGCATCCCTCGCCGTCCTCCTGGGTGCCTCCGTTTGCCTGGTATCGGTCCCTGTAATCTGGCTCAGTCATGCCAGTTGGCTCTTCTGTGCATGCACGGAGGGCCCATGCATGCACAGAAGAGCTGACTGGGGCGACTGAGCTAGTACCAGGACCGATACCAGACGAACTGAGGCACTCGATAGTACAGCGAGGGAAGCATCGGTGCTCATAGGGCTGGAGGAAGCCCTAGGTAAGTATAATATCTTTAAAATGGTCCAACTCAGGTTTACTTCAAAGGACACCTGAAGTGAGAGGTATATGGAGGCCATCATATTTATTTCAAGTAATACCAATTGCCTGGCGTCCTGCTGATCTTTCATGTATCAGTAGTGTCTGAATCCCACACCTGAAACAAGCATGCAGCTAATCCAGTCAAACTTCAGTCAAGCATCTGATCTGCATGCTTGTTCAGGGTGGTGCTTTGCGGTGCAGTGTAACGGCTGCTTTGTAACGCGGCTTACTGCACTGCAATGTTCACAGTGCAGCGGGTCTGTTGAGATATGGAAACGCACTGCATGCAGTGTGTTACTACTGAATGCACAGCGGCGGGTTAGAACGGTGGAGCCAGCGATTAACTGAGGGCACCGAGAGAGTAGCAGGAAGGCTCTATAAGACTCAGAGCCTTCCCTCTCCTTAGGTAAGCTTTTGGCTGATTTTTTTTTTTTTTTTTAAGGATTCCCATTGACTTTTTAAGACTATAGAAGCTACCCTTTGCCTGCTTATAAGTGTCCACACAACAGGGGGTGTAAATAAACCACAACGTGATGGTCCATTTAAGCACGCTGAATTATCCTGACCATAAGACGCACCTAGGTTTAGAGGACAAAAACTAGGGGAAAAATCTATATACTATACCTGATGCATCCATGGTGAAGGGGCATCTTGTGGATTATGCCCCCTTTGTACCTCATGTCCCCTTGTACCTCTTGTGTCCTCCTGTGTCCCCCAAGTATCTGCCCCTGTCCTCCTCTATGCCCTTTGTGCACCCCTTGTGTCCTCCTCCATGCCCATTTTTGCCCCCATGTGTCTTCTGTTTGTCCCCGTGTCCTACTCTGCATGGGCACAGTACTGGGAGTTCCCGACATTGCTGCGGGTTGGAGGTTCATATTAGCAGGCGTTCACAAGTCAGGAACTCCCTGCATTTGGACTATAAGACGCACTGGCTTTTTTCCTCTGCTTTTGGGAGAGAAAAAGTGAGTCTTATAGTCCAAAAAATACAGTATGCATTATTTTCTATAACAGAGGTGCTGTTTCCCAGTCAAAGCATTCTACATCAGTAATAAGCAAAGGAAAAATGGTATTCAAATATTAATTGCAATAACTGATAAAGCAAGAGGATATTTGGGGGCTATTTGTAAAGATGGCGACTGATAATTAGAGATGGCTCGAACCTCCGATTTTCGGTTTGCGACCCTTGAATGCAAACTTCCGCAAAAAGTTCGGTTCGCACAAATTTTTCGAACCGCAATAAACTTCAATGGGGAGGCGAACTTTGAAAACTACAAACATTTATGCTGGCCACAAAAGTGATGGAAAAGATGTTTCAAGGGGTCTAACATCTGAGTTTTTGCATGGCGGAGTGGGATACACGCCAAAAGTCCCGGGGAAAAATCTGGATTTGACGTACAGCAGCGTTTTAAGGGCAGAAATCACATTGCAAGCTAAATTGGAGACCTAAAGTGCTTTAAAACATCTTGCATGTGTATACATCAATCAGGGAGTGTAATTAGTGTACTGCTTCACACTGACAGACCAAACTCACTGTGTAACGCACCGCAAACAGCTGTTTGTGTAGTGACGGCCATGCTGGACTGGTGCGCACCATGGTGCAGGGGATAGCAGTTTTCAAGCCCATATGGTCACCGGGCTGAGGTAGCTCAATGATAGAACAACAGGGACTGTCCAGCTGATCAAATTTGGTCTGTCCACAATGAAGCAACAACCTTATTATCTTGGGTGTGCCCAACCCGCATCCCCCCCCCCACCCCCGAGACACTCATATAGCCGGCGGTCATTGCTTCATTGTGATACGCAAGCCCCTTCACCGTGGCAAGGTAACGATCACGAAGGGGAATTGACACATGTACATGCCTTTTGTTTTGCTATTGCAGCTGCAGTGCAGCCAGAAAAATTAGGCAGGCATGTACACGCACCAGAAACATTATAGCGGCCGCTGCTTACAAATTCAGGAATCCGCCTGGAGTCCTGGACCCTGTTGGTGGTGGCGGAGAAGGCAGTCAAGCGGCCTGCAGGCAGACATGCTGTGTGGGGAGCGACTTAGTCTTGGGGCAGGCAGTCACAAGGCGGGCAGGCAGAGATGCTGTGTGTGGGGACTGACTTAGTCTTCGGGCAGGCCTGACCGTACTTTGCAGACCACGTGGTCAGATGGACCCTTGACCCAATGCTGTGTGTCAGAGATGACACCACTTGCCTTTCAACATCACGGTACAGTTTGGGTATCACCTTTTTTGAGAAATAATTGCGGCCTGGTATCTTCCACTGCGGTGTGTGGCTTTGCTTTTGTGTGCTGCTTTTCCTCAGGCGGTCATCCTATTGCAGTTTGTGCTTTGTCATCATGTGCCTTCATAAGGAAGTTGTCCCTACGCGGGTCTTGGTCTTTCCACGGCTCAATTTTTGGTGGCAGAGAGTACAGGTTGCATTGCTCTCATCTGAGGCAGACACACAAAAAAATGTACACACCGCTGAGCCCTGGGGTGATGGCACTTTGGTGGTGGCCGCCGACTGAGTGTTAAGTGGGGTGCCAGAATCAGAGCAGGAGGAGGAAGTGTGGAAGCTGAGGAAGATGAGGTGTTCTGTGTTAAATAGTCAACTACGTCCTGACAATCTTGAGGGTTGATGGTTTGCACCTTCTGAACTCACTTTGGTCCAGGGCCACACGAAATCACGACAGCACGACCTCGAACAGACCTGCCGGGTGGCCTGCCTCTGCTTCTGCCTGTTTTGCCCATATTGGGGGGATAAAGTGAATGGTATGCACTGACTTGACTAATACAATGGCCTCAATTCACCAGTGGTTACCGACCTATTTATCTCATGGGAGGTAATTTACCTCCTGTGATATCTCCAAATAGCAATTCTTCAGAAGTATAGGGTGAAATATCGACAGAGAGAAATTCATGTGAGAAATGTGTGATAAATAGGCGATAGTTAGTCGTTATTTTTCTCAAAATCACAATTCACCAGGGAAAAAAGGGGGTGTGGCCATTCGTTATTTTTTCATCTATTTATCCCCTGAATGGACCTGGAGATATGTGTTTTTTCTCACAGCTGCTGCACCTCACTCTGCAGCTAGTTTACCAGCAGCACACAGTAACAGCCTATACTGTACATATTTCAGGCACCAGAGAGCAGCCCATTTACAAAATTAAGCATATTAAGCAATATTAAGTATTTACAATATTAAGTGGATGGGCGAAAGGAAGGAGGAATCTGGATACATGTTTTATCGGGAGTGAGTGTGAAAATGTATCCAAATACATCCTCCGTTTCACCCATCCACTTAATATTGTAAATGCTTAATATTGCTTAATATACTTAATATGCAGAACGAAGGGAGGGATTTGTAATGGAAGGAGAGGGTCAAAAACAGGGAGGGAAACCCTCTGCGGTCACATGCTGGTAATAACCTCCTCCTCCTCCTACCCACAATCCTTTACTTCCAGCATCCAGAGAGGCAAAGTATCACATGCAAATCACTAACACCGCATAACTATCGACCGTTTATCGCACGGTTTTCGCATCCATATCGCTCCATTATCGCATCATTATGGCCTGCTATCGAGCACTCCTCTCTCTATCCTCTCACAGTGGTGAATTGCAAACAAAGTGTTAAAATACCGCATGAGATAAAATACCGACCTTTTATCTCTTACTTACTTTTCTCTGGTGAATCGAGGCCAATGTGCAGTCACACAGGTGCAGTGAACAGGTATGCAGTGACTGGTATCAATACAATGTGCAGCTGTCACACACACAGGTACCGTGAACAGGTGCAGTGACTGGTGCTATATAACACTGTGTGTGCTCACGTAGGTAGGTGCACTGAACAGGTAGGTATGCAGTGATTTGTATTACAAATGTGCATCTGTCACACACACAGGTACCGTGAACAGGTGCAGCGACTGACTGGTATATAATATAACACTGCTTGCGGTCACTTAGGTAGGTGCACTACTGAACAGGTATGCAGGGATTGGATTACAAATGTGCAGCTGTCACACACACACAGGTAGTCACTGAATGTGCTGGGCCTGGTAGTGGCACAGTAGGAATTACCAAGGGGCCAAGTTTCAGCAGCTGCGACTGACTCACAGGGCTGTATATGCAACACAAGTGTCTGTGGGACACACACAAAAAAAAAAGATCTTATGAACAACATTAGCTCTCAAAAGAGCTGTTGATGAGGAGGAGTGCTTTTTAGCATTAAGTATCAGCAAGGAGCGAGCTAATAAGCCTAACACAAGAGCCTAACTAAGCTTTCCCTATGTCTATACAGCAGGTTCTCTCCCTTCTCTAATTATTGCAGCCACACAAGTAAGTTGAAAAGGCTGATGCTGCCTGCCTTTTATAAGGGGGAGGGGGGGGGGGCTCCAGGAGGGATTGTAGCCTGATTGGCTACCCTGTGTCTGCTGTCTGCTGACTGTGATGTAGAGGGTCAAAGTTGTCCCTAATGATGTAGTATAGGGGGCGGGTCGAACTCGCATATAGTTCGCGGTTGACCATGAACGCGAACCACCGAAGTTCACGCAAATAAGTTTGCGTGCAAACCGTTCGGGCCATCTCTACTGATAATCTGGTGAATATGATCTTAATTATATCATTGATTAGCTGTGTTGAAGGGACTGCATTTGTTTTTTTTACCCTTGCAAAATGGATATCCCTTATAAGAATCTGAATAAAGTGAATGTGTTCTTGTACACGGCAGTGGCACTGACAATACTTTTGATGTGTCAGATAAATGGGTATTTGGAAGAGTCAGCAGCATGTATATAGTTCTCCGCAGTGATTAGTCAGGTTTTATCTTGTGTCAGTATCAGCCTGTTTGTGTGTCTGTCCCTCGGCTGTGCGTTCTTTGGGATCCTTGTTCCAGAACATGAGATCCGGCGTATTACCTGCACCGAACTGCAGAGTGGTCGCTGTACCTGACTGCTCTATTTGTGGTCTTGTCTCTAGCCAGTCCATCTACAAGACTCTGTTAGCTTGCAAAGGAGACCACCCACTGTCAGACAGGAGAAAAAGAAGGGACAGCCCAATATAGTGTAGTAAGTTGGGTGATGGGTAAATAGAAAAGTATATGATAGATATCTGAGGACCCACGTGTCCTGAAAGGGCGTGAAACTCACGTGAAACAGCTGTAGACAGAAGGGGCATTTGTTGTATCTGTTGCTGTGTGGCTTCAATAAACAGAAGTATTCCTATGGAGTGCCGGAGTCCGTGAATTTCTTCCTTAACTATATATGATAGATATACTCACAAGTCAGGGTTACCAATTAGGCAACCACTGTGTAGGCAGGTGAGGAGATTAGGCCTGTCGTCACTCAGCATTACGATGTCGCTCCCTGTAGATTAGGAGAAGAAAGGGAATTCAACCCCTCTACCAGGGATTGATGCTGATATTGTAAGGAGAACAGAGGCACCAACAGAATAAAATATATCTAAAAACTTTAAAATTCCTCGGGAGGCGGTGGTAGACTCATCTCCCCGAAGCAGACATGATACTGTCGGTTTTAGTACAAACAAATTTATTTATATACTCTAACATACAGGGCAACGCGTTTCGCAGGTATATCCCGCTTCTTCAGGCAATAACGAACAGGAGTACACACAGTGCAGTCTTAAGGTCACGATAAGCGCCTCTGTGCACTAAAACCGATAGTATCATGTCTGCTTCGGGGAGATGAGTCCACCACCGCCTCCCGAGGAATATTAAAGTTTTTAGATATATTTTATTCTGTTGGTGCCTCTGTTCTCCTTACAAACTCCGTCAGACAAGGTTTAATTTCCTGCCTGGGCATAATCTCCTGGCAAAATGCAGCTCAAGTCTTAATCTGGGTTTCTCATTTCACAACAAGTGCAGATGACTTATTGCACTGACCCCTAATCTGTGAAAAGAAAGGTGGGCGGCCATCTTTAACCCTGTTGTTGCTTAATACACCTTTTAGGTTTGTGTGTCCTGGTGTATGTGTATTAGGAGGATGAGGGGAGAGGTCAGTGTGCCCTGGTGTCTGTGTATTAGGAGGATGAGGGGAGATGTCAGTGTGCCCTTGGTGTCTGTGTATTAGGAGGCTGAGGGGAGAGGTCAGTGTGTCCTGGTGTCTGTGTATTAGGAGGATGAGGGGAGAGGTCAGTGTGCCCTGGTGTCTGTGTATTAGTAGGGTTAGGGGAGAGGTCAGTGTGCCCTGGTGTCTGTGTATTAGTAGGGTGAGGGGAGAGGTCAGTGTGCCCTGGTGTGTGTGACTTAGGAGGATGAGGGGAGAGGTTAGTGCGCCCTGGTGTCTGTGTATTAGGAGGATGAGGGGAGAGGTCAGTGTGCCCTGGTGTCTGTGTATTAGTAGGGTGAGGGGAGAGGTCAGTGTGCCCTGGTGTGTGTGACTTAGGAGGATGAGGGGAGAGGTTAGTGCGCCCTGGTGTCTGTGTATTAGGAGGATGAGGGGAGAGGTTAGTGCGCCCTGGTGTCTGTGTATTAGGAGGATGAGGGGAGAAGTCAGTGTGCCCTTGGTGTCTGTGTATTAGGAGGATGAGGGGAGATGTCAGTGTGCCCTGGTGTCTGTGTATTAGGAGGATGAGGGGAGAGGTCAGTGTGCCCTGGTGTGTGTGTATTAGGAGGATGAGGGGAGAGGTCAGTGTGCCCTGGTTTCTGTGTATTAGGAGGATGAGGGGAGAGGTCAGTGTGCCCTGGTGTATGTGTATTAGGAGGAGGAGGGGAGAGGTCAGTGTGCCCTGGTGTCTGTGTATTAGGAGGATGAGGGGAGAGGTCAGTGTGCCCTGGTGTCTGTGTATTTGGAGGATGAGGGGTGAGGTCAGTGTGCCCTGGTGTCTGTGTATTAGGAGGATGAGGGGTGAGGTCAGTGTGCCCTGGTGTCTGTGTATTAGGAGGATGAGGGGTGAGGTCAGTGTGCCCTGGTGTCTGTGTATTAGGAGGATGAGGGGTGAGGTCAGTGTGCCCTGGTGTCTGTGTATTAGGAGGATGAGGGGAGAGGTCAGTGTGCCCTGGTGTCTGTGTATTAGGAGGATGAGGGAAGAGGTCAGTGTGCCCTGGTGTCTGTGTATTAGGAGGATGAAGGGAGAGGTCAGTGTGTCCTGGTGTATTAGGAGGATGGGGGAGAGGTCTGTATGTCCTGGTGTTTGTGTATTAGGAGGATGAGCTGATTGGTCAGTGTGTCCTGGCATCCGTGTATTAGAGAGAGGTGATTGGTCATGTGGTCTGGCATCTGTGTATCAGACAGGGGTGATTGGTCAGTGTGTCCGGGCATCTATGTATTACAGAGGATTGGTCAGTGTGGTCTGGCATCTGTTTATTAGAGAATGGTGATTGGTAAGTGTGTCCTGGCATCTGTGTATTAGAGAGAGGTGATTAGTGTGGTCTAGCATCTGTGTATCAGACGGGGTATTAATACACACTAGCCTCACCTCTCCTTCTCTTGTATGTTGAAATACATGCTCTTGGTGTGGCACGGTGACTTATCTTTGTGTGTGTTGTGTGTGTGTGTAGCCAGAGTATTCTGCTGAATAACAAACTGCGCTGGATGGCCTTTTCTGAACTCCTGTGATGAGAAGCTGATATTTCAGACTTTAGTCTATTATGTGCCTGAAAGGCTCAGCAAACAATAGAGTGGAATACAAGAAGCAGATGATTTCCCTCCATTCACCTCTCATCTTCTATCAGACAAACTGACATTCGCTACATTTCCATCATCTTCTCCTGATGTTTCATTCATTGACCCTTTCCTGATGCCCGACACATCGAGGTGCTGACTGACAAATCCCTTTAATGTCCGTCTCTGGTGAATTATGGCCTGAAAAATATGTTTTCAATAAGCCTTTCGGTTCAGTTCCTATCAGAGCTGTAAGTGAATGGCAATTCGATCTTCCCCCGTCGTTTGTGTGGGTTCCCCCTGGTTCTCGGGTTTCCTGCCACTGCCCATAGCTGGATGCCCTGCACTCATGCCCTGCTGTGTGTGGGGGCTCATGGTATGAAATGTTTACACTTTTATAGTGATTTTCTCCAGTTGGACTCAAGTGCTTGAGAGCTGCAGCCACTAAGTTGCAGTGTTGTCTCTTTTTAAAAACGCAACGCAAGCGCAGCAGTGTGTACAGGCCCAAAAGTGTATGGACAGATTTCAAGGTATTATGCCTCTCTGCTTCCCCCTGCACAAGTTTAACCTCCTGGGGACTGCCGAGCATAAATCCTACGCCGCACTTGTGGCTGCCTAAACCTGATGCGGCATAGGATTTACCCCACCTGCTCTTTCTGCTCCTGCCGCGATGGCACGCAATTGAAAGGGGAGATTAAGCTGTCATATGGCAGCTGACCTCTCCCTTCACTGATCACGAGCTATAGCGATTTGCTCCTGAACACGTTATCACTACGATCGCCCGCTGACCGTGGACATCATTGTAAGCAGCAGCTCTAGGAGGGGAAGAAGAGCACCAGGACTCACCTTTCTGACAATCACCTGGCGAATGTCACTCCCCTCCTCTCTGCCTGGCATCCCTGCCTGCTCGCTCTGCCTCTAATGTTGGGTCCCGGCTTGATGACATCATCCAGCCGGGACCTGGAACAGCAGTGCGAGCATGGATGCCAGGCAGAGTGGAGGGGAGTATATCTGCTCATTGCTGGAGCTTGGGAGGTGAGTAATGGCTGCTGGCTATACGGGGGACACCTATCTATACTGGGGACACCCATGCCTAGCAATCTATACTGGGGATAAATGTGCCCCCCCCCCATGTGTGAAAATGCTCTGGTCCTTAAGGGGGTTAGGCTGCCGGACCCCAGAAGATTAAGCCCACATTTGTACCCATAAATAATGCCCAAGTACATTTTTATACACCCCCAAATCTGGTCACATGCCTGTGTGCCTGTTTACAAAACTCCTTTAAATCGTCACGCTGTGAGTGTACTTTTGTTCCTCCCTCAATCATGTGTGCTGCTCAGGCATTTCAGGATGGGTGAGAAGGGGAAAAGCAGCTCAAGCTTTTTCTTTCAATCAAGGGAAGGTATATCTAGAGAAACCGTAGATGGGCTTTCCTACCTGTTCTTTACCCAGCCATGCAAGCTTTGGATTGATATCAGAGAGCATAGCATAGTAGAGGTTTGCGTCACTTCTCAGTATCGAATTGATCTTCCCATCTCAACCAAAGAGGAAAGCTATGATTGCTAGTGGGAACAGTTGGGTGGGGGCTGCAAGCCTGCCAGTTCTCTTTCTGTTGATCTCAAGCCCCCATAGCTTATAGCTTGGAGAATGGGATGGTTGCTCGTATTTTCCTTCTTTTTAATGTGTAAATTAAAACTAATAATAGTATGTCTGAGCTCAGCGATGCTTATTTGACATAAGAGCATGTTATAACTATCTACATTTACAGGATTTTTCTTTATTTATAATCTCAAGTGCAATGAACCTATAGCCTCCCTCAAGACTGCGCTGGTCTTTAAATTTCACAGTTGCAGCCACTGAGCATTGGCTCTATGTAAACAGTATGAGGCGTGATGTACTACATACTGTATATGGCCACCCATTCTATTGCTCTGTATAGGAACCTGGACTGCTGGTGCCAATGCTTTAGAGCACCTCCTCATTTTTTTTTACATAGCTCGAGTCAGGAAGCAGATGCTGTGTAACAATTGTTACATCCCAAGCAGGGATTGCTGAGCCTCATAGTTGAATACCTGTGGGCGGCACCAATCCCCTTAGACTTGCAGTGCTTACAGGCATTTGTCATACACTACGGCAGTTTAGTTTGCTAGTGGAGCCATTTTACTTTTGCAGGTGGTTAAAGTGGTTGTACAGCATTTACCTGGCACCGCATGCAAGTCTTTTATGGGTGTTTCTCAGCAGAACCATATATTGGACATTGCATGGAGCATTCAAGAACCATGATACATGACTGTGCAACCCCCAACCTCCTGTTTAAGTCCTGTTATTGGGTTACATGGGGTGTTCATTGATCGGTCGTTGCTTTTTTTTTTAACCATTTTATCCCACGGGTTATTTTCACCTTATGGTCCAGAGGAATTTTCACATTTCAGCACTTCTCCCACTCATTCCTCAATAACTTTATCACTACTTATCACAACAAAATGATCTATACCTTGTTTTTTCTGCCACCAATTAGGCTTTGGGTGATACATTATGCTAAGAATTATTTTAATGGGAATAATAATTTAAAAAAAAACAAAAAAAATGGAAAAAGTGCATTATTTCTCAGTTTTCGGACCATTATAATTTTAAAATAAAACGTTCTACTGTGGATATTTGCCCATTTGTCCTGGTTATTGCAATGTTTAAATTATATCCCTAGTCTAATGTATGGTGACAATATTTTATTTGGACATTTATTTCTGTTTCACTTCCATCACTAATTACAAGCCCATAATATAATAATAATATACCCTCTTGACATACATATTAAGGCCAGAAACCCACTAGGAGCGAACAAACTGTTGCTAATGTAATGCTATGGGTGTGATCCCACTTAAGCGATGTGATTTTATAAAAATCCCCCATAGCATTGCATTAATAAGACCTTTTCTCAAATCGGTAGCGATTAGAAATCGCTCCTAGTGGGTTTCTTGCCTAAAACATTTTTCGTCCCTGAAGTCTGTAGGTGTTTATTGGCTACAAGATGCCTAAATAGGAAGTAGGAAATAGGAAGTACGCTAAATAGGAAGTAATGTGTGGCTGTGTTACTTCGGAAGTGATGCAGGCATCTCATTGATGCCAATGATCACGTGGACCTAGAAGGGAGATTAATGAACGGGAACTTTGTTCCCATTCATTCATCTAATGATTGTCAGGAGCGGTGGAAACGAGCGAGCGGTGGAAACGAGCGAGCGGAAGGAAGCGTGGCGGCACAAGTGGTACAAAATCAGAGAGTGATCACTGTTTTTGAACAAAAACAGTGATCATTCTCGCCGGACAGTACAGATTGGCTCAGGGGACTTCTGTCTACTACCACCAATTCCCCCCCCCCCCCCCCCTGTCGCTGGGACCAGCGCGATCGCGGGCTTCCGCCCACATGATTGCGTGCACAGCCCCGTAGACTGCACGGACATGAGTCTCACATCCCTGGGACTACAGCAGCACCTGCCGTGGGCGTGAGACTCACGACCATGAGGCAGTAATGATTAAGGACTCTTTTTATTTTCAAAAATGTTTTAACAACAAACAAAAGCAGTACACGTACATAAGAGAACGTATCAGAAAAAGGTGCACAAATCCAGCATGCTTTGGACGACCTTATAGAAATGGATGAAACTGGTGCAGTAATCCAGCATGGCACCTAAAGTCACTTAAATGGTAATCGACGGTAGAGAAACAGTCCTTGGAAACCGAAATATAAATGTTGCAGTATCAGTAATGTAGCAGTAATAAGTGGAGGACCCTTCCATAAACAGGCCACAGTCTTAAGGGTCATATGATCAAGGCGTGTCTCTCAAAAAAGTTAGGAGAGCCCAGGGCCCAAGTAGGATAATACACCTGAGCTCCCTACAGATTGCAAATAAAAACATATAGCACTTGTAGGTGGAAAAGAGTGATTACCCTCAAGAGCATGGCCCAGAAATATAAAAAAAAAATCCATAAGCTTAAAGGTTCAGTACTGAGACTCTAAAGGAAGTTCTGTCATACCACCCTCAGCAGACAAGTACATTCATGCATACATATGAGGGAGAGATAAGACAAATACAACAAGAAGACCAGTGACAGTCCAGAGGCAACAGCATCATCACTACGTATGGAATCATCAACTTTACAATTGCTTGTCTAATCGCTACACTATGTAACTAACTAATCAGGAATATCAAGAAACTATTAGTATAAGAATAACAAGAATCCATTTAATATCAAACATAAAGAATAACCTCAGATGATTATCATTTTACAAGTACAAAGCTGTGTAGCACTCCAGACTCTCATAAAAAAGAACAGAAAGAATGAGATCCAGTGCTGCCCCCCCCCCCCCATCCCATCCCATCCTTACACCATGTCCGACATCCAGCTGTATCAAGAGGTATAGGTAGAGATCCAGTACCTAATTGATTAGTCCAAAATAGGTATGAAGTCAAACCCTGTAGTATCTAAAAATTTCTCCTCCCAGAATCTCCAGATTTTCCTGTATTTTATAGGGCATCTTCTATTTAGAAATGTAGTTGTATACAGTAGCAGTAGAGTATTGGAACTTCGCCCTGTCGTCAAAAAAGGTGTGAGACCTGCAGACACATCTACTCCACAAGATACACACACAAAGGGAGGGAGCACCCATGAACAAAGGACATGTGGTGTGTCAATGCCTCAAGTCACAGTATCATGTGACCTACAAGCAGCAAAGTCTACAAAGGCAGTCTCCACCGCATAAAATATCGCTTTTTATTTAAAAATCCTTAAAAATATTCCATAAAAAATGGCCATAGCGACAGCACGCTGTTTCAAGGTACCAGCGGGCTGTCACTGTGGCCATTTTTTATGGAATACTTTTAAAGATTTTTGAATAAAGAGCTATATTTTACTCTGTGGTGCCTGCCTTTGTGGACTTTGCTACATCTATTCCACTGAGAGGATATCAATACCAGGTACACAACAGGAATACAGGTTAAAAGGCTCCTTTTCCTGTGAATCTACTAACCTGGTATATACAGTATGATCATGTGTGCAAAATGCCCCAAAGGAACTTACATGGGAGAAACAGGGCAAACTCTACGCAAATGTAAGAACGGACACAGATGCACTATTAACGATACCAAATGTAAACTCCCAGTCCCCACACACTTTCGTTCCCATGGACACAGCTTAAAGGGACTCCGAGCAGTGCAGAAACTATGGAAAGATGCATATCATTTTAAAGCTCTCTTTCTCCCCTCTCCAATGATATATAAACCGCCGCCCTACGCCTTTTTTTTCCGCTATTTTCGCGATTGAAATTGCCACGGCCGCGATTTCAATCGCGAAAATAGAGAAAACTAAAAGGCGTAGGGCGATGATTTAGGTGTCGCCAGAAAGAGGAGAAAGAGAGCTTTAAAATGATATCCATCTTTCCATAGTTACTTGTATTACACAGGACGACTTTTTCCTAAAGTGAGCAGCTCCATTCTGTTGAATGGAGCTGCTGACACTGGGGAAAGTGTCGCCCTGTGTAATACAAGTAACTATGGAAAGATGGATATCATTTTAAAGCTCTCTTTCTCCTCTTTCTGGCGACACCTAAATCGTCGCCCTACACCTTTTAGTTTTCTCTATTTTCGCGATTGAAATCGCAGCCGCAGCAATTTCAATCGCGAAAATAGCGAAAACTAAAAGGCGTAGGGCGGCGGTGTATATATATCATTGGAAAGAGGAGAAAGCAAGCTTTAAAATGATATGCATCTTTCCATAGTTTCTGCACTGCTCGGAGTCCCTTTAAGTGATCTGCCCTGGAGGGTGGCTTTACATCACAAAATGAGAAACTAATAGCAGAGACAAAATGTGTATGTTGGTTCAAATTTGTAGATGAAATATTGAACAGGGATACCAATTTCTTAAATTGCTATGAGGTTGATAATGATATTTAATGTCATAATTCTTTTTCAGCCAGTCTACCTGCATCCATTCTTTTTCCAGCCAACTCTTGAACTAGGAATTTAAGATGTCTGTGTGCCAGGCAGAGTCTGTTTGTTTAAATTAATGCATTGTAAAACAACATGTATTTATGTTTCCTAAAAAATCCATGTATGCCCTTTGATGTTGCATGTATATAGTTCTCTGTTCTAACATCTAGGAAGCATACAGGATACAGTCTGACGAAGGCTCAATAGCGGAAAGCTTACTCTTATATATTTTTAAGTTAGCCAATAAATGGTATCATCCTGGTTTTAAACTTTTTAGTTTTATATAGAGGCAGTGATTTATAGACAGATCATGCCCTAGTGCCCAACGTTGGTAGAGAGGTCCTTTTCAAAATGTAAGGATTTTTTTTTCTGACCTGAAAGCTTAACAACTGAACAAGTACTTGTTTATACTTTGTGAGATTGTTTTCCCCAAGTCTCCCCAACAGTAACAGGCCTGGCTCCAATGGCCAAAAAATTTGAAGAAATGTATTCATCACCCCTAAAATTATTACTCCGGAGAGTGACCCAGTGCTAGAAATGTGGGGAGTAAGAAGATAAGGGAAGCCTCTGGACTATCTACAGTATTCCCAATACTAAGGGATGTATCTATTTTTTTAAATCTAAATTCACTTTAGTATTGCTTGCTCATGCAGCACATGTTGGTGTGGTGTATCTGTGTCCAGAATTGTGTCCATCCAACGTACGTTTCACTATACCGCAGTCATTGTTGGTTATAACATGTCACCAAGATGACATTTTTGGACACTAATCAGGAAGAAGGCCACCATTTTTACATAACATAAGGATACTTGACTTGTTAGCACTGTGACCAAAACATAAATAATCTACCAAGCTTGACCCATTCCAATTCTGTTGGTCCAGAAGACAGAATTTTTAGTAAGGCAGCTTCTAGTTTATCATCACAACAGAACAGAAATGCCTCCCGTATCTTATCGCTGGCAGTGAGATGAATTTCACGGATCAGCTTCTCTACTGATGATTCCTCCTAATTAAAGGTGGAGAGACTGTTCCTAGTATGCTATAATCCATGTCTACCTCCTTACATGGTTGGCATTGCCACCAGCTTTGGCAGAGAAGACTGTATAGAGCCGGAAGGGCAGATCTATCAATGGACAAGTCAGACCTTATGGGGATAATTTATGAGAGTGTCAAGTTAGACAAAGGGGTTAGACCTATTTTGTTTTTTCTGCTGTCTGTAACCCACTTTCTGTGGTACCACTATTTTATACCACTACTTTATACTGAGAAAATAAATTTAAGGTAAATCTTTAACATCGGGCAATCTCCACTAACTACCGGTACATTTATCTTTTATTATTGAATATAAAACGACCCTTACCAAGTTTTTTTTTTGCTTTTCATCCTCACCAGGGGGCTTGTTATTGCGGGTATCATTATTATTATTATTATTATTATGTATTTATATTGCACTGGTTTTGTGTACTGCACCTTACAGAACACATTGACGGATCATTAAACCTTGAAATTTACATGTGCAAGCAGAAGGTCCCTCATACAACAATCCTCCCCAATGGGGACACAGTCAGCTGTAAAAAGCAGCACAACAAAACGGGCTCTAAGGCCTTGTTCACATCATGACGTGCAGATGGGCACCCCTTCTGCCATTCTTGCGTGTCGCACATCATACGCGCTTCCAAATGTGCATGGAAGTGCATCATGATGTGAACGAGGCCTAAGTCTAACCCCTTTTCCAACTATCTAGGAATAAAATACTTATTCCTGGTATCAGGTTTTAAAGTGTATAGGTAGTATCCCAAATTATCTCACCACTGCAACTCTTCCCCTGCACAGAGTACGTACAGTATCTCCCAAAAGCGAGTACACCGCTTACATTTTTTTGAACTATTTTATTATATCTTTTCATGGGACAACTCAAAATGTGACACTTTGATACAATGTATAGTAGTCCTTATACAGATTTTATAACATTGTAAATTTGCTGTCACATCACAATAACTTAAAGGGACACTGTAGCGGGTCAGGGGAAAATGAGTTGAAGTTACCCAAGGCTTCTAATGGTCCCCCACAGACATCCTGTACCCGCGCAGCCGCTCACCGATGCTTCGGCCCCGCCTCCGGTTCACTTCTGGAATTTCAGACTTTAAAGTCTGAAAACCACTGCAACTGCATTGCCATGTCCTCGCTTCCCCTGATGTCACCAGGAGCGTACGGCACAGGCACAGACCATACTGGGCCTGCGCAGTACGCTCCTGGTGCCATCAGCGGGGGTGAGGACACGGCAACACAGGCGCAGTGGTCTTTTAGAAGTGAACCAGAGGCGGGGGCCGGAGCATTGGGGAGTGGCTGTGAGGGCACAGGATGTCTGTGGGTGACCATTAGAAGCCCCGGGTAACTTCAACTCATTTTCCCCTGACCCCCTACAGTGTCCCTTAAACACGCAGCCAGTAATGTCTAAACCACTAGTAACAAGTGAGCATACCCCAAGTGAAGAATGTCAAAATAGGTGCCTTGAAGTTCTGTAAATTACCAAAGCCCATTGAGCGGTAACAGCAGAAGTATGGAGCTGTGTGTCTTTTGTTACATGCTGTTACATGCAGTAAGGGCATTACAATAGTAAGAGGCATCCCCGACATCCCTTTAGAATGCACATCCCTTGCTATAATGCACATCCCTTGCTATAATGCCTCTGCTTGCTCTTAATCTCTGCCCATTAGTCTTTCTTAACATTTTAATTTAATTGCCGAAGCTTAGGTGAACTCCAAGAGACTTTACATATGTCATACTTGGGTGATTTTACACACTAGTTCCTCCACTAGTTCCTCGCATATTCAAACAGGAACTAAATGGGCTACACTACTGAAGGGTTTCTGGGGAAATCTGTTTTGTTCCTATTCTCTGCTGGCTGCGTAGGACTAGAAAAGTTTTGTCCCGCCAGAGAAGCCTGCGGGTCCTATCAAAATCCGATCAGGAGACAGGGGCTGTTTCTATTGGCTCCCTGCTCCTGTCAGTCACAGGTGTCTCTGCTTCTGCTTGCGTGAGTCACGGTTCCCAGCACAGACTCACACAGACTTCCATTGCTAAGATCACTGCCTAATGGTGCCCATACATGGTACAATTTTTTCATCCAATCTTACCATTTCTATGTAATATAAAGGAACTGCCTAAATTATCCTTTCAGTATATTCACTTAATTTACCCTTATACTACATAGAAATGGTAAGATTGGATGAAAAAAATTGTACCATGTATGGGCTCCATAAGTATGATTGTATTTGTTTTTTATGGCACTCATGGTAATGATGCAAACCTGAATGCTGCAATATATATATGTAGAATGCTGTTGTACCGAGCATAGGCGGATGGGTGGTCAAGTAGCCTGTTATTTTTTGGGCATAATGTATTTGTTGCACTTTTTCCTCACACACATGCCCCTGGATCTCTCTCAAGCCCTCCTTCGCCTCTGAATAACTTTTAGCTGGTACAGCACTGGTTTAAAAGGCTCCATTTTGGCTAAAGGCATATGACAAACAGCTGTGCTGGAGATATTATGAACAGTAAATAGAGTGCAAACACGCCCACTTTTTGTTTGATATATACACATTTTGATAAGTTTACCACCCACTTACTGATCCATCAATGGGATGAAACCGAACATTTAATATTTACATTCGATAACTAGTGAATGCAGATTTCATATCCATTTGTTCAGTAAATTAACGAACATTCAAAAAAAACTCTTTGATAACTTTTGATGAACTGAAGCCATTATCTGCTATAAAAATCATCAGGTGTTTTGAGAATTACCTGCAGCATCTTGAAGGGGCATTTTACATGTAGACATTAATATTTGTATGGCCTGATGTGTTCATTGGGTGTAACTGGGAGCAGCTTTTGTACCGTGAGACCGCAAGCAAAGTAAGTTGTATTCTTCCTATGCAAAAATCTGCTGCACCCAGCTATGGAATGCATGATGTACCATCTGATTTATTACAAACTGTCACATTAGTGGAATTGAAATACAGAGCTGCAGTATGTGTATCAGGCAGGTATCTTCTGTAGCAGATGTAATTTTGTCTGAAATACTGCCACCCAGTGTCAACAAGAAGTACTGCTGGAGGGCTCTACAGAAGTTTAATTTAATGTATTCACTTTATTTAATTATCATCATGCACATTATTATTATTTTTTATTTATATATAGCGCCAACATATTCCACAGCGCTTTACAAAGCACTTGTACAGGTTAATAATTTCTGTGGCTTTTTACTTGCTTATCGTCAATTGTATTGATCCTTTGATTTTTATTTTACTTTATCTTTTATCTTCCATGGTGCTGTTAAGTTAAATATTTTACAAACAAGCTTCAGCGCTTTGAGTCCCCAAGTAGAAAAGCGCCATAAAAAAATAAATATATTATTATTACATAGACAAACGAGAGCAAAACAAAACAGTTGCACTATTAGTGGTGTAGCCCCCCAAGCACTCTATACATAATTGATACGCGCACCAAAACCTGCCAAGGACAACAACAGTGTCAGAGGTGCAAGAAGGGGATGGGGAACAGTTTGTTAATGATTACCACTATTCAAAGCATCTATAGAAGGCATTATTATTACCTGCACGGGAACAATATAGAGTTAATACTGTGGTTGAGGGAATGCCCCTCTGGCCCAAGGGCCCCGGTGCGATCACAACCTCTGCAACCCCTATTGCTACGCCACTGTACACTATGTATATATAGATGGGACATACAGTAATTCCAAGATACTATAAAAAAGAGGGCCCTGCCCTTACAAGCTTATATAGACAGAGGAAAGACACCAGAGGTAATGGGAGGGTTAGTAAGTGGTGCTATGTGTTTTGTGTGTGCCTTAGTTGGAAGTAATGGTCATTCAGTAACCAGGTTAAATGGCCTAGATCAAATGATATACTTCCTTGGCAAAGTGATGTTTAGGTTGCATGTGAACATTACTAAAATTAGAAAGCATCAGTCTGATGTGGAAACTGAGTGCCAGAGGATGTGGGAATGTAAAGAGACGTCTTAAAGGGAATCTGATACTCGCCTAAGGAGAAGGAAGGCTCTGGGTCCTACAGATATGTGGTATAACAACAGAGGCGCCAAGTAGAGTAAAATTAGTTAAAATTGTTAAAAAGGGGGAAGTGGGTGGACTCACCTCCCTTCTGAAAAAATGGCTAGACAACGGGCAGGTTACTTCAAGTTTAAAGTAACATTTATTATGAGCTCCAAAAGTGCAACGCGTTTCACGGGTAACAGTCCCGCTTCTTCAGGCAAACAATTTTTGGAGGGAGCAAAGTCGGGTCAAGAGCCAGATATAGCGCCTCTTGACCCGACTTTGCTCCCTCCAAAAATTGTTTGCCTGAAGAAGCGGGACTGTTACCCGTGAAACGCGTTGCACTTTTGGAGCTCATAATAAATGTTACTTTAAACTTGAAGTAACCTGCCCGTTGTCTGGCCATTTTTTCAGAAGGGAGGTGAGTCCACCCACTTCCCCCTTTTTAACAATTTTAACTAATTTTACTCTACTTGGCGCCTCTGTTGTTATACCACATAACTGTTTAGTCCACCCTTGGTGGAGGGGTGTATCCCCATTTTCTTCTATCTACAGAGAGCGACTTCTTAACCCTGAGCGGGGTCAGGTTACAATTCTCCCCGCCTACTTATCCAGTGGTTGCCTTGGAGGCGACCCGTCCTTGTGAGTATAACCATTGTGTGTGTTTGCATCAGACATCACCTCATTAACATACTACACCATATTGGGCTCTCGGTTCTCCCCCTTTCTTTCAAGCCTGGGTCCTACAGAGCCTCCCCGGTCTCATACCTCCATACCTCCCAACTTTTTCACATAAGAAAGAGGGACATAAGAAA
This sequence comes from Hyperolius riggenbachi, assembly GCF_040937935.1. Taxonomy (NCBI): domain Eukaryota; kingdom Metazoa; phylum Chordata; class Amphibia; order Anura; family Hyperoliidae; genus Hyperolius; species Hyperolius riggenbachi. The sequence continues at coordinate 376,114,208 of NC_090648.1, forward strand.
CATGCCCCTGACACACCCCTAATCACGCCCCTGACACACCTAGTCACGCATACCATAAAGATTTCATAAGAAATATTAGTATTTGTTGTTTTAGAATTCAAACTACACTGGTCCTTTCTATCCTGGTCTATTTTCCTTCATATTAACACAAGAAACTAAGAAATATATATATTTAAAGGATGGAAATGAATCAATTTTATTGGAATTCCACATGAAAGACCAATACAAAGTGGAGTACATGTGAGAAGTGGAACAAAAATCATACATTTTTTTACAAATAAATAACTGCAAAGTGGGGTGTGCGTAATTATTCGGCCCCCTGAGTCAATACTTTGTAGAAGCACCTTTTGCTGCAATTACAGCTGCCAGTCTTTTTAGGGGATGTCTCTACCAGCTTTGCACATCTAGAGACTGAAATCCTTTCCCATTCTTCTTTGCATAACAGCTCCAGCTCAGTCAGATTAGATGGACAGCGTTTGTGAACAGCAGTTTTCAGATCTTGCCACAGATTCTCGATTGGATTTAGATCTGGACTTTGACTGGACCATTCTAACACATGGATATGTTTTGTTTAAAACCATTCCATTGTTGCCCTGGCTTTATGTTTAGGGTCATTGTCCTGCTGGAAGGTAAACCTCTGCCCCAGTCTCAAGTCTTTTGCAGACTCCAAGAGGTTTTCTTCTAAGATTGCCCTGTATTTGGCTCCATCCATCTTCCCATCAACTCTGACCAGCTTCCCTGTCCCTGCTGAAGAGAAGCACCCCCTGAGCATGATGCTGCCACCACCATATTTGACAGTGGGAATGGTGTGTTCAGAGTGATGTGCAGTGTTAGTTTTCCGCCACACATAGCGTTTTGCATTTTGGCCAAAAAGTTCCGTTTTGGTCTCATCTGACCAGAGCATCTTCTTCCACATGTTTGCTGTGTCCCCCACATGGCTTGTGGTAATCTGCAAATGGGACTTCTTATGCTTTTCTGTTAACAATGGCTTTCTTCTTGCCACTCTTCCATAAAGGCCAACTTTGTACAGTGCACGACTAATAGTTGTCCTACGGACAGATTCCCCCACCTGAGCTGTAGATCTCTGTAGCTCGTCCAGAGTCACCATGGGCCTTTTGACTGCATTTCTGATCAGCACTCTCCTTGTTCGGCCTGTGAGTTTAGGTGGATGGCCTTGTCTTGGTAGGTTTACAGTTGTGCCATACTCCTTCCATTTCTGAATGATCGCTTGAACAGTGCTCCGTGGGATGTTCAAGGCTTTGGAAATCTTTTTGTAGCTTAAGCCTGCTTTAAATTTCTCAACAACTTTATCCCTGACCTGTCTGGTGTGTTCTTTGGACTTCATGGTGTTGTTGCTCCCAATATTCTCTTAGACAACCTCTGAGGTCGTCACAGAGCATCTGTATTTGTACTGACTGTGTGTGTGTGTGTGTGTGTGTGTAAAGGGTATCACAATTTTTTTAATATATTCCAATAATCACTATAGGTAAAGTTGAAAGCACTTAAAATGGTCCTCTCCAACAGATCCATTTTAGAACATCATATACAGTACAATAGCATGTCATTCATAAGTGGTAATCATATAGAGAATAAGTATAGCAAGAATGATGCAATCACCTGAGGTGCTCATCTAGAGCTACCATCAGGTGAGAACCAGAGTTCTATAGTATTATACCAAATTGTGCAGCATATAAAGTGAGGAGGGTCCTAGAAGACCAAAAAACAAAACACCTGCGCATACATACAGTGCATATAAATTCAACCATGAACTTGAATGTACAAAAAAAAAATCACAGTACTTGGGCTTCCAAAGACTGACCGCTCCGTACTGCGCACCGGCGATTGCCCTCTCTCAAGCACTCGCGCATGCGCAGTACAGAGCCGCGGGTCTTCAGGAGCCTGAGCGCTTCTGAAGACTGCCGAAGTCTCCCGCGGCAGGAGATTTAAATGGAGGAGCCTGTGGGGGGACGAGGTGACCGGCATAACAACGGGAAGGCTCTGTAGGACCCAGTGCCTTCTCTCCCTTTAGGAGAGTATCTGTTTTTTTTATTTTTAAAGTCGCTTCAGACTCACTTTAAATGGAATCTGAAGTGAAAAATAAAGCTATGATGTAATGAATTGATATGTGTAGTACATATTGTTTCCAGTACAGGAAGAGAAAAGAAATTTAGTCTACAGTGCTCCTTTCTGAAGCACATATCTCAACATGTCTCTTACTGTTTCTTGTTTGTTTAAGCTTTTACTGCAGAGCTATTGACCCTTTGAACTTTCCTGCTTTGTAAGCTTTTACTGCAGAGCTATTGACCCTTTGAACTTCCCTGCTTTGTATCATAGTTTAAAATACAGAGTATAGTTTGTAAACTGCAAATATTAGAGCATGATACAATGTAAAAAAAAAAGACAGAGACACTTTTCTATGCTACTAATGCCCTATGAATTATCAGTACTACACATACAATTAGTTGTATCATACGATTTTTTTTTCGGTGTCGTTATAAGCCTAGTACACACATCACATTTTTAAAAAGGCCAATCGCTGGACAATTTTAGCACCTCCATGTAGAATGAGAGCTTACCTACACTATCTGTTCATAGTATTCAAAATCCGTTTGCCTTTGTACTACTTGGAGGTGGTAATATTGGCCAGTGATTGGCTATTCAAAATTGAAAGTGTGTAGCAGGCTTAAGGTGGATGAGAGGAGGAGATAATTAGCAAAGCGCAGAACTCCCATTGAATGGTATGTGAAAATGAGTGCAGCAATGTATGGAGGAGCAAGATTAGAGAGACAGAGAAGCAACATCCGAGACAGCAGAGATCGGGATAAGCAGGGAAGTTGCAGCTTGGTGCATTGGTAGACCACAGAAGTGGTGTTACAGCAGTCTAGTGGGGATTGTCATTTTGTTTGTGTCCTGTGTTTGAAAGGAATAAATCTATGCTATTATGCTGCCCCATGATATACTTACCCGGGGCTTCCTCCAGCCCCTTGCAGCCGACATGTCCCATGCAGCATCTCCGCTCGCAGCTGCCGGCCCGGGGTCCCCGCTGGACTGGATTTAACAGCAACGCTTGGGCGGGCACAGTAGAGGACGACCTGGCGGTCGGCCTCTGCACTGGCGGTGACCCCAGGCCGGCGGCTGCGAGCGGAGCTGCTGCATGGGACATGTCGGCTGCAAGGGGCTGGAGGAAGCCCCGGGTAAGTATATCACTTACCTGCTGCAGAGGATGCAATTGCTCTGCTCTGTAAGGAATTTGTAAGGAATCTTCAATAAATAACCTGGAACCTGCAAGGGATCTGCCAGCAATCTGCAAGAAAGAACCTGCAAGGTATCAGCAAGGATTGTGGAAGAAGTAATCTGCCAGGAATCTGCAAAAAAAACATCCTGCAGAGAAGCAGCCACAATCAGCAACAAAAATGAAGAATTGATTCTGTCACTTCCTGCCAGCACTGATCGTGCACTTCCGGTTTAGGGGAGGGGGGTACCATCTGTGTGGGCATGTAGTATTACATGCCTACTAAACATGGGGACAGAGATCGGGCTTTGCTGGGGGCCAGATGTGCTGCAAACCGCCGCTGAAAAAATGTCCCGCATAGCGTGACATACGTCAGGAACGGGAAATTTGCGATGTCCCGCTATGCGGGACATACGAGTAGAAAAACTATTTGGGGGTTACTAAGAGATACTATACAAGACTTTATAGTAGAAAATAATCTTATGTCTCATCATCAGCATGGGTTTACTAAAGACAGGTCCTGTTTGACTAACATGCTCAGCTTTTATGAGGTAGTGAATGCTAAGGTGGATATTGGGAATGCTGTAGATGTGATATACTTGGACTTTGCAAAGGCCCTTGACACTGTTTCCCACAAAAGTCTGGTGCAAAAGTTGAGGATGCAAGGACTGGGGAAGAGTCTGTGTGCATGGATAGGGAACTGGCTAGTGGAGCGAAAACAAAGAGTTGTGGTCAATGGATCATACTCAAAAAGGGTGACTGTTAGCAGTGGGGTCCCACAGGATTCAGTACTGGGCACCGCACAAACATTCAGATAAGTACTTAGCTTCCCCTTAAGTTGGCTCTAGACTACAACACGTACACTACATGGTATAGACATATAACTATTGTAGGGATTAGATTGTGAGCCCCTCTGAGGGACAGTTAGTGACAAGACAATATACTCTGTACAGCACTGCAGAAGATGTCGGCGCTATATACTAAATAATAATCATGTAATCATGTATTTTTAATAGCATTACATTATTTTTGCATTTTTCCATCCTAATCCTGTTGGATCTCTCAGCTGCTTTTGATACAGTTGACCATGAAATCCTGCTTAACAGACTGCAGGAGTACTGTGGCATCAGTGGATCAGTCCTCCAGTGGTTCAGATCATTCCTGACTGACAGAACACAGAGAGTATGCCTAGGACCTATAATGTCCAAACCTGCACCTCTACAATTCGGAGTGCCACAAGGATCAATCCTATCCCCTCTGCTGTTTGCAATCTACATGTTGCCACTCGGTACACTTATCCAACGACATGGCCTGACGTACCACTGCTACGCCGATGACACACAGCTATACCTGTCCTTCAAACCTGGTGGAACAGACCCTACCCCAAAAATAAACTCTTGCTTAGCTGAGCTTCAGGCATGGATGAATGATAACTGGTTGAAACTGAATGCTGACAAAACTGAGGTCCTGTTTGTCCAAAGCCAGTGCCCGCCATCAAAACAGCTCTATCCTAAAGCAACACCAATCAGGATTGGGAATTCAGACATAAACAGCTCCAACCTTGTGCGCAGCCTTGGCGTACTAATCGATGGGGAATTGAGTTTCAGAAACCAAATTTCATCTGTAGTTAAATCTTCCTTCTTTCATCTGAAGAACATTGCAAAGATTAAACATCTGATTCCCCCAGAGGATCTTCAAACCCTAGTCCACGCCTTCATCACATCACGGCTGGACTACTGCAATGCCCTTTATGCTGGCCTCCCCAAAAAGGACCTGCGTCGCCTGCAATTAGTGCAGAATGCTGCTGCCAGATTGCTAACAAACCAGCCTCGCCACTGTCACATTACACCGATCCTTCGCTCACTGCACTGGCTACCAGTAGAATGGAGAATACTCTTCAAGATTGGACTGCTGACATTCAAATCCCTGCACAATCTGGGCCCTGGATACATGAAGGACTTGCTGAAGCTGCACCACACCTCTCACAACCTCAGATCAGCAAGTTCTATAAACTTGATCACTCCCAGAGTGCACCTCAAAAAATCTGGAGACAGAGCCTTCTGTCATGCTGCCCCTACTCTTTGGAACTCCCTACCACACCCAGTAAAGACAGCACCATCCCTGGAGCTATTCAAATCCAGACTGAAAAGCCACCTGTTTAGCCTGGCATTTCCAGATTTATAAAATTCTTCCTCTGTACCACGATGGTCGGAGCCATGCTTATGCGCTTTGAGTCCTACGGGAGAAAAGTGCTTTACAAATGTTATTTGTTGTTGTTGTTGTTTGTTGTATTCACAATTGCATCTGTGATTCTTGGTGCATCTTGAATTTGGACAACAGGTCTGTTTTTTTGTCATGTGTGATTTGTGTCTAAATGATAGTCAGTGGAAATGAAGAATAAACACATTTTGTGCAAACAATCGCATGTGACTTTTTAAGTTAGTTAGATGCATATTCACTTAATTAGATGTAAATTCACTTAACCCCCTTGCCGTTCCAATTACTGCGGCAAGGAGGCAGTGCAGCACTTTTTTTTTATTTTTTAAGATCATGTAGCTAGCCTAGCGGCATCCCCCTATCTACTTCGATTGCCGCCGGCGATCTGTGCAAGCAGGAAATCCCGTTGAGAACGGTATTTCCTGCAGGGCTTCCCCCGTCGCCATGGCGACGGGGCGGGATGACGTCACCGACGTCATGGACGTCGGGACGTCAGAGGGAATCCCGATCCACCCCTCAGCGCTGCCTGGCACTGATTGGCCAGGCTGTGCAAGGGGTCTGGGGGGGCGGCGCGGCGAATCGGCGGCAAGCAGCGGCGATCGACTTATGCACGCAGCTAGCAAAGTGCTAGCTGCGTGTAATAAAAAAAAATTGTGAAAATCGGCCCAGCGGGGCCTGAGCAATCCTCCTGCGCAGGTTACCCCGAGCTCAGCTCGGGATAACCGGCAAGGAGGTTAATTTGTATTCATAGGAAAAATCTCAGTGCAAACTTTCACATACAAACGCATATAAAAATTACAAAAAGATTTGTTTAAAAAAAAAAATACAAAAATTGCAAATGGAGAATCATGCATATGGAAAATCATATGACTTAAATGCAAGGACTGGCATGAATGGCCCCTGAACCAGAAGGAAAGAAGAGAGACAGGTTAATAGTTAGAGCAGGGTTTCTCAACCAAGGTTTCTTGGAATGCCAGGGTTCCTTGTGGACATCGCAGGGGTGCCCTGGATATTCTCCCTCCAGTAAGATTGGCTTTAGTTGGCTGGGTGAAAGTACCTCCTTGGCTCCTCCATAAATACAAAGGCTAAATTGGGGATCAGTATAAGGAGGGCAGTAGTAGAAGCAGTATAATAGTGAGGCAGTATTATAGAGTCCTTTTATAGGGGCACTCTATAATTGTGAGATCTATAATAAGACACACCACCACCCTTTACTGTAATAGAAAGCACTATATAGGAGGAACAAGGAATCAGGTGCTAATGCAGAGGTTCCCTGAGATCCAAAAATTATTTGAAGGGTTCCTCCAGGGGGAAAAGGTTGAGAAAGACTTAGAGCAAGAGTGATGGAGTCACTTTGGTATGATTAAACAAGGAGGGAAAATGGCAATAGAAAGATGTTTAAAAGAGAGTAGAGAGGAGGAGAGGTGTGGAATGGGGTGGTGGGGATAAGAGCTAAGGAATAGGTAGTAAAGAGAGCCTCTAAGATTACAGACGACACATTTTGATCACTTTAGTAAGTGACACCAGTAAAGGAGAAGGTGGAGGGAGGTGGAGGGAGCAATCTAATGGTGCTCATACTTGGAAAAAAATTTTTTATTTTTTTTCGTTTAGATAATTTTGTTTGATTATTCCGTTAGGTCGAATATAACGATTTTTCAAACATGCCCGGGATAATTATTCATTTTTCTTGATCAAAAAAAGAATCTTTTTAACTTTCATTTGATTTGATCATTTTGGTCAAATAAACGGAAAAATCTAATGTTTTTATTATACCGTTTATTGGCACCATAAGAAAGCTATTTCTAATGTTGTTAATGCTATCTTTGATTTGTATGACAAGTTGAGATGCAGGGTGTTGGGGGTGGAGGCGGTAGATGGACTAAGGAGTTAACATTATTGAAAAACTTTTGAAGTTTTGAGAACATAACACTATAGGAGATCAGTCTGATTGTTTTGCTGCTGGCAGAGTAATCCTGAGCTGCTGTAGGGTAAATGTGAATATTTCAAAATCATCACTTGATTTGATTTCTTGCCAACACAGTGCAGTGATCCGAGACTGTCATTTCAGCAATTTAGTGTAGTGTGCCAGGTTTGTTGGTTGGCGAGGCGATGCTGGTGGTTTGTAATGGGAATGAACTTCTCAAGGACAGAAGTAATAATGATATGGTAATGAGCTGCGGTTAGTTCGGAGGCACAGAAGGACTGCATAGTGAGTAAAGGTTGTAGAGATCCTAAGAGTGCAGGTCCGGATTGTGGAAGCTTCTGCATGTATGGAGGATTCAGTATTCAGCAAGAATAACTATAAGGTGGAATTTCAGGAGGTGATGGTCAGAGATTTGAATGGAGAGTTAATAAAACAAACATATACTTTGCCTCCAGAAGCTTCCCATTTCCGACTCCAGACCACCGCCGCTGTCTGAGACCCTTGGGAAGTTCCCAGCCATGCTAACACCACTATCTTGTTTAGTTTCTTGTCTAGAAATATGGCTGAAGTGTAAGCCTCCATACAATGGTGGGTAGGATTTCCAATTTGGGAAGGATTTGTTTTCCCTTCTATGGCTAATTGGTCTAAGCTTGTAAGAGTTTTTGGCCTTCCTTTTGATCAACTGACAAATGTGAAGGTGCAGGCTAGTGTTGTACCATATTTCATTATTCTTACTACATGGAATTGGTAACATTGGTCAGTGATTGGCCAATCATAATTGGAAGTGTGTACCAGGATTTGGGGTATGTAGTCATATCCAATTTTGATTGACCAGAGGTTGGTAAAGTTTACCAGGGCTGTGGAGTCGGAGTTGAAACAATTTTTGGGTACTAGGAGTCTGGAAAAAATGCACCGCCTCCGGCCCTAATGAATTTAAACTATAGTTAAAATAGAAAATATGATAAAATGTTCTGTTTCTCAGATAATAGTCATCATAAATTATATATACAGTAATAGCTGTGCTTAGCCCACAAAAATGAAATAAACCAAATTAAAAATAGGTATTTGTGCTGCTTCAATAATGCAGTTCCCTTATTTTTAAAGTAAGATATACATATCTGATTGTGACTGTATATATGATGTATATATGATGTGTACACAGGAATCTCTTCTATATACTAAATAACATCTATGCTGTAAGAATAAAGCCTGATGTGTAGCTCTGTCACTAATAGAGATGGTCAATGAGATGGAAATAATTCTGTGTTGATGCTAGCTTAAAATTTGTTTTGGTGAGTACGAATTAAAGGGTACCCGAGATGGATGAAAATAAGTTTTATACATACCTGGGGCTTCTTCCAGCCCCCCTCCCCCTTCCCCTTTAGGCTAATCAGTCCTTCGCTGTCCTCTTCCACCACCTGGATCTTCTGCTATAAGTACCGGTAATTCAGCCAGTCAGCGCAGTCCGGCCGTGTGCCGCTCCCACAGCCAGGAGCATTCTGCATCTGCACAATAGTGCTGCACAGGTGAAGTACGTTCCTGGCGGCGGAGTGCGTGCATGCTCACTGTGCCCGACTGGCACAAGTGCCTGGACCCATATCAGAAGATCCAGGTGGCGGAGGAGGACATCGATGGACTGATTTAGCCTGAAGAGGGCTGGAGGAAGCCCCAGGTATGTATAAAACTTTCATCTGTCTCAAGGTTTACTTTAAGTTACACGGTAGTACTATACTCTATATATGTACTCCCCACAGAGCTGCAGGGAATCCACTGAGAATGTTGTGCACATTGAACACAGAGGTGTTGTCTATCACCCATAAACTTGGTTCAGATTGTACATGAAGAATGTGAAATAGAGGAAGAATCCCCTCATTCCCCTGCAGAGTACCTGCACATCACTCTTACATGTACCCACAGTCACATTGCCTAGGGCCTGATAGATGTACAAGTACTCTTACCAAGGACTAGTTTTAGGCCTTGTTCACATCTATGCAGCGCAAATGGCCGTGTGATCGGAACGCAATGCGTACGATCACACGCCATCTGCGCTGCTACCCGCTGCACTGCTGATCCCATCCATTGACAGTGAATGGGTCAGCTCTGCGCTTGTGATCAGAATGCATGCAGCCATTCGCAAGCGCATCATAGCGCATCGTACTGCTGCGCAGCACATTTGATGTGAACAGGAGAAGGGCTGTCTATGCCCTTCTGCCATTCTTGCATGTTACCACATCATACGTGCTTCCAAATGCGCATGGAAGCGCGTATGATGTGAAGAAGGCCTCAGTCTATGACTAAAAGTATTAGAGGCAGAAGATCAGCTGGATAGCCAGGTAACTGGTATTTTTTTTAAAGGCATATAACTATGGCAGCCTCCATATCCCTCTCAGCCTCCATATCACTTCCTAAGCATTGGCAGTTAAGAGATGCATTTTATGTTACATACTTTCAATCAACAAGATTGTAATATGCAAATTAGAGGAATCATAGTCGGTGGAATCCTAACCTGAGGAGTCGGAGTATTTTTGTACCGACTGCACAGCCCTGAATTTTACCCCTTCCATGTAAAATGAGATCTTACCTATACTATCTCTTCATAGTAAAATCTGTTGGCCTTCATACCACATGGGTGTGGGGGGAAAGGGGTAAAATTGGTCAATGATCGGCCAATCAAAAGTGGATGTGTGTATGCACTTTGAGAGAGATGTTGGAAGATGATGTATGTAGGATGTTATTTTAGGGATGTATTGAGGGGATAGGGAGAGGGTTGGGAAAGCAATCAGAATTTGGGTAAATATCTCTAGCAGTATGTAGAGACAATGTTATAGTAGGTGAGAGTGGGATTTAAATGTAGCCTGTGTGCAAGGTGGAGAGAAGTATTAAGTTAATTATCAAGAAGTGGAGAATGCAGTGTGGTAACAGCTTTCATCATGTAGGAAAAGCGGAAATCAGCAGTACAACAGGAAGCATACCGTTAGCAATCAGTCTTATTCTGTAAACTAAAGAGTAAATAGCAAGAATGTATTCATTGCTGTTGTTAGAAATAGATGGGGGAAGCTGATAAATAAAAATGAGTGATTTCTGCAAATTAAGGTAAGCAAGGACTCAGGACTGAGGTATGTTTCAGTATATTCAGGTGATCTCTGCATAATCACAGCCCGAGACGGAGAGATCAGAGCGTGCAGATGGTAGGTGCTGCTCACTGCAAAACTGAGAGAAGAGCACAGAAGACAAAAGAAGCACACAGAGTATGCTTCAATGCGGATTACTTTGAAGACAGTCTCTGGTAGGAATGGTTAATAATGAGATGCAAATAATTCTAAGCTCATGCAGAATTATGAAAATGTTTTATGCAAGTTACTGCAGCTTAAAGGAACTCTGAGCGCTAATTAAAAATGAAATTGAGACTCACCTGGGGCTTTCTCCAGCCCACCATAGGCCACAAGGTCCCCCGGCGTCCTCATAGCTCCTCCCCCGGTCTCAGCTGGCGGCTCCAGTACGGTACAACTTCGGCCTGAAGTCGTCAGGTTGCTACCCGCTTTGCCTATTGATCCACGCATGCGCAGGACTCTCACGCCGGCCGGCGTGATGAAGCGTAGCCGGCCAATGTGATTACGCATATTGGCAAAGCAGGAAGCAGCCCTGACAACTTCAGGCCCAGGGGATTTTCCAGTGATCGGTGCTGCGTGGGCTCTATAGCCCGCAGCACCGATCAGGTATGTGCCAGGGCGATCAGACTTCACCCCCTTTTTTCCCCACTAGGGGGATGTCCTGCTGGGGGGGTCTGATCGCCGCCGGCTATTATTGATTTGCGGGGGGGGAAGGGGCTTCTTAAAGCCCCCCTCCGCAGCATTTTCTGCCCTCACCTCCGTTCACTTCATCTCCCTTCCCCTCTCAGCGGCGCAGGACGGATGGGATATCCGTCCTGCGTCTGATAGGATAGGCTTCTGCCTATCAGATGCCGGCGATCCCCGGCCAATCAGAGGCCGGGGATCGCCGATCTCCCGTACGTCGTTGCAGCAGCGCCGTATGATGTAAACAGCGGGGATTTCTTCCCCGCGTGTTTACATTATGCGTGCGAGCCGCGATTAGCGGCTCGCACACTGTTCACGGAGGCACCCTCCGTGAACTGGCATGGAAAGGTTTCCATGCTATACCACTAACGACCCGGCGACGCCTATCGGCGTTAGGCGGTCGTTAAGTGCGCCGGCGGGTCGTTAGTGGTATAGCATGGAAACGGCCGCTCGTTCCAGCGGCCTTTCCATGCCACTTCACGGAGGGCGCCTCCATGAACAGTGTGCGAGCCGCCAATCGCGGCTCGCACGCATAATGTAAACACACGGGGAAGAAATCCCCGCTGTTTACATCATACGGCGCTGCTGCGCAGCAGCGGCGTAAGGGAGATTGGAGATCCCCGGCCTTTGATTAGCAGAAGCCTATCCTATCAGGCGCAGGACGGATGTCCGTCCTGCGCCTCTCAGAGGGGAAGGGAGAGGAAGTGAATTGAGGTGAGGGCAGAAAACGCTGCGGAGGGGGGCTTTGAGGAGGCCCCCCCCCCGCAAATCAATAATAGCCAGCGGCGATCAGACCCCCCCAGCAGGACATCCCCTAGTGGGGAAAAAAGGGGGAAGTCTGATCGCCCTGGCACATACCTGATCGGTGCTGCGGGCTATAGAGCCCACGCAGCACCGATCACTGGAAAATCCCCTGGGCCTGAAGTTGTCAGGGCTGCTTCCTGCTTTGTGAGGGCAGAAAACGCTGCGGAGGGGGGCTTTGAGGAGGCCCCCTCCCGCAAATCAATAATAGCCAGCGGCGATCAGACCCCCCCAGCAGGACATCCCCTAGTGGGGAAAAAAGGGGGGAAGTCTGATCGCCCTGGCACATACCTGATCGGTGCTGCGGGCTATAGAGCCCACACAGCACCGATCACTGGAAAATCCCCTGGTCCTTAAGTGGTTTTAAGTCGTACCGTAACGGAGCCACCATCTGGGATGAGGAGAGGAGCCAGGAGGACACCGGGGGACCATGCAGCCTACGGGGGCTGGAGGAGGCCCCAGGTAAGTCACAATTTCATTTTTAATTAGTGCTCAGGGTCCCTTTAAAAGTGGTCCAGTCAACAAAAGCTCAGAATTTAGCTTTAGTTGACTGAGGATTTAAAACTTAAGGCTAATCGATTGGTCCATCCTCAAGCTGCACATATTTGCATAAAAATGTGTGTAATTCTTCATTAACTCGGAATGTTTTTTTATCTTATTGACCATTCCTAATTTCTGTGTGTTGCAATTTTAGTGTTTACTTTTGATAATTTGGGACACAAGTTCTGCCGTTTGCTAGAATCTCCTTCTCTGTTGGGTGTCTTATTATTTAATCAGGGCCAGGACACTATATCTGCATGGAGATGTTGCTTTTACCACGTTTGTGTGCGTTTCCCCCTGGTACTATGGATCCCATCCAGATCTCAGAAACGTGCATAAATCTTTAAACTGAAAGGGACATCAGAATATGGTGATTGTAAGGATTAGAGTGTGAGGTCCTCTGAAAGAAAGTTAATAGCATAACTGTATTCTGTAAAGTGCTGCAACTCTTCCCAACACCTTTCTGTCCCTTGTAAACTTTAAAATCTCTTCCCAAGTTACTGAAGATCAATAATGCAGAAATTGTGATCAGTGCCCTTAGGAAATACTGAACAGAACTGAGCTGATGTGTCCATTGCATGCAGTAAGGTTAGAGAAACCGAGAGCCCAATATAGTGTAGTATGTTCAGCATAAAATTAGTAAAGATAATTAGTGATAAGAGTATACTCACAAACGTGGGTTACCACAAAGGAAACCACTGTATAGGCAGGTGGCGCTACTCCTGCTACTGCTGAAATTCTGTTTGTCCCCACGTTTATTGCCTGATGAAGTGGGCGTGGCCTGCGAAACGCGTTGAATTTTTGGGGTACTATATAATAAATGTGATTACTATTATACAAACAGTCTTTCGTGTCTGCTTTATGGAGGTAAGTCCACCGCTTCCTCCAAGCACATTTTAAAGGTTTTATCCGCTTTTACCCTGCTGGCGCCTCTGTTCCCCAATTGCATGCAGTAGTAAGGATGGTCCAAAAGGTGCACAGGCCTTGCCCATACACATTGCAGCTATCTAAAGCTTATGGATAAATGTGTGTCAGTGTCAGCAGAACCCAGGAAGTGGTCCAAGTTACTGTAACAGCTTCCTGTAGAAGCAGAAGAGACTTGTGGCTGTTTTAAACCCTGCCTCAATTTCCTTTTTAACATCCAACTTGCATTTACAACTGGCAGATAACCACGTGTGATTGTGCCCAGTGTTATGTGTGTATGTGGTTCTGTACACATGCCTGATTATATGCATGTGTACAGGGTTTAATGCTGCTTTTCAGATATACTATGCTGCTGGAGGTCTCTGTTCCTTCCACTATCGAAACACTTCCACAATATAAATACAGATAAAGACATCAAACTTAAAGAGAGAAGTATTGGTTGACAAGTTAAATAATCGTATTCAATGCCAAGAAGCTGGGCAAATAAAAACTCAGGATGCCTATAAATGCTTAGCAGATGAGCTTGTCCATAGACTTGTGCGAAGGACTAGAGCAGGGGTCAGGAACCTTTTTGGCTGAGAGAGCCATAAATGCCATATATTTTAAAATGTATTTCCGTGAGAGCCATACAATATGTTTCAAACTGGGATAGTGCTCATGTGCAGCAGAGGGCTGTCCCAGTTGTCATGGTGATGTGTATACAGTTGATCCGCTGGGCAGACAAAGACAAACACTTATATAGCGCTTTTCTCCTGGCGGACTCATAGCGCCAGAGCTGCAGCCACTAGGACGCGCTCCATAGGCAGTTGCAGTGTTAGGGAGACTTGCCTAAGGTCTCCTGCTGAATAGGTGCTGGCTTACTGAACAGGCAGAGCCGAGATTCGAACCCTGTTCTCCCGTGTCAGAGGCACGTCTTCAACTTCTCTTGGGTTTCACTAACATCAGCAATTTCCCCGAGAGCCAGACAGGAGAAATACAGACTAACAGCTTGTACAATTAGCTAGCTGACTTGGGGGTTGATTCACTTTGTAGGATGAGATCCCCGCACTTTGGCCCAATAGGCTGCCTATCAAGTGACAGGCAGCCTATTGGGCCAGTCAAAGTGTGGGGAACTTGTCCTACAAAGTCACTGGACCTGACAGGATCCAGGGTGGGACAATTGGAGCAGCTATTCGTTTTGGGGTAGCGCGAGTAAGTTAGTAGTGCATGCTACAGCAGTAGCGTCCCTACTTTGAAAATGTTTCTTGTGCTGCCACACTAAGCTGCGCTACTTGAGCAGTGTAGCTTAGTGAATCAACCCCTACTGATTTGTATGTGAGCCAGATGTAGCCATCAAAAGAGCCACATCTGGTTCCCGAGCCATAGGATCCCTACCCCTGGACTAAAGGATCCGACCTGCATGTGGAGGAAAAAAGTTTTTGCCAACTATTTAGGAAGGGGCTCTTTACAGTAAGAGTGGTTAACATGTGGAATATATTATCACAGTAATTAGTTATGGCAAATTCTATATCGCGTTTAAAGAGGACTTGGATACTTTCTTTGCATTGAAGGACATCCATGACTATATGGTAGCTACTAGGTAATTCCTGTGAAGTGTTGATCCAGGGATTGCCATCTGGACTCGTGGAGAAATATTTTCTCTTTTAGGCTAATTTGTCCAAACCTTGTAAGTGCTTTTTGCCTTCTAGATCAACTGGGATATGAAAGGGTGCAGTCTATTGTTGTATCATAGTTTCTGGTTGAACTTAATGACCGGTGTTTTTTTTTTTTTTTTTCTCTTTTCCAACCCAACTTGAATCAGAATCACTTTTATTCGCCAAGTACAACAGGAGTCATACTAGGAATTATTTGTGGTTCACATGGCATAGACAAGCACAGAAAAGAAATATCAAACAGGATAACCAAGAGCGCAAGACAGACAAATTAAAGATGTACATTGGTGTAAATAACGACCAACATGTAATATTTCGGGGAGATCCAAAGAGCAGACTTGTGAGGCCTCTCTATAAGGTCTGCATGGAGTTCGCATGGGATCTGCATAAGGTCCAAAGTTAGTTCAGTTTCGATCCAGCCAGGCAGTGGTGACTCCATAAGTTCACATAAAGTCTGCAAATAGTCCAAGGTTAGCACAGTTCCAGCCAGGCTGTGGTGCCTTACCGACCTGGGCGCTGTGAGGGTGAGCAGCAGAGAGGGTACTCCACTAGTTTAGCAGCAGGATTCTTTGGGGGAAGAAGTTCCTGCGCCTGGCGGTTTTGGATGGGATAGTTCTATAGTGGCAACCTGACGGAAGGAGCTCAAAGTAGCGGCTGCCAGGGTGGGAGGGGTCACGAGAGATCCTGGTGGCCCTCAATTTCATCCTAGCAGAGTAGAGGAGATTGAGGGGTGGCAGTGGAGAGCCAATGATCTTCTCCGCATCGGTGATTACTTTCTGCAGTTTATACCTGTCGCTGGCCGACGCACTAGCGTACCAGACAATGACTGAGGAGCAAATGATGGATTCAATGGTTTCGGTGTAGAAGCTGGTCAGCAGCTCCCGTGGCATGCCAAATTTTTTCAGTTGGTGAAGGAAGAACAGCCTCTGCTGTGACTTCTTCTGAATTCTGCTGGAGTTTTGCTCCCATTTCAGGTCGTTTGTGAGGGTCGTGCCAAGGAATCGAAGGGATGGTACTCTAGAGACCTCGGTTTCGCCTATGTGGACTGGTGGGAGAGGAGACTGTCTTAGCTGCGTTAAGTACTAGGTTGTTATCTCTGCACCAGTTGCAGATTCTCTCAACTGCACTGCGGTACTCGTGCTCTCCGTTGCTGCCAATAAGGCCAATGATGGTAGTGTCATCCGCAAATTTGATGACCTTCACTGAGCCCGCAGTTGAGGTACAGTGTAGTGTACAAGGAGAACAGGAGTGGGGACAGTACACAACCTTGTGGGGCACCCGTATTTGTGGTTCTCACGCTGGAGGAGCAGCTTCCAAGTTTGACTTGGTAACCCTTCTCTTATGATATTATCTGTGCTGTGGAGAACTCTGCTCCTTCCACTATGTAACGCTCCTCTCCTGATATACTATGTGCTGCTGGAGGACTCTGCTCCTTCCACTATGTAACTCTCCTCTCCTGATATACTATGTGCTGCTGCTCTGGGGGACTCAGCTCTTTCCACTACCTAACTGTAATGTACTGCTATACTGTATCCTGTGCTGCTGAAGAATTCTGCTCCTTCCAGTATCTAGCACTACTCTCTTTATATATGTATTCTGTACTGCTATAGGATTATGTGTCTTCTTTTGTCTTTCCCTCTTCTTCCAATGTACTCCGTGCTGCTGGAGGACTACATTCCTTCCCGTATCTATCTCCCCTCTCCAGATATACTGTATTATGTACTTTTGGGGGACTCAACTCCTTCCTTTATCAGGGTCGTTTCTAGAAACAATGGGACCCCTGGGCAAAATTAACCTGGGGGCCTCTCAACCAAAAAGCGGCATTAGGGCCCTTTATTGCAGCCAAATTGCCCCTCAGGTCCCTTAAGCCGGCTGCTGTAACCCCCTCCCCCAATCACCTCCTAACTGAGCTCCCTGAGGCCCCTGCAGAGTCTTTGGCAGAGTAGCGTCTCATCGGTAGCATCCGATGGCAACACTCCTCTGTCAGTCTGTGGCCCCATGCACTCCCCAGGGGCGCCTCTCCTCCATATTCTTATGTAATAACATACTGGGGGCCACAGAGAAGATGCAGCCAGCATTGGATAAAGATGTGGGTGCACAGAGCCACAGAATAAGAGGAGCAAGCTGGACAGCACAGCACCAAAGACTCTGAAGAGGCCCCGAGGAGCAACAGGTAAGTTGGGGGGGGAGACACCTTGGGGGCCCCTAAAGGCTCTGGTGCCCTGGGGCAATTGCCCCTTTTGCCTGTATAGTAGCACCGGCCCTGTCCATTATCCAGGCCTCCTCATATACTGTATATTGTGCTGTTGGAGGATGCTGCTCTTTCTGCTATCATTCTCTCCTCTCCTGGTATACTCTGGGCTGCTGAAGGATCCTGTTCATTCTACTATCTAACTCTCCTCATACAGTGGACTGTATATTATGCTGGTGGAGGACTCTGCTCAGTCTCTAATATCTTTCTCTCCACTTCTGATATACTCTTTGCTGCTGGAGGACTATAATCCTTCCATCATCTATCTCTCTTCTCCTGATACTACTGAATTCTATACTGCTGGGGGAGGCTAGCCTTCCATTTTTCAGCTCTCCTCTTCTGTTATACTGTATACTGTGCTGCTGGAGGACTCTACTCCTTCCCCCATCTTTCTTTCTTCTTTTGACATACTCTATGTTTCTGGAAGGCTCTGCTTCTTCTATTAGCTAACTCTCCTCCCCTAACATAGTTTGAGGTGTTGGTTGACTATGCTCGCTTCATATCACTCTGCTCTGCTGAAGAACTCTGCTTCTTCCACTCTGTGTTCCTGATAAACTGTGCTGCTAGAGGACTTTGCTCCATCCAATATCTTTCTTTCCTCTCCTGATATACTCTGTGCTGCTGGGGGACACTGCTCATTCTACTGTCTTTCTTACCACTCCTGATATACTCTGTGGTGCTGGAGAAATCTGCTTCTTTAATTCTGCTCTCTTTAAATACCATGTGCTTCTGGATGTTCCTCCTTCTACTCTGCTCTTCTGATATCATCCAGTGTTGCCAACTTAGCGACTTTGTCGCTATATTTAGCGACTTTTCAAATCCCTCTAGCGACAATTTTTTAAAAAAGCGACTAGCGACAAATCTGGTGACTTTTTCTTGTGTTACTGACTCTGATGTGTCTGTACTGACTCTTCTCAACTTGCCACAGCAGCTGCCGTTGCCGGCCCCTCCCCCGTCCCAAAGCACTCACAGACAGGCCCGTCCTCTCGCAGGAGTCCCCCCCCTCCCCCCCCCAGCTGCAGTTACAGCAGGAGAAGAATAAACTCAATGTTATGAGATAAAAGTCGAAATCTTACAAATGGGTTTGTCAGATACAAATACACATTCTTACCATTTTTCAAGCTTTAAATAAGTGTCACGTAACTTTGTGAAAGCCATATGACAGAATTGTCTCTTACTTTCGGTTTCTGAATTTGCAAAGAACTTGCATGTGCAGCGTGCATTATGCAAATTACGTGATGACACCATCTAGCGACTTCTACGACAGCCAATAGCTACTTTCCTTACTGACGAGTTGGCAACACTGATATCATCTGCCCTGCTGGAGAACTCTGCTCCTGATATGCTATGTGCTGCTGGAGAACTCTGCTCCTTCCATTCTCCTCTCCTGACAGTGTTCTACCCAGATTTTTTTAGCCGGAAGCTCCACCCGGCTAGTTTTGATGAGCACCCGGCTGTCGTCGGCTCACCTCCACCTATGCTGTAAGCAGAGTTGTGCACAAAAGCACTGGCCCTGCATTCTCTCATCTCGCCCCACCCAGCTACTTTTTCACGCCACCCGGCCACTATTTCATGGCGCCCGGCTGGAAAAAATTCCTGGGGAGAACGGTGCCTGATATACCCTGTGCTGCTTTAGTACTGCTCTATTATCTGTCTCTCATCTCCTGAATTAGGGCTCTTCCTCCCTCTCATCCTTTACCCAAATAAGTGGAATAGAGAGATGCGGTCATTCTTGCTGCACTGTAGATAGTACTCAGGGAATTAGCAGTGACAAAGTGAGGGCAATGATATCTTTTCTCCATAGCCCCACACAGATTTAGCAGCTCACTCCGTCTTTGGTATTCTGCCTTTCTCTGTCCAGGGCTGTTCATACATCATGCCAGGGGGAAGTTCATTAAAGCGTAAATTCAAAGTACAGTTTGAGGCATTAATTATCAGGGGGTTGGCATCGTTACAGAGAGCCTGTGGTTAGTTTCTGTAGAAAAACATCTTGTGGCTGTTATTGTACCCAAAATGCCTTTCCCTGTACATCCAGCTCTTGTCTGCAGTGAGTGTGTAGGCAGCTGCAGTCTCCATCTATCTGATTCCTTTACCTCCTTCTCTCTCATTGTCTTGCCCTTGCTCGTATTCCCTCTACTTTCTTGTTTTGAGTCTGTGTTTGTCTACCCCCCTTCCTTTCTATCTTCTCTCACTTTCCTCATACACGCTCACCCCGTCTCACACTTTTTGCTCTATTTTGCTGTCCCCCCTCACGCTCCTTCTCTCTTCCTACATCTCTGCCACTCTCTGGCTCCTCTTTTCTCTACATATATATCAAGACGTTGTGCTGGGCCAAATTTGGACTTTCAGGACACGTGGCTTTTCCTGGTCTTCATTGAGCAGGAAGACTGATGGTGTGAGTTGGTGTTGCTGTTCTGTAGGCGAGCCCATTAAGAGAGCATCCTCTTCTGTATATCAAGCAGTAATGGGAATATACCCAGCACAGCACAACCATTAAGCTACACTGATGGACTTAGAGGTGTTTCCAAAATGTCAGGTGGAATATTTGTTGTGCTAAATTCACAACTGATCTAGGTTAGGTGACAGGGCCCCTGTCCCATCAAAATAGAATACCCTTTAGATTGGCTTTACATGTATTAGAAAGAAGGTAGCTAGAATTGACAAGGTAGCTCTATCAAAAATGGGCTACAGGCCAAGCTGGACTGTTCTGTGCATTGGAGTTGAGGTTGGTGCAAAATGGGGATGTTTGGGTTAAGGCACCACTAGCCAGTGAGTATTGGGACTTTTCACCAGGCAAGGGGGTAAGGGCATAGGTACTGGTTAGGATTACATTAGGCATCAGAGGTTTCAGGGTAGGGCACCAACTGGCAACCAGGCATGCTAGGGTTGCTAGGAAGGCACTGGTTAGGTTTACAGTAGGCATTGGTGGGGTAAGTGGTGGTGGGGGGGGGGGAGGGGGGATTCTGTAAGACTTTGGCTTTTGTAGTTTAAATTAGTAAGGTATGGCATGTAGACAGAACCTCCCATACTTCACTGCTGTAGGGCAACATTGGGTTGATCACTCTCAAAACTCCTGGTAAAAAGTTTTTGACAGTGTTATTTCCTGGTGTCGGGCATAGAAAGTGTGGCACGCTATGGCTCTTAAAGCTTCTATAGCTAATTTGCAGACCAAGATAGGTATATTAGTCTGCTGCCAAGTACTGTATAATAATATAGCTGGGAATACAAACATTATGTTTGAATGAAGAAGCTCTCTCCCAGCTCTCCCCTCCATACCCTTTTGGCACCCCTGGTTTTGTCTATGCCTCATTCTTCCATTCTGTCTCTTCTCTCACGCTCTCTGTCACTGTGTCTCTTCTACTCTCTTTTTTCTGCTCCACATATTCTGCTGCTCCCTCTGAACACGTCTCTCTTACTTCCACTATCTCCTCCCACCTTCACATTCTCCCATGTACTCAGACCCCAGCATTAGCTGCACACATCTCAGGCAGATAGTGGTCACTACCATTCATACACAATAGGGGAATTATGACACCTACTGAAATGCTCTGAAGTTGTTCCCTACAAACACCCAATCATGTGCAGAGGATTGTGCACGATGCACTGTTTGAAGTGAACAGAGGCTGACGGCGGTGCTGTCACATCTTCTATTCCTCAGCTATTTGTATTGGAGCAGCAAATTTATGGCAAATATGAAAGATCACCTGATGAGATCTGGTAGAGCTGATGGGCTGAATTCATTATCATAGTTGTTAATCTGTGAATCTTGGCAGAGGATTTGAGTCAATGTTTTATAAATACACCGAAGATTTTCACATTGGTGTATCTTGCCAACAAGGAGGAATTTGTCGCTGAATAATAATGACACGTATATTTTTAAATGTTCCTTGACTGGGGTTCCAGTTTTCACATTTTATTAAATAAAAAAAAGACCCTGTCATCATTGTTTGTCTGGCTCCAGAGGATCAGTCTGCTCAGCCTTGTCGCTGTGATCTCAAATGAAGAGCGACAGTTTATTTGCCTGTACACAGCTTCTCACACAATCTCCCGTCTGAGGAGAGGTGAAAAGACAACACAGAAATATCTGCTGTGTTCTATTCTAGGAACTGAGAGATCCAGGAATAGCACAGACTGCTCTTAAAGGAAGCTTGAAGTGAGAGGAATATGGAGGCTGCCATCTTTATTACCTTTAGAGCAAATACAATTTGGCTAGCTGTGTTGCCCATGCAGGCCCGGAGTTACCTCAGAGGAGCCTATAGACACAGATGTCCTGGCACCTTAGACTTTGCCTTCTAGGAATGTACAAACCCCCGCTTAACTGCACCGAAAGTGTGCTGGCTGTCCCAGCTGTCACTTCTCCCTTACTTCCCTTGCCCATCATAGGTAGCTACAGGTGTCCCTTAATGTTAAGTGGAATGTCTTGCTACCTAATACTAAGTAGCTAGAGTTGCCCCCAAGTATTAAGTAGCTCAAGGAACCTCAATATGATGTAGCTAGAGGTGTCCCCAAATATCAGGTAGCTAGAGGTGCCCCTGACTGAAGGGAGATCTCGTTAGTTGAATGCCAAGAGCAGGTTGAGCAATCTCCTATTTACTAGCTCATAAGGTATCTACATAGGTAAGGAGGGAGTGAGGCACTCGGGGAGGGTAGTGAGCCGCCTTTCCATCATCAGGCGTCTGTAGGCACGTGCCTACAGTGCCTTATGGTAAATCTGGCCCTGTGCCCATGTGTAGCTGAATGCATGGAAAAATGTGATTAGTTTGGTCAGATGAAGGATTGGTAAGACTCAGATTTGCTGTAATCACTTTCTGGTTTACCCCACATTGCGTACGCTGATCAGAATGATCACATAGGGGTAGCGCAATTGTCTAGACTATAAGATTCTTGCCTTGCAGCTCTGGTATGCCCAGTTTTAATCTGTGCCAGGACACAATCTGCAGATAATTTGAATTCTCTCATAACCCAAAAACATAAGTTGATTACGTCAACTTAGACGATGTTAAGAACATTAGAACGACTAGTAAAAATTTGATTCTTAGCTCCTCGTAAAGTGTAGGCAGTGACATGACTATGGACTCTATAAAGCACTGCGTGAGTTTGTTACACAACTTCATTCTACTTCCTTAAAAATGTTTCATCTTTACATTTTGGTGGAGTCTCTTTCCTTCACTTTTGGGTATTTACAATAAGTTGGGTTTTTTTTTCCACCTTTCAATCCTTGTTGACCAGCAATCAAATACTGGCTTCTTTTTTTTTGTATATTTGATAATAGCAAAGTTTGGAAGAGGATAAAAGAAAAACTATCTATACACAGATCACCCCTCTTTATAAATAGACCACTGTGTATGCCTTCTAAAAGGAAACAGTCATTAGGAAGTTAGCCATACACTATGTAAGATGTTATTTCTTACCGCAAGGTGCCGCGAGTGCAATGTAAGTCCATGGAGCCTGGAGTTAATGTGTTGTGGTGCGATGTGCCGGAAGCATCTGATCTGATGCGTTATCGCTTGACCTCCGCGGCAATGCAGTGCCACCGGAAGTAATTCAAGTCAATGGTGACGCTTTTTAAAAAAAATATGTTGCCCTCGGGAGTGTGCATGCGTTGACACCAAAGCGGCTGCTGGAGAGATACGCAAAGAGCGCACTTCTCTTACGTCAGACTGGCCCCGACTGACAGACACGACGGGACCCGGTACCTGAGCTGCAGACAGCAGAGGGTGGCGGTGTGGGAGCGATCCGAGTGGGTGAGGCTGGAGGAAGCCCCAGTTATGTATCAAACTTTTTTTCTTTTGTTCAGCTCTGGTTTCCTTTAAGCTTGTCAACTGGTCATTTAAGCGGTCTATCACACTAAGTCACCTAAAGTCAGAGGGATATGGAGGCTGCCATTTTTATTTCCTTTTAAACAATGCACATTGCCTGGCTGTCATGCTGATTCCTCTGCCTTTTAGCCATAGACCCATGAATAAACATGGAGATCAGATGTTTGACTGAAGTTTGAATCATACACCTGAAACAAGCATGTGGCAAATACAGTGAGACACTACTGTTACATGAAAGATCAATAGGACAACAGGCAACTGGTATTGCTCAAGGCTGGGTGCACACATAGCAGAAATTCTAGCGTTGCAGAAAACAATGCATTTTTGCTGCTAATGGAAGTCTATGGGCCGCAGGAAAAATGCATATCAAAAATGCGTTACGCGTTTTTGATGCGTGTGTTTTAAAAAACACAGGTTTTTTTTATAATCTTCAAAAACGCACATAATGAAAGTCAATAGAAATGCAATGGTATGCGTTTCCATGCGTTTTTCTATGCATTTTTGAGAACAAAAATGTTTTATGATGTATTTCCACTTCCTGTTGTCTTTCTAGTGATTTGCATAAAACGCAAAACAAAAACGCATAAAAAACGTGTATGCGAACCGCAAACGCATTAAAACGCACTCAAAAAGATTGTAAAATGCATCTGCGGTGAAAAAAAAAAGCTAACGTAAACGCACCAAAAATGCAGTAAAAACTCAGCAAAAACGCACAAAAAATGCACACAACATACAATGAAACTTGACATAAAACGCAGCCTTTCATGTTATGTGTGCACCCAGCCTTAAACTAAATAAATATGGTAGCCTCCATATCCCTTTTCTTCAGGTGTCTTTTAAAGGACAAATGGCAGTATATCAGTTTTGTATCAGGTTTCTGTGTGCAGCAAATGTCACAATAGCAATGCTATTATGACATGTCGATTTACTGTCCATAAAATCTGCATAGGTGGGGACTTTGATTCATTTTCTGGAATGGAGCCAATGAATGTATTCCAAACAGATGTGTGAATGGGCCTTGTAAATAAGACCTGGGGCACACTGAGCGGATTTGTATGCGATCCGCCGTCCGCATCCACCTGCAAATCCGTTTGGCTAATGTATTTCAATGGGCTAGTGCAAACCGCCGGTGTGCACCACACATTGAAATACAATATCCAAGCAGTTTTACTGGCTGATGCGGCTGGCGGATCGCATACAAAATCCGCTCGGTGTGCACCCGGCCACATATCGGCTCTCTGGTCCAAAAACCGCTAGCGTTTTGACGATCTGCTAGCGGTTTTGGTGTGCACTGGGTCTTACATTGGATCAGTCCACTTGTCCGTCCGCTGGTCTCCTGTCTGGAAAGCGGTACATTGTAAAAAACTTGTCCACTACGTTAAAAACACTAATGAGCTTCCTGCGATGCATTGTTTCTCTATGAGACTAAGGCCACTTTCACACTACATTTGTTTCAATCCGATTATCGAAATGCATGCAGTTTGCCAATCACAAATATGCCGCCTTGTCAATATGAACCGTGGTGTGGCATTTCCACCAGTGAAATCCAATTCTGCGCTGAATCCTTTTGTTTTGCATTGTAGTTTAGCCCTATACAAAGGCACTTTGCAATCAAACCTAAAGGAGCATGCACACAGGGAAAACTATTGCAGTGCGTTTTACAGTGTGAAAGAGCCCTTCTGTTTCAGCAGCTCCAGGCCAGTGGCCATGCAACATTTTTCGAGTAATTAACTATTATCTTGGAAAAGGTGTGTCTAAGACCAGGCGCAAGCGACTTAACAATTATGCAAAAATGAGTGGTCTCCTAACTGGCAGGAATAATTGCTTCTAGCCCTTTGTTTTACTAAATTGTTTCAATCCTTGCAGTATGATTGCTGTGTTTAAAAATAAATGACATCTACAGTACCTTTCATGTAAAAATATTCTTGCCTAAAGTCCCACTTTAAACATGGAAGAGAATTCTTTCAAAGCTTGCAAATTAACTTGCAGCATCCCTCTGTAAAGAGACATCAGCAGATTCCATCCCTTTCCAGCTATTTATCTATGAGGACTTCTATCTATCTGACTTTCTATCTTGTATATCTACAGTATATCTATATCTATATCTATCTTCTATATCTATATCTATCTTGTATATCTATTGTATATAATTGCTGTCTTTCTGTGTATATCTGTCTTCTTTCTGTGTATATGTCACTTCTGTCTTGACCAATCTTACCATTTCTATGCAATATAAGGAACTAAAGTATCCATTCGGTATATTTACTCATTTTTCCCTTCTACTACATAGATTTGGTAAGATTGGACAAAAAAGATTATATCATTAGCGGCCACCATTAAGGTTGCCATAAACAATGCGATTCTTCGGATGATCAATTCTCCGATCGATTCCATTAATCTGATCGAATTGGATAGCAGATATCCTTCCGTTAGTGGGCCCAAACGATAGTTTCTGATCGATCCTACAAAGAATCGCATCCTTAATGGCCACCTTTATGTATATCATGCCTGAGCTGTCTGTCGATCTCCCGTATCTGGTCTTCCTGTTTTGCCTGATGTCACTCCAGCAGTATTTTGAATATTTTAGGAAATGTCAGAGATCCATTAGAATCAGTTACAGCTGCAGACGTGTCAGTCTTTCCAAGGAACACAAAGAATTGCTGTTATTATTGTACAGTACTAAAAGCAGAACAAATGTTCATCTGTTTAGTAAACACAGAGCAAACCTCAACAGTTGCTAAAAATCACAAAATCATTAAATTAGCGTAAAAAAAAAGCTGTTACTGTTATATTGAACAATGCATAGTGTATGATAAAGGATATGTTTGTCACAATAGGTCATTTTATAGGCCTCCCTAATATGTGGTTGTGAAAGTCTCTCTAACGTACCACACACTGAGTGTAACATGGGGACTGTTATGGAGGACAGGCATGATGAAGGAAACCAAACAAAAAAAAATAATGACACTGCCATTTCTAAAAATGCCAGTTGCCCACCGGTCATGCAGGTCACCTGTCATAATGTCACACTTGGAACAAGCATGCAGCCAGCGGGATCAGAACACACTGATCTGTTTACTGGCTCTGGGTTGGTGACGTATTATCCTGGCAAAGAGTCAGTGTGACTGTCACCTGAAGGACAATTACAAAAAAAACAACAATACATACAACTGCCTTCTTGTCTCTACTGCAGGCAGCAGTAACCTTCACATATGTGTCATGCCAGTTCCAGGGTACACATAGATGGGGAAGGCTTGTTCAGTGGTGCAGCAATGTAAGGGTTAATGACAGCCATCCACTGTGCAAAACAATCATTACGTCAAGCGTTGCAACAGGTTTCATTATATCTGTGTATAAATCTTGTTACAAAGGAGTAAGACTTAGCAGTAACACTGGTAGCAGAGCAAGGGCAGTCAGTAATGCTAGTAACACTTTGCCAGCATGCTGAGTATTTTTTCTACACTCAAAATAAAAGCAGCTGTTATCAGACAGCAGTTTCATCCCAGGCCTTAAAGGACAGCTGTTGTTAAAAGACTATGGAGGCTGCCATATTTATTTCCTCTTAAACAATACCAGTTGCCTGGCAGCCATGCTGATCTATTTGGCTGCAGTATTGTTTGAATCACACCAGAAACAAGCATGTAGCTACTCTTGTCAGATCTGACAATAATGACAAGAAACACCTGAGCTGCTGCATGCTTGTTTAGGGTCTGTGGCTAAAAGCATTAGCAGCAGAGGACAAGCAGGGCTGCCAGGCAAGTGGTATTGCTTATAAGGAAATAAATATAGCAGCCTCCATATCCCTCTTGCTTCAGTTGTCCTTTAACACTAGCCAACATTACCAGAACATGTACAGTTCCTTTCTGAGATTTATAGTTCAACAACAGCTGGTGACCAAACCCCTCACCGCCCCATTATTTTGTTTCCTTTATAAATGTCATTGCATCACCTGTTACAGTTTCTCCATCTACTCTCTCCTTCTCCAGCCATCTCCGCTGTCTACAACACTCTTCAAGGGCCAGAATTCCCCCTCAGTTTTAGGTTCTTGATGAAGACTATTCCTGGAAACCTTTTACTCCACAGACTAAAATTATTGAATGATTTTCACTGCCTTATATTTTAGCTTGTGTTAGGCCCTGGGTGACCACAGCAGCACGCACAGCCCTCATCACACAGTACCCTTTATATGGGGTCAGGCTTGTCCAGCTTTGTCTTTGAGGGACACATTCCACAGCTTCCTCTAATTAAGAGAACATTATTGAGAAAAGCCTTATTTAATAAGCTGACTTGTTCCCTCAGATTCTTCACCTGTATTTGGGGACTGGATGTGGGCATTCCTGTGTATACTAAGATAGAGCTTTATTGTCCAACTTGATCTTCAAGGACCACATTATTTATGCAGCTTTCTCCAATTATTAGGTGAGGAGATCATTATTTTCTAATCTATTCTGTTGCCCCAAATTCCCAGTCTATATCTAACCAGCCCTCTGTATGCTAAAATAGAGCTGGACTGCCCAAATCACTGTCGTGGGGCCACTGTCCTTACAAAGTTTCCTCTTACACTTATCAGTAATGAATTGAGGAGACCCTCATCTGTGATGCAGACATGGAATATTGACCCATATTTGGCCTACTCTGGCCCTTGAGATCTGGAACTGGACAGGCACTGCCTGTTGCTGGACCAACCAGTAATAGAGGCACATCATTCTGTTTAGCTGGAGTTAAAGGAAGAGGAATCAGCTGGTTACAATCTTATCTGACTATCAACATGAGATACACACTTCTTCTTCCCATCTCCACATCGCAAGTGTCTACCCCTCACCTGGAGACACTGGTCCGGCACCTGCATCTGCCCCCTGTCCTCCATTCACACATCCGCCATCCTCCTTACCTTTTCCTCTGGAGAGCTGACAAAGCGACGACTGGCTGACAAACGTGAATGAAAGAGCAGGACCCTCGCTGTGTAAGCCAGGCATGGACCCCCAGAAGAAAATAATGAACCCCTCAGTCTATTGATGCCAGTGAGGAAGAGAGTCCTATGCCGCTTCAGTCGTTTCCTCCAGGGGGAGAATAGATTGGGGGGAACAGGGAGGAGGGGGGTGAAATTCAGAGGATGAAGGAGATGTGTACAAATGATTAGAGAAACGGAGAAGCAGGAAAGCCCGGGGAAAAGGGGGAGTGAGAGGAGAGACGGCTGTGTATAATGACAGACACACACACACTCTGCACCCAGCCGCACACACACTGGTCCACGTACAGCTGTGTATACCAACCACCCCACATTCATTTCACATGGGCAGCTCACAGCACGCCAGAAGCACTCATCCACATCTAGAATGAAATCTCATCCAATGTGCAAATGTTACTGGCTCGCAATTCTTTCAGGTGACAGATAACCCCCGATTAAAGGGACAGCTCACCCAGAAGAGGTATTTCAGTATAAGTTATTATAAACATGCCATAAACCTGGATCAGTGCTGCACAAGTCTTTTTGTAATTTGTAGTCCCCATGGTCACATGTGAGTACTTTAGTCATTACTCAGTTCAACTCAAATAATTTAGTGATTGGCAGCAGGCTCCGACATTCCAATTTGTCGGTCTGTGTTAGGCACGGCTGTGTTTTCTATGCACAAGAAAAAAGGTACAGTAAGTAAGCTGAAATAATGTATGACATTAATTTTTGCAATGTATAGAGCTGAACTGAAGGGGTTGTTTCAGAGCAGGATTATCCATCAGGCATCCTAGGCAGGTGCCTGGGGCCTAGTGGGTGTGAAGGGGCCCACGTGCCACCTTTTCTGACTTACCAAAGAGACCACAAGGGGCCCCCAAATCTACTTCCTTGCCTTGGGCCCCATTACATCTTAATCCGTCTCTGGGTTGTTTATTTGCTATTGTTCAGGGACTCTGGTGATGAGATCTGTGTTCCCACCTCTGCAAATCTGCTGTAGCTATTACCAGGGTACACCCACATCCCCCACCACACACACACACACCCACTCAGGGC
This sequence comes from Hyperolius riggenbachi, assembly GCF_040937935.1. Classification (NCBI taxonomy): domain Eukaryota; kingdom Metazoa; phylum Chordata; class Amphibia; order Anura; family Hyperoliidae; genus Hyperolius; species Hyperolius riggenbachi. Next base: position 376,143,366 of record NC_090648.1, read on the forward strand.
TGGCACTACCATAGAGGGCAAAGGGGGCAATCTCCCCAAGACCCCTGAGTACTGCAGGACCCCCAGGTCTCCCATTGACTTGTGCCCCTTACACCGATTTGTCAGAGTAGCAACTCACCTATCCCAGCACGCTGCTCCATTCATGCCTCCTGTCTTCATCCCTGCTGGCTGCCTGTCCCCATGACCAGTCATTAAGCAATAACACGCACAGAGTCGTGGAGAAAAGGCAGCCAGAGGGGGTAAATACAGGTAGCATGGATGGAGCAGCGCACCGGGATGGGTGAGTTGCTATTCTGATGTAAACCATGCTGGGGAACACAGTGAAGTTGAAGGGGGGACATTGTGGGTCTGCAGGTGGGTCCGGTTGAGGACAAACTGGCACTTTATGCTGGTGATACCCTGCTATTTCTCAATGTGGTAGCGTCTTCTCTTCCTGTTGCTCTGGGGTTGTTTGAGGAGTTTGGCTCAGTATCAGACTTAAAAATCGATTGCGACAAGTCCTCTTTATTTCCCTTGGATGAGATCCCTGAGTCTCAACGGCCGGCAACCCTTCTGATATGGGTTCAATGGTTTAAGAACCTTTGTATACATATTACTTCTACCCATAAAGATTACATCTCTCTCAACCTTGTGTTTAGGCAATTTAAGACCAAATGCAAGACATGGAATTACTTGCCCTTGACCCTCCTAGGCAGCATTAATGTTATAAAGATGATCTCCCTGCCCAAATTTTTGTACATTTTCCACAACTCCCCTAGCTGGATAAGGAGGGATTTTTTAAATTTCTAGATAAGTTGATCATATCTTTTATTTAGACGAGCATGACTCCTAGGATCTCTTTGGAAACATTGCAGCTCAAGGTTGACCAGGGAGGTTCAGCTTTGCCCAACTTTCACATCTAATTTTTGGCTGCCATGTGTGTGACGGACCGTGGTGGTTTAGTCAATTCTCCGAAAATCCTTCAGTCCACCCTTTGACGTCTGCCATGATGGCTACGTTACAGGCCTGGGACATGGCTCTAAACTAGTCAGACCCCCAAATATAATCTCTCCCTACACTTCTCTTGGGCGTAAATTTGAAACTAGAGCATTTCCTGTCAATACCGAACCCTTCTCTCTGGGCACATTATGGCATCAACATATAGCGCCACGAGGCACTTTGTTGCAATTCAGCCAATTTTGGCCTTGAGATCAAAATGTTTTTCTGGTTCGCTCAATTGCGGCATGCCATGCAGTCACAATTTCATGTCACGCCTCTATGCCTTGATCTTGAGTCAATGTATATCACTGCAGTTGTCGACAAACCTCTCTCTGCTATATATGACTGCCTTCTGAGAGATGGGTCCGGGAGGATAGATAACTGCATTGCCAAGTGGAGGGATAAGGTTCCAGAGCTGGACTTGGAGACTTCCATAGCAGACCTCCAATCCGACCTAGTATCTGCCAGTGATAGATTAGCGGCTATTAAGATCCTGCATCGTATCTACTATACTGCAACTCTCCTCCATAAAACTAATCCAAGTGTCTCCCCTGATTGTACTAGATGCGGTTTAGCTAGAGGTACATTTGGTCATATGTTCTGGACTTGTCCATGCCTCACTATCTACTGGCATGAAGTAGTGGGTGTAATCCAAGCAGTTGCTGTTCTTCCAGGCCCACGTGACCCCCAGGATTGGTCACATGAGCTGCTCACAGAAAAAGCTCATCCGGATTCTTTGTCATTTTTCTAAAAAGGAAAGCAGCTCCACCCTTCCAACTAGTGGTCAATGGATCCAATCCATTAATGACACCCTTGCTCTTTATAAGCTAAAGTATAGCAATAGGAATTGTCCTAAGAAGTTCCAAAGAGTGTGGAATGAGCTGTCTTCATGAAAGGCTCTAACTGTTCTGTGAGATGTCTGCCCCCCCCCCCCCCCGTCCAAGCTTCTCCCCTTTATCCCCTCTCCCCCCCCCCCCCCCACTCCCCCAGTCACTCTCTAGCTTTAACTTTCTTTCTCTTCCATATTTAAGTGTTCTGGTAGCACAGTATGTGCAGAATTCTTCATATAAGACAATCTTCAATGATCTTCATTTGTTTGCGAAGGCACTGAACACCTTCATACTTTGCTAATATCCTGTGGTCTAATGTGGTTGTGTTGACCATGCTCAACGCTTTCTGGGTTGTAGCAATATTATTATAATCACTTTACTTGGTAGCTTTACTTTTTACTTGTAATATTGTCTTATATCTAGATAGATGCAGTTTTTGTCTACTGTTGACAGTTCTCATGTTTTGTCAGCCTCCTATACTCTAATAGATCCTGTGTGGGCTCTTTTATTGACCCTTCTCAATTGTTTTTATAATGTCTTCCTGCACTACGTGTATAACTTTTAGATCGTGATTTCATTTAGGGGCATTGTAAGTCTTGGTGGTCAAAGCACTGAGCTGAATCAGGCAGCGTACAGAGCTGGTTAAGGCCTTATTCACACTGGAGCATTTTACTAGCAATTTCAGCTTGTCTGTAAATCACTAGCGCTTGAAAAAGCTCTATGGCAAATGTAAAACAATGGTAGTGTTCACACTGTGGCGATCCCCAGCAATTAGCAATTTGCTGAAATCTCAAACATATTTTGTAGAGAAATTGCATTTAATTGTTAAAGAATCACAGAAAGCAATCGCTCCGAAATCGCTTAGCTGTACAGTGAAAAATCGCAGGGGAATCTCCTTATAAAAAGGCCAGCATTTTGCGATTCCCAGTGTGAATGGGGCCTAGGCTCATCTTTCATGTAGTATCGCTGCTAGATTTATTTACATTTAACCACAGTTTCTAAATGTATTCTAAATAAGCAAGATCCACCTAAAATTGATTTTTTTTAGGCTGGCATGTATGTATAGTCTCACTGATTTTGTTTCCTCTTCTCTCCCCCACTGCATAGGGCATAGTATATTAAAGAAATACAAAAAAATGTAAATTCTATATTGGTAGCCCCAAACAACCTGCATTTCATGATCTTAGTAGAGTTCAGAAAGCATCTGTGTGAGAGTGTAACGTGTACCCTTTCCTCTCCCCATCTTAAAGAATTACTGTTTTCTGTAAAATCAAAGAACACCTCAAAAGTGAAGCAGGTAAAAGAGGTTGTTCTTTATAAAAGTGATATCACTCCCAGGTGAAGCTGGCAGTGTCTCCTCTGACCTGAGAGATTGGAAAGGAGCTAAGGCAGAAATTGGTGTCAGGCAAGAAGAGAGAGGACGCTCATATATAACACATCAGGCTATAATAAAAACCATGCTACATAGTAAAAATAGGCAAAAACGCCCTTAGTGTGAACAAGCCCTGAAAGAGGCCTTTATTAACCACTTTAGGGTTCAATAGGCTGGATTGAATTTCCTCTCTGGGTCAGTGGATATTTGCATGTTAGGAGAACCCTATGCTCATCACTAGGGGTTTAAAACAGTGAAAGGAGTGCGATAGGATCGTAATGCAGCTGTGAGGTGGGCTGGCTCCAAAGCCCAAAGTAGAGATCAAAAAGGACAAAGTACCTCAGCGCAAAGTCAAACCACTCTGCTGAGTAGCAGTGATTCAGGAATGATAGCAAAACAGTACCTGTCTCGATGGATCCTGAGGTGGGAAACCATCGAAACAGGTACTGTTTTGTTATCATTCCTGAATCACTGCTACTCAGCAGAGTGGTTTGACTTTGCGCTGAGGTACTTTGTCTTTTTTCATCACTAGGGGTGACCTCTCTAGCTTGGGATATAACTGTCCCCACACTTTTTCACCTTTCCCAATTTTATCTCTTTTTAGGTGGCCATCAACAATACTATCTCTTGTTTGTACAATTTTACCAAATATATGTAGCAGAAGGATAAACTGAGTGAATATACTTTGAATGGACACTTTAAGTAGTCCTTCATATTACATAAGTTATAAGATTGTACAATTAAGATTGTATCATTAATGGCCACCTTAATTCATGTTGCATTCTAAAAAGTATTGTCCATGAGTCCATGCAATCTAGAAAATAAATCAGGGGGAGGGGGTGCCCTGTTACCCAGAGCCGAGACAAAGTCTTCCAGCACCCAAGGCTGAGACACCAAAGTGCGCCCCTCCATCCCTCCCACCCCAGCTGTCACACACTGACTGCTATTAGACTAAGAGGCGCCACAGGGCCCACAACCTCCCCAACACCTTAATATCTAGTTATCTGGCTTGCAGTCACTGCCATGTATCCCCTGTTCTTATTTCTTTCTGAATTAAACACATTTGGGAATGACAGCTGAATGAATTGTGCACGCCCTTCTACTCTGCGCCCTGAGGCTGGAGCCTCTCCAGCCTCTGCCTCGGCCCGGCCCTGCTGTTACCAGGTGCAGCAGGTGTGCAGAACAGACAACCCAGGTTTGCAGCGACCTATTCACTGCAGTTCCAGAGAGAGAGAGAAAAAGCTGTTAGATTTTCTTATACCTCCTCAGCATGGACCAAACACTGGCATTTCAGTTGTTGGTGGAGGGACCCTTCTTAGTCCCATTTTAGCCCTGGCGCACACCTGTGAAATGTATGGAAGTGCTTGTCAGGGGTTCTTGCTGTATGGATGACTGTATGGAAATACACCTATGTTATGAAACCTTCTCAGTATTGTCTAATCATCCGGCTCTCCAGGCCGCACACGGTACAGAAATAGGAAGTGTGAAGCCACGGTGTCACACTCTGTCACCAGCGATGACGCACGTGGAATCCTTTCCAGGCTGTGATCCATTAACACACTTTCTCCATGTGCTGCTTCATTCTCCACTGACTTCCTTACACTGAAGAACTACATCTCCCAGCATACACTACCAGCTAGCTTCATAAATAAGCAACACCTGTGACAACTATACCAGAGCTGACAGGTGGTTTTATAAGAGACTGGAAGAGAATTGTGGCTGGAGCCATTGTTGAATACCTTCGAAAAACATGCTGTGTGCCTGGATGATGTGCCAGTCCCTGTCTCTAATAGGTTCTGGAGGCCTGCCCTAGAACCTGCATGCAGAAGAAGTGTGCTGATCCCACGGGCTGCATTCTTGTTCCTAACTCTAACATGACAGAAGTCACAAGAAAAAATGACGGATGGGAAAGTAACCATTTTTAAACACCATATTCTTTTCACTGTAGGTTTAATCAAGAAACAATATTTTGAAGACCAACAGGAATGCCCCAGATGGTGAAAATGCCCAAAACTTAGAAACGGGATTGGTTGAGGGCCAGGAACTATGCAGACAGATCACACTGCTAATCTGCTAGAGCCCCCTATAGCTATGAGTAACCAGGCCAGCATATCCTTCTGCTCATCAAGTCCCACCTAAAACGGATGGACATGCTGTTGTAAGATATTTCAGAGCCCTTTTTTTTACCACTGAATACTTCAGCGATTTAGTTGTGGCTAAAACAGCAAATTTGTTTTCACTGATTTCTGCAGCAGGCCTGGTGACACACAGAATCAAGGGCCTTTAATTAAAAAAAAAAAATGTTTAATACAGTGGACACTATCAGTGAGAAAACTGTGTAGGATGTAGGTGTGATCTGTGATGCATATCCATTACCGGCAACACTGCGCTTTCCCTCCTTGCGACATTACATTGTCCTGTCTGCATAGTACAGTGCATGCTGCTCCTTGCCTACTCCCCCTCTCCATAGTACAGTACATACTTCTCACTCTGTCTTCATGCCGCTTCTCTCCCTCTTCTCTGTCCATGCTGCTTCTCCACTCCCCAACACCCCCATACTATAGTACATGTTGCTCCTCTGCCTGTCCCTCTCCATAGAACAGTACATACTTCTCACTCTGTCTCCATGCTGCTTCTCTCCCTCTTCTCTGTCCATGCTGCTTCTCCACTCCCCAACACCCCCATACTATAGTACATGTTGCTCCTCTGCCTGTCGCTCTCCATAGAACAGTACATGATACCTGCTGCTCCTCTCCACCCCACCTCTACATACTATAATTCATTCTGCTCCTCTACCGCTCCTTTCTCTATAACACAATAGTACAGTACATACTTCTCACTCTGTCTCCATGCTGCTTCTTTCCCTCTTCTCTGTCCATGCTGCTTCTCCGCTCCCCAACACCCCCATACTATAGTACATGTTGCTCCTCTGCCTGTCCCTCTCCATAGAACAGTACATGTTGCTTCTCTCCCCTCACTTGTCCATAAAATAATACCTTCTGCTCCTCACCACCCCACCTCTACATACTATGATTCATTCTGCTCTTCTACCGCTCTTTTCTCTATAACACAATAGTACAGTACATGTTGACCCTCTTTCTGTCTATATCCAAATAAATAGAAACTCTGATAAAGTGCCCAGCTGATTGCCTGCTGCCTGAATTAAGGTGTTGAACATTGAGGATGCCTGTACAGACATCCAATTGCCATCTGAAGCAATCATGAGCAATTGTTTTGGCTATCAAAAGTTTCCTGTGTGTAGCTTGAGTCTGGTTTCACACATGGGGCTTGATTGACTAAACCGTCATAACTCATATCATGGCCGCGCTAGCGTTTTTGCGCACAATCGCGAATTTCCGGACGCAATCGCGAATTTATGAAAATGTGCGATTGATCGTGAAAATGTGCTATTGCACGCGAAAATGCTTGCGCGGCCGTGATATGATTTATCACGGTTTAGTGAATCAAGCCCATGGTACGGTGTGATTGTCCTGCAGCAGGGAAGTCCATGGCAGGACAATTGCACTGCACCATTTCTTGTTTAAATGACCCTGCAGCAGAATGCATGGACAGGGTGATTTGTGCAGCACTGCCCCGCTTAGTGACGTGCACCCTGCTGAAAGAGTTAATATTCAGCTATGCAACTGACAGTTTCTATCCAGTCTTCATAGAAATGAATTACAGCCATAAAACACTTTCTTGGCAGAGAACTGGGCTTCTGTGCAGAGGTGTCGCTAAGTTTGGTGTCACCCAGTGCAGAAACTCATGGGCCCATATGCAATTAACTTTTTTACCTGAGTTATCTCCTAGGACCTAGGAAATGCATTTCATCTTCTCTTTAAACTAAATTTTTCTCATTTTACAATTGAAAAAGTACCCATAAAAAGGTGAAAAAGCACTATCAGATTTATTTTGAGTCTTATACTAATTCCTATTGGCTTAAACGGCTTTTTATGACAAGTTGTGAAAATACCACCTAGGAAAAAACGCTGGTGAAAAATGTAATTGCATATGGGCCTTGGGGGCATGCCGCTCTTACTCCATGAACCTCCAACCTCACCAGGCTAACCATTAATACCATTTTTTTTGTAGTAATGTTACTTGTAACTGACATTTGTTGAGAATCTGGTTTGAAAGGGGTTATACTGAACCCATTTGCTATATGGGGAGAGAAGAGTTAGGGATTGTTATTCTGGGCATACTTGCTGTGGGGGAAGACAAAGGGGCACTGCACTGGACACACTTGGAAAGGGCTTATACTGGATTCACTTGCTATGGGGGTGGCATTCATGATTGTTATGCTGGCCACACACTGGGTCGGGGTCTGGCCATGTTTGTTGGGTGAGGGAGGGGTACCGTGCTGGACACTCTTGCTATTGGGGGTTGCAAAGAGAAGAGTAGGGGGGTGTTAAGACGATCACCACATGGCCTCTAACTCCACTATCGGTTCAGCACGAAGCCGCTATAAATGAAAACTGCAGGAGGGGAAAAGTACATCAGGCATTAGCCTGGTCTATATTTACATAGCCTTACTCCACTCTCCCCTAGCCTGGAGCTTAGTGTCACCCCCCCCTGCTGGTGACACCTAGTGCGGTCCGCACCTCCTGCAACCCCCAGTGACGCCACTGCTTCTGAGAGCACAGGATTTATATATATATTAAAAAAAAAAAGACAATGATTCATATATTTGAGCTTTCTATAACACAGAACAGACTGTCGTTGATCAGAGAAGAAAAACAATAAATCTACTTTTTTTTTTTTTTAAGTTTTGAAACCTAACATAAAATGGTGGTATATCTAAAAGTCATTTTTAGGAGTAGGATAGATACAGTTGTTTATCTCATACGTTTATTTTCACTTAAGATTCACTTTAAGTCATTAATGTTGCAGACTACCCTGTCTGCCTAGCACCGTTTCTGCAGAGCTTTGCAAGGCATATGTGACAGTGAGTGTGGAATAGAAGTTACCAGGACATGAAACTGTGTTCCAGCTCCGCTTCCCTCCTATGTTATTCATTAGGAAAGGGAGGCGAGAGAGCAGCAGCAATGCCTTAGGGGCAGAAGGGGCACCCCTGGAAATGGGTGACTGCAGCCGATGCCACAAGTACCAGTATTGTAAATTGTACACTGTATCTCTGCAGTAATTTCCGTAACGTTACTGTGACTTTGACTCTTTTATTCATCCATACAGTCAAGTTCTCTTTGTTCTAGGTTGCTGCACATTTAATGTAGGCTGTTATGAGGCTGTGTTACATAGTTACATAGTTATTTGGGTTATAAAAAGACATACGTCCATCGAGTTCAACCAGAGAACAAAGTACAACACCAGCCTGCTCCCTCACATATCCCTGTTGATCCAGAGGAAGGCGAAAAACCCTTACAAGGCATGGTCCAATTAGCCCCAAAAGGGAAAAAAATTCCTTCCCGACTCCAGATGGCAATCAGATAAAATCCCTGGATCAACATCATTAGGCATTACCTAGTAATTGTAGCCATGGATGTCTTTCAACACAAGGAAAGCATCCAAGCCCCCTTTAAATGCAGGTATAGAGTTTGCCATAACGACTTCCTGTGGTAATGTATTCCACATCTTAATCACTCTTACTGTAAAGAACCCTTTCCTAAATAAATTGGCTAAAACGTTTTTCCTCCATGCGCAGATCATGTCCTCTAGTCCTTTGAGAAGGCCTAGGGACAAAAAGCTCATCCGCCAAGCTTTTATATTGCCCTCTGATGTATTTATACATGTTAATCAGATCCCCTCTTAGGCGTCTTTTCTCTAAACTAAATAAACCCAGTTTATCTAACCTTTCTTGGTAAGTGAGACCTTCCATCCCACGTATCAATTTTGTTGCTCTTCTCTGCACCTGCTCTAAAACTGCAATATCTTTCCTGTAATATGCCCAGAACTGAATTCCATATTCCAGATGTGGCCTTACTAGAGAGTTAAATAGGGGCAATATTATGCTAGCATCTCGAGTTTTTATTTCCCTTTTAAGGGCCCGTTTCCACTAGAGCGGATCCGCATGCGTTGTCTGCATGCGGATTCGCATAACCAATACAAGTGGATGGCCCTGTTTCCACTTGTCAGTTTTTTGGTGCGTTTTTCTGTGCAGGATTTTTCTGCACGGTAGAGCCTGCAGAATTCGCCTGCGTGTGGAATGCAGGCGATTCGCAGGCAATGTATTTAATAGGGGAAATCGCACATGAGTTTTTTGCTGCGATTTCGCGTGCGAATTCGCATTAAAAGTAATCTAAATTGAACCAGGCAGTGACATGGTTAAATTCGCATATACCCTGCCTATGCGAAATTGCGGCAAAAAACGCAAACGGAATCGCATCCACATGCGATTTCGTCAGCGGTGGAATCCCGGTGATTCGCACCGCACTAGTGGGAACGAGCCCTAATGCATCCCAAAATTTTGTTAGCTTTAGCTGCAGCGGCTTGGCATTGACTGTTATTATTTAACTTGTTGTTGATGAGTACCCCTAAGTCCTTCTCCAAGTTTGATGTCCCCAACTGTATCCCATTTATTTTGTATGGTGCTAGACCATTGGTACGACCAAAATGCATGACTTTACATTTTTCAACATTGAATTTCATCTGCCATGTATGTGCCCATATAGCCATCCTATCCACATCCTGTTGCAATATGTCCCTATCTTCCTGAGAGTTGATGATTCTGCACAATTTTGTATCCTCTGCAAAAATAGCAACATTGCTCACTACTGAATCTACTAGGTCATTAATAAATAGATTGAAGAGCACTGGACCCAGTACAGACCCCTGTGGGACCCCACTGCTAACAGTCTCCCATTTTGAGTATGATCCATTGACCACAACTCTTTGTTTTCTGTCCATTAGCCAGTTCCCTATCCATGCACACAGACTCTTCCCCAGTCCTTGCATCCTCAACTTTTGCACCAGACTTTTGTGGGGAACAGTGTCAAAGGCCTTTGCAAAGTCCAAGTATATCACATCTACAGCATTCCCAATATCCACATTAGCGTTCACTACCTCATAAAAGCTGAGCATGTTAGTCAAACAGGACCTGTCTTTAGTAAACCCATGTTGATGCTGAGACATAAGATTGTTTTCTACTGTGAAGTCATGTATAGTATCTCTTAATAACCCCTCAAATAGTTTGCATACAACTGATGTTAAGCTTACAGATCTATAATTTCCTGGATCTGATTTTTTGCCCTTCTTAAATAATGGGATAACGTGGGCTGTCCGCCAATCCGCTGGGACTCTGCCAGTTGAAATAGAGTCACAAAAGATAAGATAAAGGGGTTTATCTATAACTGAACTTAACCACTTGCCGACCGCGCACTCATACCGCGCGTCGGCAAAGTGGCAGCTGCAGGACCAGCGACGCAGTTCTGCGTCGCCGGCTGCAGGCTAATTAATCAGGAAGCAGCCGCTCGCGCGAGCGGCTGCTTCCTGCCAATTCACGGCGGGGGGCTCCGTGAATAGCCTGCGGGCCGCCGATCGCGGCTTGCAGGCTAAATGTAAACACAAGCGGAAATAATCCTCTTTGTTTACATTGTACGGCGCTGCTGCGCTGCAGCGCCGTAAGGCAGATCGGCGATCCCCGGCCAATCAGTGGCCGGGGATCGCCGCCATGTGACAGGGGACAGCCTGTCACTGGCTGCACAGGACGGATAGCGTCCTGTGCAGCCCAGATCACCAGGGGGGACAGGGAGGAGGGGGAGGGGGGGAATCTCGCCGCGGAGGGGGGCTTTGAGGTGCCCCTCCCCGCAACACCCATCAGGCAGGAGCGGTATGATCCAATAGATATGGCTCTGTGCACAGGAATGGCTATTCGTAATAGACACAGAGTGCAAAAAGGCCAAACACTATATGCAACAAAAAAAAAAGTGGGATCAGCGCATCACCAGGCCGCCTCTGAATGGCCCCAGCTCAGAGATGCGCTGAGCCCCCCCAGAAACTGCAAACGCACCTTGAACCCAAACAGAGGCTCTGCATATACACCAAAGGAAAACTATTAAGTGGGAGCAGCTGACCAGAAATAAATCAATCAAACATAGCAAAGAAATGAACAGCGCTACTTAAAAACAGATGAGTGCTTACCTGCAAAAAAAGTGCACACCCCACTCATGGGATTCAAATACACAATGAGCATACACATGACCTGTCTACCACTTGGAGGATGTTAGTTTCACTAACAATTTGCAATTTGTTAGGTACTTGTCCCGCCCACTGTCGAAGAAGTCTTTCCTCCATGGGAGGGGACCTAACACTGACTAAATTCTACCTATGCATATGCATAGCCTGGGCGCGCTACCAGTAAAATTGAGAATTGCGCAAAAAAAGTGGGATCAGCGCATCACCAGGCCGCCTCTGAATGGCCCCAGCTCAGAGATGCGCTGAGCCCCCCCAGAAACTGCAAACGCACCTTGAACCCAAACAGAGGCTCTGCATATACACCAAAGGAAAACTATTAAGTGGGAGCAGCTAACCAGAAATAAATCAATCAAACATAGCAAAGAAATGAACAGCGCTACTTAAAAACAGATGAGTGCTTACCTGCAAAAAAAGTGCACACCCCACTCATGGGATTCAAATACACAATGAGCATACACATGACCTGTCTACCACTTGGAGGATGTTAGTTTCACTAACAATTTGCAATTTGTTAGGTACTTGTCCCGCCCACTGTCGAAGAAGTCTTTCCTCCATGGGAGGGGACCTAACACTGACTAAATTCTACCTATGCATATGCATAGCCTGGGCGCGCTACCAGTAAAATTGAGAATTGCGCAAAAAAAGTGGGATCAGCGCATCACCAGGCCGCCTCTGAATGGCCCCAGCTCAGAGATGCGCTAAGCCCCCCCAGAAACTGCAAACGCACCTTGAACCCAAACAGAGGCTCTGCATATACACCAAAGGAAAACTATTAAGTGGGAGCAGCTGACCAGAAATAAATCAATCAAACATAGCAAAGAAATGAAAAAAGCTGCTCCCACTTAATAGTTTTCCTTTGGTGTATATGCAGAGCCTCTGTTTGGGTTCAAGGTGCGTTTGCAGTTTCTGGGGGGGCTCAGCGCATCTCTGAGCTGGGGCCATTCAGAGGCGGCCTGGTGATGCGCTGATCCCACTTTTTTTGCGCAATTCTCAATTTTACTGGTAGCGCGCCCAGGCTATGCATATGCATAGGTAGAATTTAGTCAGTGTTAGGTCCCCTCCCATGGAGGAAAGACTTCTTCGACAGTGGGCGGGACAAGTACCTAACAAATTGCAAATTGTTAGTGAAACTAACATCCTCCAAGTGGTAGACAGGTCATGTGTATGCTCATTGTGTATTTGAATCCCATGAGTGGGGTGTGCACTTTTTTTGCAGGTAAGCACTCATCTGTTTTTAAGTAGCGCTGTTCATTTCTTTGCTATGTTTGATTGATTTATTTCTGGTCAGCTGCTCCCACTTAATAGTTTTCCTTTGGTGTATATGCAGAGCCTCTGTTTGGGTTCAAGGTGCGTTTGCAGTTTCTGGGGGGGCTCAGCGCATCTCTGAGCTGGGGCCATTCAGAGGCGGCCTGGTGATGCGCTGATCCCACTTTTTTTGCGCAATTCTCAATTTTACTGGTAGCGCGCCCAGGCTATGCATATGCATAGGTAGAATTTAGTCAGTGTTAGGTCCCCTCCCATGGAGGAAAGACTTCTTCGACAGTGGGCGGGACAAGTACCTAACAAATTGCAAATTGTTAGTGAAACTAACATCCTCCAAGTGGTAGACAGGTCATGTGTATGCTCATTATGTATTTGAATCCCATGAGTGGGGTGTGCACTTTTTTTGCAGGTAAGCACTCATCTGTTTTTAAGTAGCGCTGTTCATTTCTTTGCTATGTTTGATTGATTTATTTCTGGTCAGCTGCTCCCACTTAATAGTTTTCCTTTGGTGTATATGCAGAGCCTCTGTTTGGGTTCAAGGTGCGTTTGCAGTTTCTGGGGGGGCTCAGCGCATCTCTGAGCTGGGGCCATTCAGAGGCGGCCTGGTGATGCGCTGATCCCACTTTTTTTGCGCAATTCTCAATTTTACTGGTAGCGCGCCCAGGCTATGCATATGCATAGGTAGAATTTAGTCAGTGTTAGGTCCCCTCCCATGGAGGAAAGACTTCTTCGACAGTGGGCGGGACAAGTACCTAACAAATTGCAAATTGTTAGTGAAACTAACATCCTCCAAGTGGTAGACAGGTCATGTGTATGCTCATTGTGTATTTGAATCCCATGAGTGGGGTGTGCACTTTTTTTGCAGGTAAGCACTCATCTGTTTTTAAGTAGCGCTGTTCATTTCTTTGCTATGTTTGATTGATTTATTTCTGGTCAGCTGCTCCCACTTAATAGTTTTCCTTTGGTGTATATGCAGAGCCTCTGTTTGGGTTCAAGGTGCGTTTGCAGTTTCTGGGGGGGCTCAGCGCATCTCTGAGCTGGGGCCATTCAGAGGCGGCCTGGTGATGCGCTGATCCCACTTTTTTTGCGCAATTCTCAATTTTACTGGTAGCGCGCCCAGGCTATGCATATGCATAGGTAGAATTTAGTCAGTGTTAGGTCCCCTCCCATGGAGGAAAGACTTCTTCGACAGTGGGCGGGACAAGTACCTAACAAATTGCAAATTGTTAGTGAAACTAACATCCTCCAAGTGGTAGACAGGTCATGTGTATGCTCATTGTGTATTTGAATCCCATGAGTGGGGTGTGCACTTTTTTTGCAGGTAAGCACTCATCTGTTTTTAAGTAGCGCTGTTCATTTCTTTGCTATGTTTGATTGATTTATTTCTGGTCAGCTGCTCCCACTTAATAGTTTTCCTTTGGTGTATATGCAGAGCCTCTGTTTGGGTTCAAGGTGCGTTTGCAGTTTCTGGGGGGGCTCAGCGCATCTCTGAGCTGGGGCCATTCAGAGGCGGCCTGGTGATGCGCTGATCCCACTTTTTTTGCGCAATTCTCAATTTTACTGGTAGCGCACCCAGGCTATGCATATGCATAGGTAGAATTTAGTCAGTGTTAGGTCCCCTCCCATGGAGGAAAGACTTCTTCGACAGTGGGCGGGACAAGTACCTAACAAATTGCAAATTGTTAGTGAAACTAACATCCTCCAAGTGGTAGACAGGTCATGTGTATGCTCATTGTGTATTTAAATCCCATGAGTGGGGTGTGCACTTTTTTTGCAGGTAAGCACTCATCTGTTTTTAAGTAGCGCTGTTCATTTCTTTACTATATGCAACAGTTCATATCAAAAAGGAGAAAAAGGGCCTTGCACATCACTTAAAACTTCACTTTTAATGGAGCCAATAAAAAGCATACATTACATCTCCTTTGAGGTGGAAAGAGAGGTACAGGCAGTAGGGATAGTCGACAGCTGTTTCGCGCCGGTTAGATACAGTGGCGCATCATCAGGACAACCCGCCCCTTGTGAAATCACCCCTTAAATAAGTGTAACACTCACCCCATACGAGCAGCCGCCATCGTTCAGCTTTGGGTACGCCCTCAGTGTATGGCACGCACGCCGGCAAAAAACGCCGCATCAAAGTGTAGTTTCCTGGTTGTGGAACGCTAAGCCGGAAGTTGACGTCATAAAATTACGTCGGGACAAAGCGTCAGATTTGACGCAACACGTCACCGCATGCGTATCGCGGACGCACATAAACTGTCCACCAGAGGGCGAGCAAAAGCCCTAGAGCCATACACCCTACAGAGTAAAGCCACCCATGCTGAATCAACAGTCACTCCGCTGCCATCTAGTGTAGGTGTCTTATGTAGGTGATACTACAGAGGTCCTCAATGTCCTGGACGCCTTTGAGTGGCAATCTGATAACCACTTAGCCTCAATTGATGTGGCCTCTCTATATAGCAGAATATGTCATCCAGATGGCTTGAGAGCTATAGAATCCTTTATTCCTGAGGTTATCGATGACGAGCCTCTGCGGTGGTTTGTCCTGGCGGGCCTGGAGTTTGTCCTAACCAGGAACTCATTCCTCTTTGATCGGCAGTGGTACCATCAGGAGGTTGGCACAGCGATGGGGAGCCCTGTGGCCCCCACCTATGCTGGCCTCTTCATGGGCCGCTGGGAGGCCGATTTCATCTATCCATCGAGGAATGGGTTCCTGGATCGGATAAAACTCTGGGTCCGGTATATAGACGATATTTTGATCATATGGGAGGGGTCACAGGAATCTTTCAAGTCATTCATGGATTACCTTGGGTCCAATGATGTGAATATGTCCTTTACCTATACTTGGGGAGACCAACAACTAGACTTTTTAGATCTGGATATTAAGATTCAAGAGGGGGCGATAGTAACCAAAACTTTTAGGAAGAAGACGGCCGTCAATTCCTTACTTAATGCGAATAGCTACCACCCCAACCCCACACTTAAGGGAGTCCCTTATGGGCAGTTCTTGAGGCTACGTAGAAATGCTAGCTGCTGGGAAGACTTTATAGAACAGTCAGAAGATTTGAGACTGAGGTTGCAATCAAGGGGGTACAACTCACAAGATATCCAACAGGCATTTGCTAGAGCTGCCTCTAAAGATAGAACCTCATTACTATCACATGCTAGGAGGTCCAAAGGATCTGCCTCTCAAGACAGATTTTTTATGCATTTCACGTATTCCCCCATGTTCCAGCATATCCAACAAACGATCAGAAAGCACTGGTGGATAATCCAACAGGACAAAATGTTAAAATCTAAGAGTACCCTGCCTCCCTGTGTTTCCTATAAACGAGTTACCAATTTAAAAGATAGACTCTCACATAGTGAGTTTATTAGCTCTCAAACCTCTTGCTGGCTAGGTTCCAATCGCCCCAAAGGAAACTTCAGATGTCAAAGGTGCTCCTGCTGTAACTTTATGGAGTTGGGCGACACCTTTACCCGCTTTGGGCGGACTTGCAAGATTAGACAGTTCATTAACTGTCGGACCAGAGGCTTGGTCTATGCACTTGTATGTCCTTGTAGGCGTATTTACGTGGGTGAAACCACGAATATGCTCAAGGATAGATATCAGGCCCATTGCAGGTCCGTACATAGCGGAGAGGGCTGCCCTAGAGTAATAGATCACATGCGGGAGGTTCACAATAGTGATGTGACTAAACTGAGATTTCTAGGGCTGGAACAGGTTGTACATGATAAGAGGGGGGGGGGGGGGATTGGCATCGCAGGCTTCTGCAGAGAGAAAGCTACTGGATTTCGTATTTCGATGCGGTTGGACCTTTGGGTCTGAATGAAAGAAACAATTTGGCTGTTTTCATCTGAGATTATTTGTTTTATGTTTTAATTGTTATTAGTATCCTATGTTGCCCCTCTTTGTATTTTAATTATTTGCTGCCCCTGCAGGATGACCATGGCTTTTGCTTTGCAGTCTGAGGAGAGTATCTGTAATATACTGATGCAAATGTGCATACAAACAATTGACTTAATCTTTCTTAACTCCCTCCCAACATGGATGGACTGTATTTAGCAATTACGTGGGAGTGACATATGAAATGGGATTCCGTTTGGACTATGGTGTTAAATATGAGCAGCAACCATCTGCATTTTATTTTTTATTTTGTAAATTTGGTCTATCTGCTGCCATTTACTTATGGATGTCTTTTATGCCCTTTGGGATGCAATGATATACTTGTACACTAGATGGCAGCGGAGTGACTGTTGATTCAGCATGGGTGGCTTTACTCTGTAGGGTGTATGGCTCTAGGGCTTTTGCTCGCCCTCTGGTGGCCAGTTTATGTGCGTCCGCGATACGCATGCGGTGACGTGTTGCGTCAAATCTGACGCTTTGTCCCGACGTAATTTTATGACGTCAACTTCCGGCTTAGCGTTCCACAACCAGGAAACTACACTTTGATGCGGCGTTTTTTGCCGGCGTGCGTGCCATACACTGATGGCGTACCCAAAGCTGAACGATGGCGGCTGCTCGTATGGGGTGAGTGTTACACTTATTTAAGGGGTGATTTCACAAGGGGCGGGTTGTCCTGATGATGCGCCACTGTATCTAACCGGCGCGAAACAGCTGTCGACTATCCCTACTGCCTGTACCTCTCTTTCCACCTCAAAGGAGATGTAATGTATGCTTTTTATTGGCTCCATCAAAAGTGAAGTTTTAAGTGATGTGCAAGGCCCTTTTTCTCCTTTTTGATATGAACTGTTGCATATAGTGTTTGGCCTTTTTGCACTCTGTGTCTATTACGAATAGCCATTCCTGTGCACAGAGCCATATCTATTGGATCATACTGTTTGTTTGCTTTCTGCTCTGTTGCACGGACCCTGTTTGTTGTGACAGGGCTGGCTCAAGATGGCGATGTCTGCTTTTAAAGAGGGACGTAAGGATGTGGAGTCCTTCTTGGAAGAGAACAAAGATATAAGTATTGTTTCCACTCCTCGCCCCCAAGAGCTGAAAAGCCTTGAGAACAGACTGTACAATTTAATGGAAAGAGAGGTACGCAAGTATTGGACTATTGCCACGTTAAAGAAATATAAGGCAGTAGGGAGAGCCCCAAGAGGGATACGTTTCTACAAACATTTATCTCAGTCAAAGGTCCGACCCTCTGCAAAGGTCAAATGTGATGCCTTGTTTGACAAGTGTATACTGCTGTATCAGGACTTGGTGATTGAGGAGAACGAAATCGACTACCAAGAAATCTTGGATGAAATAGAAAGCACTAAGAAATTGATAGAGGCCCTCACTGATGAGGACAGTTTAAATCTGCTAATCACCAAGTTCGAACTCCGACTGACCCCGATACAGGAGCAGATCAAAAAGGATAAAAACACAAAGTTTGCCCGAGACCGAGTAGACTATGAGCAACAGCAGGTTTTCTCTTGGAGAAAGGAGAGACCCCCCCTGGAGCCCCAATAAGAGAAATAAGGGGAGGAGGAAGAGACGAAACCCCTCTGGCAATAGCCAGGGTAGACTCTCATCTGACAGCTCACCTAATAGTTCACATGCCTCTATTAGACACTCTGGTACATCTTCGGAGGATGAGGCCCCTTTAGAAAGAGGAAGGTCAGGAGAGGCAAACGGAAACCACAAGAGCATTTTGAAACAAGTCTCGTGGACCAAACCACAACCGAGACGTTCGGAGAGAAACAGGAAGAAATAAAAGTATATAATTTGTCGGGGGTGGAGTTGAGTGATGCAGTATACTCCCTCTTGAATAAAGGTTTAAACTTCTGCCCAACGGTGGAATTTGACTTTGTGAAGTTTGAACAGGAACTTTTCTTGAACACTAGGAAGTTATCATTGCATAGGTTCTTCGCTAACAAGGAGAGACAACCAAATCAAGTGCAGGATGCGGACTCCAGAACTGTACCTCTGCTAATTGGTTCTTCTGAACACTATTGGGAGATCGAAACATTGAGAGACCTCTGTGAACTTTCAGAGGCCCACACTCCTAACATAGTAGAGATAGGCCGCAATCTCCCCTATAACATAGGGAATAGATCAGTTTTCAACCCCCCGACGATACCAGGTGGCTCAGTAGAGCTGTTCCACTCTAAGGTCCTTGAGGACTGTAGGGCCTTAATATACCCCAGAGATGCTTCTAATTTATCACGCCAAGAATTGGAGGCCTTGAGATGGTTACAATCGAGGTCTGACCTCACCATAAAGGAAGCGGACAAGGGGGGAGGGGTGGTTGTGTTGTCAACTGATCAATATAGGAGGGAATGTCTGCGACAATTGGAAGATGGATCAACATACTCTAAACTACCTGCAGATCCAACTACACAATACATTGGGGATCTTAAAAGATTACTACAAAAGGGGGTGGAGGATGGTGCACTGGATAGGACAACAGCAAATAAATTGCTCCCTCACTTCCCCCGCAGCCCGGTGTGGTATTGTATCCCTAAGATACATAAAACCCTGAATAACCCACCGCCCCGCCCCATTGTCTCGGCAATTGGATCATTGACAGAGGCACTATCTCAATATGTTGACTTTCAATTGAGGCCCCTGTTGAGGTCCTTGCCGTCTTATGTAGGTGATACTACAGAAGTCCTCAATGTCCTGGACGCCTTTGAGTGGCAATCTGATTACCACTTAGCCTCAATTGATGTGGCCTCTCTATATAGCAGAATATGTCATCCAGATGGCTTGAGAGCTATAGAATCCTTTATTCCTGAGGTTATCGATGACGAGCCTCTGCGGTGGTTTGTCCTGGCGGGCCTGGAGTTTGTCCTAACCAGGAACTCATTCCTCTTTGATCGGCAGTGGTACCATCAGGAGGTTGGCACAGCGATGGGGAGCCCTGTGGCCCCCACCTATGCTGGCCTCTTCATGGGCCGCTGGGAGGCCGATTTCATCTATTCATCGAGGAATGGGTTCCTGGATCGGATAAAACTCTGGGTCCGGTATATAGACGATATTTTGATCATATGGGAGGGGTTTACAGGAATCTTTCAAGTCATTCATGGATTACATTGGGTCCAATGATGTGAATATGTCCTTTACCTATACTTGGGGAGACCAACAACTAGACTTTTTAGATCTGGATATTAAGATTCAAGAGGGGGCGATAGTAACCAAAACTTTTAGGAAGAAGACGGCCGTCAATTCCTTACTTAATGCGAATAGCTACCACCCCAACCCCACACTTAAGGGAGTCCCTTATGGGCAGTTCTTGAGGCTACGTAGAAATGCTAGCTGCTGGGAAGACTTTATAGAACAGTCAGAAGATTTGAGACTGAGGTTGCAATCAAGGGGGTACAACTCACAAGATATCCAACAGGCATTTGCTAGAGCTGCCTCTAAAGATAGAACCTCATTACTATCACATGCTAGGAGGTCCAAAGGATCTGCCTCTCAAGACAGATTTTTTATGCATTTCACGTATTCCCCCATGTTCCAGCATATCCAACAAACGATCAGAAAGCACTGGTGGATAATCCAACAGGACAAAATGTTAAAATCTAAGAGTACCCTGCCTCCCTGTGTTTCCTATAAACGAGTTCCCAATTTAAAAGATAGACTCTCACATAGTGAGTTTATTAGCTCTCAAACCTCTTGCTGGCTAGGTTCCAATCGCCCCAAAGGAAACTTCAGATGTCAAAGGTGCTCCTGCTGTAACTTTATGGAGTTGGGCGACACCTTTACCCGCTTTGGGCGGACTTGCAAGATTAGACAGTTCATTAACTGTCGGACCAGAGGCTTGGTCTATGCACTTGTATGTCCTTGTAGGCGTATTTACGTGGGTGAAACCACGAATATGCTCAAGGATAGATATCAGGCCCATTGCAGGTCCGTACATAGCGGAGAGGGCTGCCCTAGAGTAATAGATCACATGCGGGAGGTTCACAATAGTGATGTGACTAAACTGAGATTTCTAGGGCTGGAACAGGTTGGACATGATAAGAGGGGGGGGGGGGGGGATTGGCATCGCAGGCTTCTGCAGAGAGAAAGCTACTGGATTTCGTATTTCGATGCGGTTGGACCTTTGGGTCTGAATGAAAGAAACAATTTGGCTGTTTTCATCTGAGATTATTTGTTTTATGTTTTAATTGTTATTAGTATCCTATGTTGCCCCTCTTTGTATTTTAATTATTTGCTGCCCCTGCAGGATGACCATGGCTTTTGCTTTGCAGTCCATCCCATCTGAGGAGAGTATCTGTAATATACTGATGCAAATGTGCATACAAACAATTGACTTAATCTTTCTTAACTCCCTCCCAACATGGATGGACTGTATTTAGCAATTACGTGGGAGTGACATATGAAATGGGATTCCGTTTGGACTATGGTGTTAAATATGAGCAGCAACCATCTGCATTTTATTTTTTATTTTGTAAATTTGGTCTATCTGCTGCCATTTACTTATGGATGTCTTTTATGCCCTTTGGGATGCAATGATATACTTGTACACTAGATGGCAGCGGAGTGACTGTTGATTCAGCATGGGTGGCTTTACTCTGTAGGGTGTATGGCTCTAGGGCTTTTGCTCGCCCTCTGGTGGACAGTTTATGTGCGTCCGCGATACGCATGCGGTGACGTGTTGCGTCAAATCTGACGCTTTGTCCCGACGTAATTTTATGACGTCAACTTCCGGCTTAGCGTTCCACAACCAGGAAACTACACTTTGATGTGGCGTTTTTTGCCGGCGTGCGTGCCATACACTGAGGGCGTACCCAAAGCTGAACGATGGCGGCTGCTCGTATGGGGTGAGTGTTACACTTATTTAAGGGGTGATTTCACAAGGGGCGGGTTGTCCTGATGATGCGCCACTGTATCTAACCGGCGCGAAACAGCTGTCGACTATCCCTACTGCCTGTACCTCTCTTTCCACCTCAAAGGAGATGTAATGTATGCTTTTTATTGGCTCCATTAAAAGTGAAGTTTTAAGTGATGTGCAAGGCCCTTTTTCTCCTTTTTGATATGACCCATCAGGCAGGAGCGATCAGACCCCCCCAGCACATCATCCCCCTAGTGGGGAAAAAAGGGGGGCGATCTGGTCGCTCTGCCTGCACCCTGATCTGTGCTGGGGGCTGTAGAGCCCACCCAGCACAGATCAGCTGAAACAGTGCTGGTCCTTAAGGGGGGGGTAAAGGGTGGGTCCTCAAGAGGTTAATTCCCTTAGGACCCGAGGATGCATGCCATCTGGGCCAGGTGCCTTGTCTATTTTTAATTTATTTAGTCTTGCCTTCACTTCTTCCTGTGTTAAGTATTTAACATTACAGTTGGAAGATTGAGACTCTTCTGCCTCTGTAATTTGCAACAGTGATGTTTCCCATTTGAAGACAGAAGCAAAGAAAGCATTTAATAACTCTGCCTTACCTTGGTCATCCACCATTGAGTCCCCCCCCCCCCTCATCCTTTAGGAGTCCAATACAGTCGACCTTTCTTTTTTTTTAGAGTTGATGTACTTGTAAAACTTTTTTGGGTTAGATTCGATATCCCTAGCGATTTGATGTTCAGCTTCAATCTTTGCCAGCCTCATTTCTTTTTACAATTTTTATTGCACTCCTTATAATTGTTTAATGCAGCCTTGTTCCCCTCCTGTTTTAGGACCTTATAGGCATTCTTTTTCCTCTTCATTTTATCTGTAACCTTTCTATTCATCCATAGAGGCCTTTTTTTATTCCTAGATATTTTGTTTCCATATGGGATATACATACTACAATATTGATTGAGAGTAAGTTTAAAAGCTTGCCATTTCCCTTCAGTGTCCTCCCCTTGTAGTACATTATCCCAGTTCACCAAACTTAATGCCTGCCTGAGTTGATTGAAGTTTGCTTTTCTAAAATTCATAGTTTTAGTGGTCCCGCTGCCCCGTGGCCTATCAGTCACCAGATCAAACGTATCATGTTGTGATCACTATTTCCCAAATGTTCTTGAACCTGCACATTTGATACATTATCTGGTCTATTTGAAATGATCAAATCCAGTAACTCAAATCCAGTCTGCTGTAGTAATCGCAGTTCTGCAGCTTCATTAATAAGAGGTGGTCTGTAGCATACCCCAATAAGCAATTGGCAACCTTTATTTCCACCATGAATATTGACCCAAATGGACTCTACATCTTCACAATCTTCCTCCATCTCATCGTTCAGGACAGCTGTAAAAGAATTCTTAACAAAGAGACAAACCCCTCCACCTTTTTTCCCTGTTCTATCCTTCCTAAACACATTGTATCCCTCTAAATGTGCTATCCAGTCATGGCTTTCATCCATGTCTCGGTTATTCCCACAATGCCATAGCCTTTGTCAATCAGAATGAACTCTAGTTCGTCTATTTTATTTGCAAGGCTCCTAGCATTGGTTACCATGCACTTTATATTTTTACCACCACATTTACCAATTCTGTTTACATGAAATGGGCTACTTGAAGTTTTACCAACCTCCTTACTCGTTACACTGTCCCCACCTCCCATAATGTTAGGCTTCCACTGTCTTTTTACCTTATCTTGTCTACAAATTGAGACTTTATCCTCCCGCCTCCCCCCAGATCCTAGTTATAAATCTCCTCCAACCGTTTAGCCATCTTCTCCCCCAATGCAGCTGCACCCTTCCCATTAAGGTGCAGCCCATCCCTGCTGTAGAACCTGTAGCCGACTGCAAAGTCTGCCCAGTTCTCCAGGAACCCAAACCCCTCCTTCCTACACCAATTTCTCAGCCACTTATTTAACTCCCTAAGCTCCCTCTGTCTCTCAGATGTAGCACTTGGCACTGGCAGTATTTCAGAAAACACCACCTTGGAGGTCCTTGCTTTAAGTTTATCTCCAAGTACCTGAAAATCATTTTTGAGGACCTTCCATCTCCCACTAACTTTGTCATTAGTGGCAATGTGTACCATGACAGGTCTTCCCCAGCCCCACCCAATAATCTGTCAATTTTTTCCACTACATGCCGAACCTGAGCACCCAGGAGACAACAGACTGTACGGCATTCACGGTTTCTTCGACAGATTACCCTATCTGTGTGCCTAATAATTGAATCCCCTACCACCAGTACCTGTCTAGCCTTAGCTGCACTCCTATTCCCTTTCTCGTTGCAGCAGTCTGCCCCTTGGTTGCTAAGGGACACATCCTGCTGTAGCATTGCTACTCCAGAATCATCCTCCCCAATATTACGCAAACAAGCATACTTATTAGGGAGGGACAACTCGGGACTAGCCTCCCTGCCCCTTTTTCCCCTACCCCTTCTAACTGTGACCCAACTAGCGGCTACCTCTGCTTCTTCCACCGACTGTAGTTCACCCACCTCATCTTCACCGGTTCCATCCAGTGTCTGGATTGTGAGATCCAAGCTCTTCTCCATGTTGTGTATGCGTCTCAGTGTTGCGAGATGCTTATTTAGCTCTGCGACTTCTGCCTCTAACTGAGCAACACGCACACGCCCAGGGCAACAGTAAACACCCTCAATCTGCTGATCAAGGCATGCATACATGTTGCAGGATATACACTGTACTGCATTGTCCAACATGATGACTATTGTGTGGAGAAAAATTACTTGAAGCGGACCCAAACCAAACATTTTTTTTATTCAAAATATTTAGTTGCACCCCTCTGACACATACGAAGATCAAAAAACACCCCTTTAATCCTATGAGCATTTCAGTGTATGCTTTTCACCCTTTTCTTTTCATAACTAGGGTTATACAGGTGGCAGCCATTACTTCTGAGCTTAGTAGGAGGTTTTAGATCATGGGTGTGTTTGTCTTCAGCTACCCTCCCTCACAGGGGCATCGTCTATGTGAAATCTCACACCAGCTGAGATCACCTCCCCTGTGACATCATCAGTAGCAGCCTGTGTTTTTGTTTTTTATCTCCTCCACCAGTTTGCCGGAAAAATATGAAAGAAAGGGAGGAGAAATAAATAAATGTAAAATATTTTATATTTGTCATCATGCAGCTGAAAAAAGGCTGCTATTTATCATTATAATTTAGAAAATAGATTTTATTTCTGAAATCTTGTATTTTTAATTTGGGTCCACTTTAAAGTAAACTGTGGGGGTAAAGGATGAAACGGGAGAGTGAGTGAAGCTGGGGAGGAGGAGAAGGAGAGTGGATTTGGCGGGAGCACGGAGCCACAACTTCTTTCAGTGGACACAGTTTTCCTTGATCTCCAGTGTGCAATAAGGCTTTATGGTGCTGTGAGTCTGGGCTGCTATTCTGTAGGTGAGACATCTCCCACCTCTCAAGCAGTAATGGGGATCTGCTAGAGCTGACAGGCACAGTTTGTGGTGGATTTAGTGGAGGTGATAATAAAAGTGTAATTGGAATATTTCTGTTTAGCTGGATTGCCATTTGTATTGATCTGGGTAGGACAGGGCCCAATACTTCACTGCTGCAGATTGCAGTGAGGACACACATTTTGAAATTCTATTAAAGGTTTCCCAGGCTGTGGTTTTGTGAGTCACAATGGCCGGCTTCACAATTCCAGATGGGTTGATTTCCATACCAAGATGGGTAGATTTTTCAGTTCTGCGGGCTCTCTCACTGATGTTCTATGTTGCTTTTGCTGTACTTCTCTTATTATCTGAGTATTTTATCTTCGCTGCTTGCTTTATCTCTGTGTTTGTCATTGCCTCTATTGTTTGCTAGTGTCTGTTGGATATTATAACCTTCGTACTGTCACCCCCCTCTGTAATTACCATCTTCCACTCTAACTCCCCATCTGTGCGCACAATGGCATCCCCCACACCCACCGCCTGCATCCATCGCACAACCAGAAAACAGCTAACCATCCAACAGCCAGCGCGGCTGCAAATAACTCTGAAAAAGGACAATGCTGCTGCTAACCGTTTAATAATAACTCTCTGCCACTTCTCTTTACACTAAAAAAGCTTTGCTTAAAGCCCAAGTAAACCCAAAGCTGAAAAAGCTAATTCACTAAATAATATTGATTATTGTAAAATGTTAATTTTGGAGCTGAAACTTTTATATTCAAATCCCTTTGTGTAGTAGGAGGGCTGTGGAGTTGAGTTTGGAGTCGAGTCGAGGAGTCGGAGCAATTTCGGGTACCTGGAGTTGGAGTCAGAGGTTTCATAAACTGAGGAGTCGGAGTCAGATGATTTTTGTACCGACTCCACAGCCCTGTGTAGTAGGGTTTGCCTGCAGCTGTGCATCTATCCTTACGGATTTATTACCTTTATTGATTTTCTAGTTTCTTGTTACGTTTGAAGTTAAGTTGTTGTTGTTGTTGTTAAAGGGACACTTAAGTCAAACAAAAAAACTGAGTTTTACTCACCTAGGGCTTCCAATAGCCCCCTGCAGCTGTCCGGTGCCCTCGCCGTCTCCCTCCGATCCTCCTGACCCCGCCGGCAGCCACTTCCTGTTTCGGTGACAGGAGCTGACAGGCTGGGGACACGAGTGATTATTCGCGTTCCCAGACACATTAGCACCCTCTATGCTGCTATATGATATATGATATATGCTATAGCAGCATAGATGGCGCTATTGTGTCCAGGAACGCGAAGAATCACTCGCATCCCCAGCCTGTCAGCGCCTGTCACCGAAACAGGAAGTGGCTGCCGGCGGGGCCAGGAGGATCGGAGGGAGACGGCGAGGGCACCGGACAGCTGCAGGGGGCTATTGGAAGCCCCAGGTGAGTAAAACTCTTTTTTTTTTTTACTTAAGTGTCCCTTTAAGTTATTTTGTTGTCCCCACCTGCTTCTTCATGGTTTCAATGGTAATGCAAGGATGCTGGGGATTGTAATCTGAAATCTAATGTTCTTTCCACTCTGGGTGTCGCATAGCTGCACCTGACCAGCCAAAAGCTGGATCCAGAAAGGAGAGAAAACAATCTGTGCATTAGTGGTAAGCACATTTGGTACATGAAACAGGTATTCTACCATTTGCCTCCCTACACTCCATACACTGTTCATATTCATCTTGATTGCTATCAGGATTTGCCTTGTTCACTTTTTTTAGGTTTTGGTGGGTTTTTTGGAGTAATTCTGTCTGCATGTAGGATTAACCAGTTAGCCATGCACTCCGTGAAGGAGAGATGACATTTCTCATTATATCAGGAAGTGCATTCAGTTTGCCTCAACTTGAGCGTTATATAATCTCATACTGCAACATTCACAGAACTTGTCTGGTTTATGTAGTATTCCTGTCTGAGAACAGGTCTGGGCATTAAATCTGAACCGCCTTGTGTGCCTACTGCTGTCCAATTCACCCCACCTTCCTCCTCGTGTGCCTACTGCTGTCCAATTCACCCCACCCTCCTCCTCAAGTGCCTTTTGCTGTCCAATTCACCACATGCTCCTCCTTGCGTGCCTTCTACTGTCCAATTCACTCACCCTCCTCCTCTTGGGCCTCCTACTGTCCAAATCAATTGCCCCTTGTGTGCCTTCTGCTGTCCAATTTACCTCACCTTCCTCCTCTTGTGCCTCCTCCACACCAAATGTTTGGCACCAAAGAGGTGCCCACTTCTGTCCAGTTTGTCCAACTCAACCAGTTCTTGTCCTCTTGTGCCCCCCTGCTGTCCTGTTCACCCCATTTTCATCTTCCTGCGCCTTCCCATCCTGCTATTTTACTCATGCTGAAACCCCATACTGCTCTTTTTTCAGTTCTCTTTGTCCTGTGCCTCTTGCTGTCACACTTACCCAGTTATTTTCTACCTGTGCCCTTTGCCATCTCATCTACCTCATTTTCCTTTTCTTGTTTTCCCCTCTTTTCCACTTACTTTTTGCTCCTCCTCTTTTCCCTATTTTTCCAATTCTGTACCCTCTACTGTTCTACCCACCCCATGGTATTCAACTCAACCCATATTTCTCCCACTGTGCCCTCTATTCTCCTCAGTCTGAGCCCTCTGCTGTCCCACTCACCCCATTCTTGTCTACCTGAGCCCTCTGCTGCCCCACTCACCCCATTCCCCTTTATCTGATCCCTCTGCTGCCCCACTCACCCCATTCTCCTCTACCTGAGCCCTCTGCTGTCCCACTCACCCCATTCCCCTTTACCTGAGCCCTCTGCTGCCCCACTCACCCCATTCTCCTCTACCTGAGCTCTCTGCTGTCCCACTCACCCCATTCTCCTCTACCTGAGCTCTCTGCTGCCCGACTCACCCCATTCTCCTCTACCTGAGCCCTGTGCTGCCGCACTCACCCCATTCTCCTCTACCTGAGCTCTCTGCTGTCCCACTCACCCCTTTCTCCTCTGCCTGAGCCCTCTGCTGCCCCACTCACTCCATTTTCCTCTACGTGAGCCCTCTGCTGCCGCACTCACCCCATTCTCCTCTACCTGAGCCCTCTGCTGCCCCACTCATGCCATTCACCATTATCTGAGCCCTTTGCTGTCCCACTCAAGCCAATCTACTTTATCTGAGCCCTTTGCTGTCCCACTTACGGAATTCCCCTCTACCTGAGCCCTCTGCTGCCCAACTTATGCCATTCCACTTTAACTGAGCCCTCTGCTGTCCTGCTCACCCAATTCTCCTTTAGCTGAGGCCTTTGCTGTCCCTCTCACCCCATTTCCTCTACTTGATCCCTATGCTGTCCCTCTCACCCCATTTCCTCTACTTGATCCCTCTGCTGTCCCTCTCACCCCATGTCCTCTACTTGATCCCTTTGCTGTCCCTCTCACCCCATTTCCTCTACTTGATCCCTCTGCTGTCCCTCTCACCCCATGTCCTCTACTTGATCCCTCTGCTGTCCCTCTCACCCCATGTCCTCTACTTGATCCCTCTGCTGTCCCTCTCACCCCATGTCCTCTACTTGATCCCTTTGCTGTCCCTCTCACCCCATGTCCTCTACTTGATCCCTTTGCTGTCCTTCTCACCCAATTTCCTCTACTTGATCCCTCTGCTGTCCCTCTCACCCCATGTCCTCTACTTGATCCCTCTGCTGTCCCAGTCATGCCTTTCTCCTTTGTTTGAACCCTCTGCTATCCCTCCTATTCAGTACTTTACTTGAGCCCTTCCATTTTCCCGTTTATTCAACCAAAATGATCAAATTGAATGAAAGACAAAATTAATATTTTTTCCGATCAAGAAAAACAAGTGATTATCCCATATTTTTGATAAAAATCCAATCGGACATGTTGGAAAAGTCTTTATATTTGATCAAACTGAATAATCGAACGAAATTATCTAATTGAAAAACATTCACCATGTATAGGCACCATAAGTCTGCTGCTTCCTCTTTTTATCCCCAATCCTCCAATCCTTCTTTGCCCCTGCTGTCCCACTTTTTTCATCCTGAGGCTCCCTGCTGTCCCCTTCACTCCATTATCCTTCTCTTTTGCCTCTCCTGTGCTTCACTGCTGTCCACAACAACTTGTTTACCTCCTCCTGTACCATTCTGCTGCCCATTTTCCAATCTCCTTCTGTGCCTCTATGCTGCCTATTTTCATACCATTCCTCTTCTCCTGTGCCACTTTTTCTTGCATTCTCCTTATCTCAATCCTCCATGCTGCACATCTCTCATTTTCTCCTTCCTGTGCCCATGTGTATTCCCCACTCCTCTTTTATTGTCCCTCTTTCTGCGATTCTCTTCATCTCCTCCTATCCCTCTCCTCCCAGTTTATCAACCATCTGTATTGAAAATATAATAATGCGAATATTTTTTTTCCTGTCGGACTCAAAACGCTCAAGAACTGAAGCCACTGGGACGTGCTCAAGAGGCCACCTTGCAGTGTTAGGGAAACGTGCCATGAACCTCTTACTGAATAGGTAGATTTGTACCCTGGTCTCCCGTGTCAAAGGTGGTGCCCTTAACCAGTGCAATATGATGTCCATTGGGGAGAAATAACACTGTGCTGGGTCCCTTAAGGTGTCTCTCAAGAGTACCAATTTTACAGAACAATTGTATTTTCGATCAGATTATTCAGCTGGTATTTTATAAAAACACTGAAGCTGATGGACCCTGTTGATCCTACCTTCACATTATTGATAGTGTTCTTAAAGAACTGGTCAACTAGCACAATGGATTTTTTTTATACGTGATATCGTTTACATCTGGTTTTAATATCAGGAGTAGTTTGGATCTTTTAAAGTATGTAGGTAGAAAGAAACAACGTCTTGTAAAAGTAATGCCTTTTAATAGCTAACTGATAAAGCATGGAGGATCTTTCTTTTAAAGTACAATTGAACTGAAGACTATGGAGGCTGCCATGTTAATTTCCTTTCAGACCGTGCACATTGCCTGGTTGGCATGCTGATCCTCTGTCTATAATACTCTTGGCCACAGATCAACAACAAGCATGTAGAACAAATGTTTCTGACAGAAGTCTGAGTGGATTAGCTGTATGCTTGGTTTCAGGTGAGCGATTGAGACACTACTGCAGCCAATTGGATCAGCAGGACAGCTAGAGAACTGGTATTTTGTAAGGAAATAAATATTGTGGCCACCATATAACTCTCATTTCAGGTGTACTTTATTGCCATGGATCAGTTAAATAACATATTTTCTTTGTATCTGAATGATCTAATCAAAAATGTTGATTTGCTACAAATTGTGCTGCTAATGGGCACCTTAAAATGTAGGATTTCTGGCATACAGTACTCACCTGCAGATTATCTCAGAACCTGTGCAGCACACCTCAGCCTCAGAGGGCTGGTGCACACCAAGACCGTTTTTTAAAACACTTGCAGGGGGAAAACCGCTTGGCTAATGAATGTGAATGGGATGGTGCACACCAGAGCGGTTCCTTTTTTCCCCCAAATGCAAGCTCGGGTCCCCCAGCATTTTTGCAGTTTTCTGAGGTGTTTCTGCCTAAATGTAAAGTATAGGAAAGTGGAAAATCGCTCTGAAAAATGCTAGATCAGAGCGATTTCCCAAGCGTTTTTGTTACAGAAGCTGTTCAGTTACAGCTGTACTGGAACAAAATATAAAATCTGCTACATAAAAAGGCTCAAAGAAACGCTAGGCATGTTTAGAAAATCTCTCTAAACATTCCTAGAATCGCTCTGAAAAACTTCTTCAAAAACCGTTAGCATTTGCGGATCCGCTGGTGGTTTTTGGTGTGCACTGGCCCTTAGAGCCTGTTTCCACTACGCGCAGAAAAACTGACTCCAATTAATGCCTATGGGCCTGTTTCCACTGAACACAATTTACAGATTTCTGCATCATCCAGTTTCCCATACCATAAAAAAGTTAGTGGAAACAGGCCCATAGGCATTCATTGGAGTCAGTTTTTCTGCATCCAGAATCCGCATGTAGTGGAAATAAGCCCTTAGTACTCCATTGTCTTCAGGAAGTTTCAGCTTTTACTGTGTGGTACTATGCTTACCATGGATAGAGATGATTGAGAAAATCTCTGAACATGATGCTTAACTCTACCCAGGATGGTAATAGGTTAGTTAAGAAATAGCATTGCCTCTAAGATCTATTCTTGTTCACTTTTCCCAAGAAGTTTGTAAGCATAATTGGCTTTCATGGCAGTGCTATAGTTTTGTTATACGCATTTATGCAACACACATACAACACAGCAGTGCTTGAGGGGGACATGCAAGTAACACAAATAGAGCATTAAGGGAAATAAGCAGTGTGCACAGCATGGAAAACTAGGAGTTTTATTCTATTAGTGGTCATCAGTATAACCACAGCTGAAATTTTGCCTAAAGCCAGTGTGAGTGCATGAGGAGCTGTTGGAGGTGCTGAACACAGAGCTGTCTCTGGTGCTGAATTCATCCACCTGTTTCATCCACCTGACTGAATTTAGCTGTGAAACCACCACAACAGCCTCATCTGGTCTGCTGTGCTCAGGGCAATGAGAGGACTGGCATAATCTGACTCTTCTCCAAGAACTACACAACCGTGATGTCATGCTGCATGGCCAGAAGGCTTTCTGGGACTGGTAGTCCAGTAGCTAGCTCAGTCCTGCACCAGCTATGCATCTCGGTTTTAATAAAATCCTGTCACCCTAAAAGCTATCATGACTGCAGTTTGTCAGATTTTTTCCTGCAGAAGACCAGTGCAGTGTGTAGGTTTATTTATAGGAGGAGGTTTATTCAGTATTTACTGTTCATGTGCATATCTGTACATCCACAGAATATGTGTGTGTTTTATGGTAATAGTGTGTGTAGAGACTGATGGGAATGGATTAGTGATCTCTGTACAGCACTATGGAATATACAGAGCTACAGTGTATGAAATGATAATAATGATGATGGTGGAGATGATGATAATGATGATGTATAACTGTGGTGAGTGTAAGTCCCTGTGATGTGGTGGTCTTTGTCTCTGATTTCCTAAAGAAGAAGTGATGTGAGATGAGCTAATGTTGTTTACAGATCTCCACTTGCTGCTGTTTTAAGATCTTATATGCTATAAAACAAGGCAAAGTTATGTCCCTTTGAATTTTCCTGCAGTAAAACATTATCTCAAGCTGTCTCTCTGTTTCTTGGCTGTTTAAGTGCTTTAGAAAACAGGACTGGATTAGTTTAGAGAACCTCTTTTGCATAGATAACTAAAGTTTTTTTTTAACTCTTCCTGTACTGGAAAACAATATGAAACACTTTTCTTTGCTACTAATGTTCTATTTCATAGCTGTACAGTTCATTATCTCATTTTATTTTTCCTTTAGGTTTGCTTTATGCAGGTCCTGTTTCATTAAATGAAAATTCCTTTCTGAGGAATATGTGCTTGTCTTTAACACTGAGGCCAAGTTCACAGTTGACGTGACTCAATGCAAAAGCATAATGTGTTAGTACACGTTGTGCTATATTGCGTTGCGTTTAGCTGTCATTTCAATGCGATCTTAACGTCTCATCAAATGCGCTGTTATCGTGGCATCCTGATGCGCCCATAACGGCGCATGCGTTAGGTTTTTTTTATTAAAAACTAAATCCACTGAGCATGTGCAAACACAGTAACGCAGCCCATAACGTGCCAAACGCACTGCAAGCACTACTTTCACAGAACGTGCTGCGTTACACTATAACACAACGCATGCACTGTGAATGTAGCATTGACTTTGCATTGCAGTGCGTTTGTACACGTTAGATTTGTACACGTTAGAAAGGGCTATAACGCGCGAATTTAACGTCGCACTGTGAACCTACCCTCAGACACAAAAAAAACATTTTTCTTTAAAAAAAAATAAATAAATAAATTCACTTATCTGAAGCCACATTTGCCTTCCAGTTAGGCATGCTTACAATTGCTAGAAATCGAGACTCTCTTCCCAAGGTACCTGTCCTGGAGGAGCACTCATTCCCGGAACCCCCCACCGCCCCTTCATTGTTGTTTAGTTATAAATCCCAACACTGTAAGCATGAATTCCCCTTCACTACAGCTGACACCTTCTATCTATCCCACCCATCCCCCTTTTAGTCAATGTGCCACTTAACTTTTCTCCTCTTTGTCAGCCTTTCACTGGGATGGTGGTTGTGGTGGTGCGTGTGAGTGTGTTTATGGTGATGGGGAGTTCTTATAAAATTATAAACGCAACTAGATGGACATAGGCCAACTCCTAAGGAGTAATCTGTGTCTTGAAAAGGGTAATTAATTTGCTTCCTGGTGGAATGATATAGATATCACACTGAGTGAGCCTGACCTTAGAATTAATTCTTGTATGTGTAGAAACAAAACATGCCTAGGGATGAGCGCGCTAGATACGTAAGTTCGATCTCACAGTGAATCTGACTTAAGGCTCTCATACACTGGTCGATTGCCACCAGATCAACCAGCAGATAGATCCCTCTGTCCCTCTGTGATCGAATCTGATCAAAGAGGGATCTATTGGCTGCCTACACTGCAAACAGATTTTGAACCAATTTCACTATGAAACCGATTCACAATCTGTGGAGCTGCCGGTGCCACCACCCCCCTGCATACATTACCTGATCCGGCCGGCGTGAGTCCCCCGGTCTCCGCTCTGGGCTCCAGCTTCACTTTACTTCCTGTCGGGGGGAGTTTAAACAGTAGAGGGTGCTTTACTGTTTGAACTTCCTGTCGGGACAGGAAGAAGTGAAGAAAGCCGGAGTCCAGTGGGGAGAGACACGCGTCGGCGGAACAGGTAATGTATTGCCGCTAGCGTCGGTCGTCGGGCATTCGAACGCCGCTATCGACGCACTTCTGACCCGCCGGCGATCGAGCAAAATCTTCCGCGCGGACAGATCGATGGGAACTATCGATTTCAGACCGAAATCGGTCGGTCAGCGTTTGCGCATCAATTTCACAGTGATCGAATCTGCTGTCTATCGGTGGGAAAACGTTTAAGTGTAAGGGCACTTTTACCGAATGCTTACCAACGTTTCCCCTGAGAAAAACCCAGTGATTTGTTATGTGGTTGCGGTATGGCGCCAAAATTTTGTCGGGAAGAAGGAAAGTGCATCTGCTGAATGAATCATTTTCAAGGCCCAGCAGCCAATGAGAAGAGATCCCTCCAAAGACAGATATAAAGGGGAGAGGGTGAAGGGAGGGTTTTTTCCACTCCATCTTGTGTTGTCTGTGTGATAACAGCTAGAGAGACAGTCAGGGAGAGAAGTGTATGCTTCAGGGAGGGATAGCTTGTAGTTAGGTCTTTATTTACCAACTTAGCTGTGATTTATGGGGTCTTTTGTGTGCAGAACTGTTATTTGTAGGATTTATTGTGTCCTGAAGTGGTTAGGTAGAAGTGTGTGTAGTTACACTACTAACACAAGCTTGTCAGTATTCTCAATAGCTGGCAATATAATTTAGATTGCTGTCAGCTGTGGGGGTGTATTCAGTGAAGATTAGTTAGAACTGTGTGGACAGCAAGGTACTTATAGTCCTCCAGAGTCAAGCTTGTTTGTTGCTATGGGTGACCCAAAATATTCCTCTCCACCGGGACACCCATGCTGCTGGCCACGGCTGGGATGCAGGTTTCAGGCATTGACGGTTCCAGCAGACTCCTGGCAACTCATCGTTGGGTGACACGCTTGTATTGCTACATCATCTTGTAAGTGAGATTCATTTTTTAACAATGTTTATTAAAGTTTTAATCACTATGGAAGCACTCCTTGTCAGGGATAGAAAACCCAGACGTGCCCTTTAAATAGCTTTAAATTTGTTTTTAGGGTAAATGATGCATGTAGCATCATGTTTTTTTTAAAGGGAAATACTAATTAATTATGAAAAAAAAAAAAAAAAAAAGCTGTCAATTAACATCAGGACTGTGGCACCGTGGCGGCCAGATTGGAGAGGTGAAGATTCTCCTGCGGCCTAAATGGGATGCTGCGGCTTTTCTCCCTGTGGCGGTTGGGGGTTGAGTGGTGCGGCTGGTGGTAGTGGCAGAAGGATGTGGTGGGTCCCGCATTCCACGGCCACGGTCTGCAATGCTCATCCTCCGTGCCAAACCCACCGACGCATCCTCCTCCTCAGAGTCAGAGCTGACATCTCCATCCTGTGGATGGTAGTCACGGTCCTTCATCCCATCATCAACATCATACCCCCCCTCCTCAAAACCCAGAACATCCTCTTCAAACTCCATGCGGCTAACAGCCCTGAGTTCAATCGCGGCGCCTGGAGCGAAAACCTCGCTGAATGAGGGTAGGCTGCCCGCTGGGGTCGACACTGACACGGCAGACCTTCTGAGGGTGGCTGTAATGTTGCTCCCTGTCCTCTTGCCCTTGCTGCCCCTCCCCCAGCTGCCGGTGCCAGCAGACATAGTACAACTTATACGTGATGATGTCACCAGATGATGTGGGGTACTCTTACTTTAATAAAATCGGGGATGGACTTTACATCAAATCAGCACGGAATGACAGACCGCAGAGTAGAGGACAGACAGTGCACACTGTGTTATGGTGGCGGCCTGGCGAGTACACACGGTGCGTTCCTGCACTCAATTTCCTGCTCGATTCCCGTCGATTATTTCCGACATGTCCGATTTGCGTTTCGATGGATTGTTAGGTTGATTTTGCATACTTTACATGCGAATCGACCTAACGATCTATCGAAACCCAAATCGGACATGTCGGAAATAATAGTCGACGGGAATCAAGCAGGAAATCGAGTGCGGGAATGCACCGTGTGTACCCGCCAGGCCGCCGCCATAACAACTAACTGCAGTACTAACTACAATACAATAACACAATAATCCTCCTATTCCCTATACTGTCCTGCTGGCCTACACAGACACAGACAGGACCTAACTGAGTGAATTAAAGCAAACAATTACAAGCTAGCTAGCTAAAAAACACAATAGAACAATAGCGTAGTGAAGATGTTTAGCATTTAAAGCTTTAGGTTTATCACTGTATACAGCACTTGCTAAGCCAGCACTGGAGCAAGTCTGTCAGTGAGCAGCCAGCCAGCCACACAAGCAAGGACGATCATCATGCCAGCCCTCCTTGCTATACAGGGGGCTGGCCAGGGTTCCCTTTTGTGATTGGGTGCCAGGACTTAGGCTGGGAGGCCTCTGATTAGCTCAATGAGGTCAGGTGGGGCTGGCCAGGGTTCCCCTCTGTGATTGGTTGCTAGGGCTTCTGCTGGGAGCCCTCTGATTGGCTGAATGACATCATCTCCTTACTAGTTACACTATCCGGATATCTGGACGGATACCCGCGGGTATCCGGATTATGTAGCTAGCTATCCGGATAAAATCCGGATAATGCTATCTGGATAGTGGCCCAGGTACCCGGATCCGACCCAGATAGCGGAAAAATGGTCGGATACTCGGCTTTACCCGGGTACCCGGAACCGGATGAGCATCCCTGCTCCATGTTTTATCTATAGAATCTGCACTTTTTCCTGGAGCCTGCAGCATTGTTGCTTGGACAGGATCATCTTCCAGGATTGATCAAACTAGATTGAAAGCAATTTTTACAATACTTTGTTGCTAGCTGTACTCACCTAGCACTAGGAAGAAAACTGTCAGCTATAGTATTCCTTCAGTGCTGACTGTCACTGTCACTTAGGTAGAATTGTGTGTACTACTAGGTAGGTAACGTACTATTCTTGCAGGGTCAAATTTTCCCTTAACTAGCTGTGTTATACTACCAATGTAGAGAACTTCTCGGGAGTGAATGTATGCTACTTCGGTACTTATTTACTTACTGTACAAGTCCAACCAAACAGTGGTGTTATACAGTGTCCATTGCCCACCCCTTTCCATTTTGACATTTTCACTCAGGGTGAATGACATTACATACATACAAGCAAGGAGTTTTGAACATACCTACATACATACCTACATACATATATACAGCTTTTAGCATTCCACAGAGTTGCACCCCATTACATTTTACCTCTGACAGGGGATATAAGAATTGTACGCTCATTTATTTAATTCTGACTCTTGCCTACAAATCTCTTTCCAACCTATTTAAATAACCTTATTTTCAGATGCCATCCTACATGGAATCTCCTTTCTGCTCACAATATTCTCCCGTCTTCTTCTCTGGTCACCTCTTCTCACTCCCGCTTACAAGACTTCTCTCGATCCTCTCCCCTCCTCTTGAACTTCCTCCACCAACACATCCACCACTCACCCACACTTACCCCCTTTAGTCTCAACCTGAAAACTCACCTCTTCAAGCAATCATAATCTCCCACCTAGGACACTTTGGCCACTGACCACCATTTTTTACCATCTCATACACAGCTTCCCTTCACTTACTGTCCTATCCCTAACCTGTAGACTGTAAGGCCTTTTGGCCAGGGTTCTCTTCTGTATTCTGTTTTACAGTGCCAAGGAATATGTTGGTACTATATAAATCAATAATAATAAAAAGTATAATTAAGGTGGAGCTTAGTCTGACTTAACCACACTTTGGTGGACGCTTGGATCGGTTTAGCCAATTCCAGGCAAATTTTGTAGGTGGGGATCAGGTGGATGACGAAATGGTTGGAGGAACCCAGGGCAGCCCAAGGGGACGACCTTATCTGCGTCCTTCAGGACCGTATAGCAATAGTCCAGTGTGTTCAGGTTCCTAGTGGGACAGGTGACGTGCTGATGGAAACGTGGCAGCTACTGGTGGAGTTTCACCCATAATGATGAACAGGGAGTCTGAGAGGGAAGACTCCCTTTGCGTGATGGAATCACTAAGGTCATGTATGGAAGGTTTGACATCGGCATCAGGAGGGATGTATACTCCTGCGAGGACATAGAAGTAAAACTCGCTGGGCGAGTATTTTGGCCTACAGTTGATTAGTAGTTCAATTTTAGGGGAACACCTCTTTGCAAGAACTGTCCCGTCAGGGCACCTTGAGGAGCGGATGTAAAAGCAGATGCCTCCACCTTTCCTTTTCCCAGAGAGGGCAGTGTCACATTCTGCACAGATGATGGTCTAGCCTGGGAGAAGAAAGGCATTATCTGGGATATCCTCATGTAGCCACATTTTGATGAAGCATAGGGCTGAGGTATTGCTACCAATCTTCTTTTTTTTGCTGAGGAGGAGTCTATCTAGCTTGTTGGGGAGGGAGTGGACATTTGCAAGGAGGACCAAGGGGATGGCTGACCTTAAGGCCCTTCCTCCTTTATCTCATAAAGGCACCTGCTCGTCTTTTCCTCCGCAGAGGAGCAGGGCTGCTGATCTGTTGGACATGGTTCCACACAAGGTTGTATAAGGCCCTTCTCTCGAGGTAAGGAGCACCACATACCAGGGATTCCCACTAGATGAGTTCCGACCTGGTATAGGTAATTCATGGAGTAGCATGGGGGGATGGGCATGAGGAGATAGATTGATCCAAAAGTTATTTTTGTCCCTTTTCAAAAACCCTAGTCCTTGTTCTCCATAACTCAACTGGGAATTCTGCAACCTCTTCATCCCACTAGTCCTACCAGCCCATATATCAGCCCATCTCTAGCACTGATGGGGGCCAGAATAGCTGAAACTACAGTCTGCCAGTTCTAGTTGTGCTATAATTCAGCAGCACTGGATGCATGTTTGGCTTTTCAGAAATATTAAGGTATTATGTGCATATTGTAATCTTTTAGATTGTAAGCTCGCAAGGACAGGGCTCTCTCCCCCTTTTGTGTCTTGGGAAGTGTTATTGATTTCATAGCTTGCACTCTGTTATCATGGGCGTCCGCAGAAAATTTTTCAGGGGGGGGGGCAAAAAGGGGTGGAGGTAAAAGAGGGGCGGCGCGCGCAGCGTGCCGTGTCGAAAAAATTGTGTGGTGTTGTGTGGTGCGTGTAGCGCGGCAAAAAATAGAGCTACGTCATGCCGGAAAATGGGTGTGGTCATGAACCAGAATGTGGGTGTGGTCGTGGGTGGAGACAAGTTTACATGAACTAAGCAATGGTGGGACATTAGATTAGGACAGTGGTGGCGAACCTTTTGGAGGTTGAGTGTCCAAACTGCAAAGTCACTTTACTATCACAAAGTGCCAACAGCAATTTAAACTAAATACAAACGTTTTAACTCATACATGAACATTATGGAAAATCCAAGTTGAAAATAAACTGTGAAGATAAACAATTTCATCCATCGTACTCCTGAAAAATGTATTCATTTTTTTAGAACCTCCCAGTTTCATTTTCTGTTTTAAAAAGCGGAAAAAGTAGGTTTAATGCTATTGTCTCATATGATGATGATTCAGCTTTTTCCATAGTCTCGCAGTTAGCAATCATGTGACCCCCAACAAGACAAATTCAGCAATCATGAGGCCCCCCCATCAAGACAAATTCAGCAATCATGAGGCCCCCAACATGACCAACTCAGCAATCATGAGGCCCCCAACAAGACAAATTCAGCAATCATGAGGCCCCCAACAAGACAAATTCAGCAATCATGAGGCCCCCAACAAGACAAATTCAGCAATCATAATGCCCCCAACAAGACAAAGTCAGTAACCATGAGGCCCCCAACAAGACAAATTCAGCAATCATAAGGCCCCCAACAAGACAAATTCAGTAACCATGAGGCCCCCAACAAGACAAATTCAGCAGTCATGAGGCACATAAATAGACAGCATTTCACATAAATAGGCAGAATGCCCCCTTAATAACACCTCTTATCTGGCAACAGTTCCCCAAAATACACTCAATCTGACAGCAGTGGTTCCCCAAAAATAGGTAGATCTATAGGTGTCCCCAGAATAGGTGGCCAGCGGTATAGATGTCCCAAGAACTGGTAGCCAGGGGTAGAGATGTCCCCAGAACAGGTAGCCAGGGGTATATGTGCCCAGTATATGTAGGCAGGGGTACATGTGCCCAGTATATGTAGCCAGAGGTATATGTGCCCACTATATGTAGGCAGGGGTATATGTGCCCAGTATATGTAGTCAGGGGTATATGTGCCCAGTATATGTAGGCAGGGGTATATGTGCCCAGTATATGTATTCAGGGGTATATGTCTCCAGTATATGTAGTCAGGGGTATATGTCCCCAGTATATGTAGCCAGGGATATATGTCCCCAGTATATGTAGCCAGAGGTATAGATGACCCCAGTATATGTAGTCAGGGGTATATGTGCCCAATATATGTAGCCAGGGGTATATGTAGTCAAGGGTATATGTGCCCAGTATATGTAGTCAAGGGTATATGTAGCCAGGGGTATATGTGCCCAGTATATGTAGGCAGGGGTATATGTGCCCAGTATATGTAGCCAGAGGTATATGTCCCCAGTATATGTAGGCAGGAGTATATGTCCCCAGTATATGTTGCCAGAGGTATATGTGCCCAGTATATGTAGTCAGGGGTATATGTGCCCAG
The DNA here is from genome assembly GCF_040937935.1 of Hyperolius riggenbachi. Classification (NCBI taxonomy): domain Eukaryota; kingdom Metazoa; phylum Chordata; class Amphibia; order Anura; family Hyperoliidae; genus Hyperolius; species Hyperolius riggenbachi. The sequence continues at coordinate 376,183,570 of NC_090648.1, forward strand.
TATATGTAGTCAGGGGTATATGTGCCCAGTATATGTAGGCAGGGGTATATGTCCCAGTATATGTAGGCAGGGGTATAGGTGCCCAGTATATATAGCCAGGGGTATATGTGCCCAGTATATGTAGTCGGGTATATGTGCCCAGTATATGTAGGCAGGGGTATATATGCCCAGTAAATGTAGGCAGGGGTATATGTGCCCAGTATATGTAGGCAGGGGTATAGGTGCCCAGTATATATAGCCAGGGGTATATGTGCCCAGTATATGTAGGCAGGGGTATATGTCCCCAGAATAAGTAGCCAGGTGTGCCCCAGCAGGAGGGGAGCAGCGCAGAGAAGAGAGAGAGCTATGTGTGGACAGTGGGGAAGGGCGGACGTTTCCCTCCCCTTCCCTCACCTTAGGGGGCTCTCCCTCCCTCGCTCTCCCCTCCGGAGTCCGGAACGAAGTGTGCAGCGGCTGGGCAGTGGGCGGAACTTACTTCGTCTCGTCGCAAGCGCTGGATGGATTAGCCGCTACTCTGGTCTGGTCCAGACCAGAGTGCGGCACCAGAACTTCCGGCGCAGGAGCGCGACGAGGTAAGTTCCGCCCGCTGCCCAACTGCTGCACACTTCGTTCCGGACTCCGGAGGGAAGAGCGAGGGAGGGAGAGCCGGAGCCCCCTAAGGTGAGGGAAGGGGGGGAGACGTCCACCCTTCCCCACTATCCGCACATAGCTCTCCCTCTTCTCTGCGCTGCTGGCTGCACGGGCACGTGACCGGGGGGGGGGGGACAGCAGGCGGCCAGGGTCGGGCAGATGCCCGATTTTGCCATATGTGCGGATGCCCATGTCTGTTATACATTTTATTAATCATATTGCATCTGCCATTGTAGCCACCAGTTCTGTATTCTGTACCAGTGTCCATATTTGATGTATATCATTATCTGTATCATTATGTACTCCTTGTTTGTTTTCCTACTTTGTACAGTGCCACGGACTATGTTGGCGCTTTATAAATCAATAATAATAATATTCACTCACTGTGCTTAATATCGGAGTATCTTTAAAGCTGAATATTTGCACATACCTTCTGTTTCGGAAAGGTTGTGTTATTGGAGAGATGAAAGATGAGTGTCTGTGTCTGCCTCATCCTTTCATGTTGTCATCAGTCTCCCTGCCTGTCATCTGTGTAATTAACGCATCAGATAATCATCCCATGTAAGCACCCTTATTAAATTACGGCAGACGTGTTTATTGTGATGGAGCTTCACTGAGAAGGTCCTTCGTGAGGTAAAGATCTCTGATTATGTTAGAAGAGAAAGAAGCCTATTTTTGTTTCCTCCATCTTTGTAGTACTGAAGATATTTTTTTGGCTTGGCTTTCAGCTTGTCACTGAAATCTTCTATTTGAAGGAGTATCTCAGAAGGATTACGGGGTCCTTGGGCTAGATACATTTAATGAACTGTAACATAGTTTTGAGTTTCAAATTGATATAAAAGAAACCAATGCAGTCAATTAAAAGCAATATGATATTGATTGTGTATCATTTGTACACATTTAGAGTGTAAATGAATATATTTGATGGGATACAAGAGTGACTGTGAGATAATAATTCCAACATTGAGGCATGTTTGGGGAGAGGTTTCAGGCTTTGGGTGCTCAGGTACTACTCATTTTTATTTTTATTATAAGTGCCCCTTTTAGCTGTGCAAAGGAAGCTCCGCCCCCAGCTATGAAAAGCTCCGCCACATGCCTGAAGGAGGTGTACAGAGCCAGACTAAAGGAAAGTTGGATACCACTTGCCTGTGGCCCGGGCTACTGGCTGCTGAGATGGGGACTGGCTGTCACTTCCTCTTCTCTCACTAGTTGCTCGGAGCTCTTGTGGCGGAATGTGTTCTGTGCATGCACAGTTACAGGTTTTTATGAACTCGCAGAATGCGATTGAGGAGATAGAAGTGCATGCACAGTAGCCCCAGGCCAAGCCAAGTCATGATAGGTGAGTAGGTGAGTCTGTGCCTAGATCAGGCTGTGTCCACTCTAAAAAGGGGCACCTATCACTGCTGATTTGAAGATGGTGGCACAAAAATCCTGCCTAATACTGCTAGAGGTTTCGCAAGGAACACAGTGGGCTTGATTCACAAAGCGGTGCTAACTGTTAGCACGCCTGTGAAAACCCCCTTAGCACGTCTAAACAAGCTTTTCGCGCATAAAACTTTATGCGCGCAAAACTTTATGCACGTAAAACTTTACGCGCGTACTGCACAGAGCGCAGGGCGCTCCACGCGAAGTGCCCATTAAAGCCTATGGGACTTAGCGCGCTGCTGTGATACACTTACGGTATACTCATGATGAAGAGGGGAACCCGGATTATGAAGCGGCCGCTGCCTAAAGCAGGTAATAGCAGCAGCGGGCGGAGGGAGCGGGCGGAGGGGGCGCGGACCACGGACCACCACCCACGGCTCGCATACAAGCCGACCCCCAACTTTTGGCCCCCTTTTTGGGGGTCAAAAATTCGGCTTGTATGCGAGTATATACGGTAATCATGCAGTCAGGCGCTGTGTTTGGATCTGTGCATAGACAAGGGCTGTAAATGACCTCCTTTTTTTGCTGTCCTTCCAGCTGTTGGAGTTCAGATGAAGCTGGCCATGCTGCGGGAGGTTTTCTGGAGAGTGACACAGCAGGTAGGTGGATGACCGGTAGTGTGTGTCTCTTGTGTTGAGGTATTGTTGCTGCTAGTTGTGTCTGGTGTGGTATATAGTATGCAAGGTAAATCAGAGGTCACAGACTTCATAGTTCAGCAGCTTATCCTCCTGAAGGTTAGTAATCAGTCCACTGGTTCCTGGTTGATCTGGCTTCTTACAGGATAGTGCTATGATACTACTTTAAGATCACTATGATTATTAATTATAATTATGGGAGTGAGTTCTAAGGTGGCAGTCATGATGTTTCATCAGCTTTGCCTTAAAGATGCCTTAAAGATAGTCATGTGACTAAACAATTTCTGCGATGGGAATTATGGGAAATATATCAGAGGTAGTAATAATAATAATAATAATAATATTTCATTATTTGTATAGCACGTTTCTCCTGTTAGACTCAAAATACTTGAGCTGCAGCCACTAGAGCGCACTCGGTAGACAATAGCAGTGTTAGTAAGTCTCCTTACTGAATAGGTGCTGGCTTACTGAAATAGAAAAAGGTCTCCTATGTCAGAGGCAGAGCCCTTAACCATTACACTATCCAGCCACAAGTAGCAGTCATAATGAGTGCATCTCCCTTTAGAATATTCAAATGACTTCTTCTGTAGTTCCAAGTTTCCAACAACAAGGCATTATTGGAGAAAATATTATGATGGGAGCAATGATGGTTCAGTAAATGTATCCTCCAGCAGGATAGTCACAACACTACACAAGGGACCTGATGAAATCAACTGGAGTAAAGTTGCTGTTCCCGGGGAGCGCATAGCAATTTTACCATTACTAGCCCCAGGCTGTGCATTTCTGTACCAATAATGGGGTATCAAGTAAAATTGCTGTGCGCTGCTTGCGCATGGAAACTTTACCACAGTTTACTGCATCAGGCCCATCATGACTTAAAGTTACTTATGGAAAGGAATAAAGAATCCAGAAGTTATGTCCTCTTGCAGGACGGACTCATGACTATCCTCCTGATGGACACATGACTATCCTCCGGCAGGAGGGACATGTGACTATCCTCCTGCTAGATGGACTCATGACTATCCTCCTGCAGGATGGACTCATGACTATCCTCCTGCAGGATGAACTCATGACTATCCTCCTGCAGGATGGACTCATGACTATCCTCCTGCAGGACGGACACATGACTATCCTGCTGCAGGACGGACTCATGACTATCCTCCTGCAAGAAGGACACATGACTATCCTCCTGCAGAATGGACTTAAGACTATTCTCCTGCAGGATGGACTTAAGACTATCCTCCTGCAGGACAGACATAAGACTATCCTCCTGCAGGACAGACATATGACTATCCTCCTGCAGGACAGACACATGACTATCCCTCTGCAGGACAGACACATGACTATCCCTCTGCAGGACAGACACATGACTATCCTCCTGCAGGACAGACACATGACTATCCTCCTGCAGGACAGACACATGACTATCCTCCTGCAGGACAGACACATGACTATCCTCCTGCAGGACAGACACATGACTATCCTCCTGCAGGACAGACACATGACTATCCTCCTGCAGGACAGACACATGATTATCCTCCTGCAGGACAAACACATGATTATCCTCCTGCAGGACAGACACATGATTATCCTCCTGCAGGACAGACACATGATTATCCTCCTGCAGGACGGATGCATGACTATCCTCCTGCAGGACAGACTAATAACTATCCTCCTGCGGGACAGACTCTTGACTATCCTCTTTCAGGACGGATACATGACTATCCTCCTGCAGGACGGACTTATGACTTTTCTCCTGCAGGAAGGACTTATGACTATCCTCCTGCAGGGACAGCCTTATGACTATCCTCCTGCAGGACAGACACATGACTATGCTCCTGCAGGACAGACACATGACTATGCTCCTGCAGGACAGACACACGACTATCCTCATGCAGGACGGACACATGCCTATCCTGCTGCAGGATTGGTGCATGACTATCCTCCTGCAGGACAGACACATGACTATCCTGCTTCAGGACAGATGCATGACTATCCTCCTGCAGAATGGACTTATGACTATCCTCCTGCAGGACGGAGTTAAGACTATCCTCCTGCAGGACAGACACATGACTACCCCCCTGCAGGACAGACACATGACTATCCCCCTGCAGGACAGACACATGACTATCTCCCTGCAGGACAGACACATGACTATCCTGCTGCAGGACAGACACATGACTATCCTCCGGCAGGACGGACGCGTGACTATCCTCCTGCAGGATGGACCCATGCCTATCCTTCTGCAGGACTGGTGCATGACTATCCTCCTGCAGGACAGACACATGACTATCCTGCTTCAGGACAGGCGCATGACTATCCTCCTGCAGGAGGGACACATGGCTATCCTCCTGCAGAACAGACTTATGACTATCCTCCTGCAGGACGGACTTAAGACTATCCTCCTGCAGCACAGACACATGACTATCCTCCTGCAGCACAGACACATGACTATCCTCCTGCAGCACAGACACATGACTATCCTCCTGCAGCACAGACACATGACTGTCCTCCTGCAGGACAGACACATGACTATCCCCCTGCAGGACAGACACATGACTATCCTGCTGCAGGAGAGACACATGACTATCCTGCTACAGGAGAGATGCATGACTATCCTGCTGCAGGACGGACGCATGACTATCCTCCTGCAGGACGGAGGCATGACTATCCTCCTGCAGGACGGAGGCATGACTATCCTCCTGCAGGACGGAGGCATGACTATCCTCCTGCAGGACGGACGCATGACTATCCTCCTGCAGGACGGACGCATGACTATCCTCCTGCAGGACGGACGCATGACTATCCTCCTGCAGGACGGATGCATGACTATCCTTCTGCAGGACTGGTGCATGACTATCCTCCTGCAGGACAGACACATGACTATCCTGCTTCAGGACAGACGCATGACTATCCTCCTGCAGGAAGGACACATGGCTATCCTCCTGCTGGACGGACTTAAGACTATCCTCCTGCAGCACAGACACATGACTATCCTCCTGCAGCACAGACACATGACTATCCTCCTGCAGGACAGACACATGACTATCCCCCTGCAGGACAGACACATGACTATCCCCCTGCAGGACAGACACATGACTATCCCCCTGCAGGACAGACACATGACTATCCCCCTGCAGGACAGACACATGACTATCCTGCTGCAGGAGAGACACATGACTATCCTGGTGCAGGAGAGACACATGACTATCCTTCTGCAGGACGGACGCATAACTAGCCTGCTGCAGGACGGACGCATGACTATCCTCCTGCAGGACGGATGCATGACTATCCACCTGCAGGACGGACGCATGACGGACGCATGACTATCCTCCTGCAGGACGGATGCATGACTATCCTCCTGCAGGAGGGACATGTGACTATCCTCCTGTAGGGCGGACATGTGACTCTTCTTCTGCAGGACGGACGCATGACTATCCTCTTGCAGGATGGAGGCATGACTATCCTGCTGCAGGACAGACCCATGACTATCCTCCTGCAGGACGGACACGACTATTGTGCTGCAGGGCGGACACATGACTATACTGCTTTAGGACAGACACGTGACTATAATCCTGCAGGACGGACACATGACTATCCTGCTGGAGGATGGAAAAAGGACTATTGTCCAGCAGGACAGATACATGACAATCCTCCTGCAGGACAGACATGAAAATCCTCCTGCAGGATAAGACACATGACTACAAAGCAGCAGCACCATGTTTCCAGTTGCAGGGGATTATGGGAAATAATACAGAAGTGTCCGCTTTATCCTCCTGCTGGATAGTTATATAACTTCTTTCCAGTAACAATGGATTATGGAACAAAAAACAGAGGTGGGAGACTTGGGATTTATATAGCTCAGTGACCCCAGCTCCACTATACAGTGACCAGGCTCTGTGATACGCTGAGTGACTGACGACTTTTAGTTGTTAAAAATAAAAATGAATTTCTTGACTCTAAGAGGATTATCTCTGAATAATTAGACTTCACTGTATTTGCTTCAGCAGTTGACTCTAATTAAAGCTGACTGTAACTTATCTGCCTGTAGCTTCATTATTTTGCTGGTCTCACCATTTTTACTTATCATTAATGTGCTTATTGAACACTCTTTTGTCTCCTGCATGGCGCCTCGTGTCATCTCTCTGCAGCCTAACGACACTGACGTAAGTCTGCCATTGTTCTCACTCTCCATTCTGTGTGTCTTGCTGTGCTTCAGACAGTTATATTCGCCTGGAAAATGTGATGGAGAAAGTAGCCAATCAGCTCCTCAGACAGCAATGACATCACTGAAGGGCAAAGTCACCCATTCTGTGTTAAAATGCAATCCAGGGACACTTAACATTGAGTCTGTGAATCTGCACTTGTCACTTGAAATACTGTCTCAGAGTGGCCAGATCTCTTATGGAGTTGATTCACTGACACTTAGTGTGTTAGGGCATATTGTATTTTATGTATCTAGCGATTTAGTGTTATTTAAATTATTTTTCTTTGTCCATAAATTGTGCTAGCTGCATATGTGCAAAATTATGCATAGATTATCTGAATTATTCAGAACAGATGTGCTGTCAGCATTGCGTTTCACATACATGACTCAAGGGCTATCTGCAAGATACACGGGTTAACTAATAACACACAGCCAGCCAGAACATGTAACACATAAGGGTGCCCATACACTACACAATTTCTAATATATTAGGTAAATGATCAATATCTACCAGACTTAGCACCACTGTTCTCAGCAGAAATCTTGTCTAGTATCGATCTCATCTGGATAGCTGCTAGCACTATTGCTCAATGCAGCACAACGCTCTGCAAATATCCTCCACCCCTCTGTCCGCACTCACGCCAACATCGATCAGGAAAATATGACTGTCTAATCAGTATTCAGTCAATATATCCATCATAGTATTGGTCACAAATTTTATAATTTTAAGAAATTTTTATTATTATTTAGTATTTATATAGCACCGACAACTTATGCAGCGCTGTACAGAGTATATATTGTCTTGTCACTAACTGTCCCTCAGAGGAGCTCACAATCTAGTCCCTACCATAGTCATATGTCTATGTATGTATCGTGTAGTTCATGTATCGTAGTCTAGGGCCAATTTTTAGTGGAAAGCCAATTAACTTATCTGTATGGTTTTTGGGATGTGGTAGAAAACCGGAGTGCCCCCAGGAAACCCACACAGACACGGGGAGAACATAGAAACTCCTTGCAGATGTTGACTTGGCTGGGATTCAAACGGGGGACCCAGTGCTGCAAGGCGAGAGCGCTAACCACTATTGTTATTACTATCACTATTATACCATAACTATTGTTGGATTCAATAGGTATATTACATAGAACATCTAATCTATTAGGAATACTGAGTCGAGTATGGGTACCTTTGCACTGTTTGCAACTGTTTCTTTATTTCCTGTAATTAAATTAAAAAATAGCATGTAGTTCATTAGCATACTTGCTTCAATATACCTGCCAAGCCCTGAGGCACAGAAGATGGTAAAAAGCTGTAAGAGTGCTTGTTAATAATGGGCTTGAGAGTTATTTGACACCCCCTTGCCCTTTTGGGGTATCTGGTAAGTGGTTAAGGGGTTAATAGTGCTTTCTAAATTATCATAGCAAAGTGATCAGATAAGCATCCTCGGGCTCTCTTCCCACTTGTTCCAGACCACGTGTGACGAGTAGGAGCCTGTGGTCCAGCTGTAGCCTGGGGCAGAATGCATCGGTGTGCCTGGGATTTTCGCAGACTGCACAGAAGTGCAGTCTGCTTACTGCTTCGGATCCCATGGATCCAATGCAGCATTACAAGTGTGAACGGATCCTATTTATAAAATAGGATGTGTTCACTGTGGATCAGGGAACGGACAAAAAAGTCTGTTTTTTCTTCTCAAGTGGGAACAGAGCTTTACTCTAGCCAAGGAGTACAGGGCCTTGTACCCAATGGCCACAGGTGAAAGGGTAATAAACACACAGGCCTCAATTCACGGAGCATTATCAAACGTTTATCAAACACTTTATCAAACGTTTGATAATTTACCTCATGGGTAAAATCTCAGTTTGAATTCACTAAGGTGTTATATATTTGTTGAACGTTTTATCGGTAAAATATTCGATAAATATATAACACCTTAGTGAATATAAAATGAGATTTTACCCATGAGGTAAATTATCAAACGTTTGATAAAGTGTTTGTTAAACGTTTGATAATGCTCCGTGAATTGAGGCCACAGTGATGTCAATGACATAACCCTAGTTGTGTGTATAAATATACAGTACATGCAGTCAATGCTATTACAACAGCCAAAGGCCAGAGCTCAGACAGAAGAAGCTGGGAGGTCCTTCCGGAGAGAAGACTGCGTTTTCAGAAGGAAGCAGAGACCATGCACAGCTTGAACTAGGCGTGTCCAGCCTTAAAGGGGCAGTTTAGTGAAAATTATTATTTACCATTAATCACATATCAGTTATTTAATATGGATAGCATATGTTTCTCCATAGACCTTGTGTAAAAAAAAGTAGATGATATCAGTAAGTCTGCTTTCGCAGAGAGCGGAGCTGCTTCATTAGCATACTAAGTGACGGACTTCCCTGATAGTAGACACTGCAGCTGATTATAACGCTGACTCACACACTACAGAGAGCCATGCTGTTCTCTGTAACTAGCTAAGTAAATAGATAAAACAGGCTGCTAATTAGTTACCTACTTAGCAGCCTGTTTGTTTATTTACTTAGCTAGTTACAAGCAAGAACAGCAGCTCTCTGTAGTGTGTGAGTCAGGGTTATAATCAGCTGCAGTGTCTGCTATCAGTGAAGTCCATCACTTAGTATGCTAATGAAGCACCTCAGCTCTCTGCGAAAGCAGAATTACTGATATCATCTACTTTTTTTATCACAAGGTCTATGGAGAAACATATTTTCTCCATATTATATAACTGATATGTGATTAATGGTAAATAATAATTTTCACTAAACTGCCCCTTTAAGTGAAGTATGACTGCTCCCCATTACAGATCAAAGTAACAGCACCCAGTAACAGATATAATCCTATGAGAGACCCCAATAACAGACAAAGAAAAGGACACCAAGAGCCCAATATAGTGTAGTAAGTATTGACACCAGATTATAGGTAATCGCAAAGAAATAATACTCACAAACCAGGGTTACCACAAAGGCAACCACTGTGATGGCAGGTGGGGAGATTATACCTGACCCCACTCAGGTTAAGAAGACGCTCTCTGTAGATTGGTAGGATGGGGCAACACCCTTCCACCGAGGTTGGACTAGAGTACTAGACAATATACTAGGCTGTATAACAGATGCGCCAAAGTAGTATAAAAACAGTTTAAAAAGAGAAGGTGGTGGTGGATTTACCGAGGTGCTTGATTCTTTTAATGACCCTATATGCCATTACTCCGTTGTTATCTTTTGATGAAGAGGGATTAAACCTGCAAAACGTGTTGCACTTTTATAGTAAACAACAATTTATTCACAATACACCAAACCAACAATTGTTGGTGTCTTCTTGGAGGAGGTAAGTCCACCACTACCTCCTCTTTTTACACTGCCAATAACAGACAGGCTTTTCCCCCGACCCCAGTTCCAGGTGCCACATGACGAACCCCAGTAACAGACAGCTCCCCAGTGACAGCCCCTTAGGAATAGTTCAGACCTGCTCTGCCAACCCCCCCCCCCCCCCCAAAACCCCCCGCATTACTGTCAATATGGCTGGGGTAGGGCGGCAACACTTGCTTACCGATAACATTTTAGCCAAGTCAGTGTTCATAATAAACTCCCTGGTTTCAGCTCTGCTGCAGTAGCTAGCCCATTCCCAATATATTGGCACTTATGGCAGGAGCCATGCTGTGCCACACCCTAGATACGCCTCTGTAATAAGCTGCTCAGGTCAATTGTGGATTTTAATCATGGATTTCTGCTAAGATTGGCAATCAAAGAAAGTTGCAGTTCAGTGTAAAAGTGTCACTCACTTAAAGTAAACCTGAACTGAAAATAAATTTATGAGATAATTCCTTTGCATATACAGTATACTACTAATGACAAATAGAACATTAATAACAGAACAGAGTCTCATATTTTTATTTTCAGTGTAAGGGTTCTAAATCGCAGCAATGATAGTCGCATACATGGCAGTTTTGCCGCATGGTCATTTTGGCGCAGGGTCAGGGGATGTTAACTACTATTCCCCCTCGGAGTAGTAGCATCTCGGAGGGAGAAGTAATGCAGATTCTGGTAATCACTGGATCCATGAACTTACCCATGCACGGGGAGCAGACTATTGCATTACTGCTATAGCCATGCCAAGCTTCAGGGCTATGCGTCGCTTGGCGGGCACCAAAAAGCCCTGCCCCTATGTTATTCTGATGTAAATTCTTCATTCAGCTGCAAAACAACATATATGCATATATACGCCTTCAAATAGTGTACCCATAAAGTGCTAAGTGCAATCATCCTTGGAGAGTATTTGCCCACGTCTCCACTCCCTACCGGGTTTTGTCAAAAGACGTTATCAGGCTTTCGCCAAAACCTGGTAGGGATTGGAGACGTGGGCAATACTCTCCAAGAACAATTGCACTTAGCACTTTATGTGCGCATTATTTGAAGGTGTATATATGCATCTGGGTCCTGTGTGTAAGGACCCAGATTGTGAGTATCTGTTACCTATTGTTTTAAAGTAGATGTTTATTGGATTAAAATTAGAGTATATTGTCTTAAAGGGAATGTCCAAGCAAAATAAAAAAATGAGTTTCATTTACCTGGGGCTTCTACCAGCCCCATGCAGCCATCCTGTGCCCTCGTAGTCAGTCACTGCTGCTCCAGTCCCCCACTGGCAGCTTGCCGACCTCGGAGGTCGGCGGGACGCATTGCGTACATTTTTACGCATTCCCGCTAGTGCAGGAACATTAACACATGCATTTTTACGCATTACTGGTCCAATGCGTAAAAATGTACGCATTAAACCAGTAAAGCGTAAAAATGTATGTGTTATTGTTCCTGTACTAGCGGGAATGCGTAAAAATGTACGCAATGCGTCCCGCCGACCTCCTAGGTCGGCATGCTGCCAGCGGGGGAACTGGAGCAGCAGTGAGTGACTACGAGGGCACAGGATGGCTGCATGGGGCTGGGAGAATCCCCAGGTAAATGAAACTCATTTTTTTATTTTGCTTGAACCTTCCCTTTAAGAGGCCAACATTGCCTTTCTTACCAGCAGATGGAGCTCCAAGCAACCATTATTTAAAATGTAAATATCTAATGTCTTACCATATGTGCCTCTAGTTAATAAAAATGATACATAAAAATAAGGGGTTTTTTTTTGTACTAAAAGCTTGGTGGATGAGCTTTTTGTCCCTAGGCTTTTACAAAGGACTAGGGGACATGATCTGTGCTTGGAGGAAAAACATTTTTGCCATTTATTTAGGAAAGGGTTCTTTACACTTAGAGTGATTAAAATGTGGAAGGATTTGCCACAGGAAGTAGTTATGACGAATTCTATATCTGCGTTTAAAGTGACACCTAAGCAAAAAAAAAAAAACTCATGATATAATAAATTGGTTGTGTAAAATGGATAATTAATAGAACATTAGTAGCAAAGAAAATAGTGTCATATTTTTATTTTCATGTATATATCTTTTTTTATAACATTGCATCATTCTCTAATAATTGCAGTTTCCACAATACACTCAGCATTTTAAATGATTTCACATAGCAGGCTATTGACTCATTGAACTTTTCTCTGCAGAAAAATCATAAACAAAGAAGAAACAATGAGACAGTTGAGATAAGAGCTTCAAAAGACAGTGCTGTCTACAACTTTACAAAGTCTCAGAGCTCAAAGAAGCTCTTTTGTATAGATAACACCCGGAGTTTCTTAACTCTTCCTGTACTGGAAACAATATGAGACTCATATCTGTGTCAATAATGTTTTATTTAACAGTACTACACATACAAATCATTATATCATACGTTTATTTTCACTTCAGATTCCCTTTAAAGGGGGCTTAGATGCTTTCCTTGCGTTGAAAGACACCCATCGCTATAATTACTAGGTAATGCCCGGTGGTGTTGATCCAGGGATTTTATTTGACTGCCATCTGGAGTCAGGAAGGGATTTTTTCCCTTTTGGGGCTAATTGGACCATGCATTGTAAGGGTTTTTCGCCTTCTTCTGGATCAACGGGGATATGTGAAGATGCAGGCTGGTGTTGTACTGTATTTTCTGGTTGAACTCGATGGACATATGTCTTTTTTTAACCGAAATAACTACCGGTATGTAACAATAAATAAGTACATTTACTTTAGTAAATCAAAAACACGGTTTGTCCTCAATTTCTGTTTGCTTGTTACAAGTTGTATCTTGCAAGTTTCCAGGCTAGGAGAGGTCTCTTACATATTCATGGAAACATTGAGTTGTTAATGTCATACTGATTTACATATTGTAATATCTGACGAATTGTCATTGTCTTCTGCAGTGCGACGATGTGGACGGAATGTGTCCAATGAGCTGTGAGGATCAGGTAAGGCACAGCCTGACATACAGCCATGGCTCATTAATATTCTTTCATATGTACAGTACATTAGTTTAGATTATTTGGGGAACCAGGCAGAAGATTAAATTAAACCTAGCAGAGGCCCAACATTTATGAGGTGCCAATCTTCCTTCTGTCAGCTAGAGACATAACTGGAGCCATTTTTTTATCCAGAGCTTAGGCTATAGGATAGAGCCCACCAAACTCTTCATTGTAACGCAGTGGGAGTAGTTACAAGGCCCTGGTCCCCAGTGCAAATATTATGCCAACTCCCCTGAAAAGTCCCAAAACTTGTGCTAGCAGTGTCTTCACCTCTGCATTCCCTATTCCTACGCCACTGGTCTAGTGATGTACCACAGCATTGGTGACATCATTGATCACAATTGCTGGCTAAGGTATATTTGCAAAAAGCAAACCTCCACCAAAACCAGTTTGTCTTAGTTGTTAGTAATAGAAGGAAAGGCTTAGTTGTTAGTAATACAAGGAAAAGCCTGTTTTCCAAACAGGCCTTGGTGTTTTCTGTAACTGAAGCACAGAGGGACCCTGTGTCGCACCCACCCACACTTCCAGAGCTCTGTACTAAGCTTTCCCGTATCTCTGAGCACTCTCCATGTGCACCAATAGTGAGGCCACTAGAGAACAGCAACACCAGTATTATAGTATCAGTATTCTGGTACTGCCTATTCAATGCAGTATATATATGTATGTGTATGTCAGAAAGAGGAACCAAGATTGCCAGCAATGTATGACTCCAGGACGAAGGTCCGTTCTGCTTCGCTCCTTCCGAAGCAAAAAAATTAAACGTGAATGAGGTTGTTTTACTATGTCAGATGTCTATCAAAAATGACAGTCAACCTTCTGTTTTTTTATACAGGCTATAAACTGCTTCCTAATAGACAACAATGGCTTTATTGTGGTGTCTAGGGACCCTGATGAGGTGAGTGCTGGGGTGGGAGACTAGTAGCTGAAACATGGGCTAGTGTTGAATAAGGGGTGAGGTGCTGGGGGGGGGGCACAGGGTCTATATGCCTGCCTGTCATAACACCTCTCTGTATCTCTAGTTTTACCTCACAAGATGATACAAACTGATTTCCACATTTTTGTATACTATTTTCCACAATCCTTTATGCCCATCAATAAAAACATTGTTAATAGCAATAATAGTATTATAGGTTCATCCTTTCTCACGGTCCCTGATTCCCCTTATGGTCAGCATGCGCCCTGAAAGTGAGAGATATGGAGGCTACAATATTTATTTCCTTTTAAACGAAATATATTGCCTATTTGTCCCTGCTGTTCTTAAACCTCCAGTACTTAGAGGTGTAAATTCAGGTAATACTGATTCCATAAAGGTTTGCAGGATAACCAGGCAACTGTCATTATTAAAAAGAATATGTATATATGGGCATCCTCCCTATCCCTTTCCTCTACAGGGTGACTTAAAAGGACCACTGTACTTATGCATATGTTTGTCTCCAAATGTAGACCAAGAAAGTAGTTTGGACCTTCTACATGGGAAGCTTGACTACAGAGATTTGGCAGCTGTAGACTAATGTACTTCCAATCCACAGTGGCATTTGTAAACAATAGTGATGTCATCTCCTTTCTGTCAAGAAGCCAGGAGGCTAGCAATACGCAACCTGATTTTTCTGCTCAGTTCCCAGCCAGATATTTTTGCTTTAATGTGCCGTTCATCTATTGCTCTAACATACCTGATTGATTCCCTTTCATTTGAGTTTATTGCAGTTTATTGATCAAAAGTCTGATCGGACACATTGGAAAAACAATGTGGCTGGGACAGGAGCTGCAGGAGATGCACTTTTGGCCCATAGCATTACACTGCCTGTAGAATAAAATACAAAGCCTTCTCAATAGAGTTCTGGTGAAATGTGTTAAAAAGGAACTCCAATGAAAATAATGTAATTAAATAATTTATACATAATTATTGTAAAAATGAAGCACTTTTTTTAGTCAGTGTTTGCCCATTGTAAAATCTTTTAAATCCCCAATTTACATTCTGACATTTATTACATGGTGACATTTTTACTGTTGGCAGGTGATGTAGCTGCTGCATGCTTTTTTGGCAGTTGGAAACAGCTGTAAACAGCTATTTCCCACAATGCAGCAAGGTTCCCAGACAGGAAACTGCCAGGAGTGCGTACTCAAGAGTTTCTTTGTGGGAGGGGTTTCACCACAATATCAGTCGTAGGCCTCTTGCACACTGCAAGGGATTCCGATTCAGATTCCGCTTTTTAATCAGTTTTTACATCCGATTCCGATTCCGATTTGCAGTTTGCTCCCTGCACACTGCAAATCGGAATCTGAATCGGAGGTAAAAACAGATTAAAAAGCGGAATCTGAATCGGAATCCCTTGCAGTGTGCAAGAGGCCATACAGTGCCCCCTGATGGTCTGTTTGTGAAAAGGAATAGATTTCTCATGTAAAAGGGGGTATCAGCTACTGATTGGGATAAAGTTAAAATCTTGGTCGCAGTTTCTCTTTAAGATGAAGCATGCCATATTGCATAGAGATTGGATTGGCATATCTGGTCATAATAAACCCATATATGGCTAGCTTTAATTGTGTGAGATTGCTGTGCACTTTATTAGCAGAGAGTGTGACTGTTTTTTTGTGGGCAGTACTGTTATTAGCAGTAGTCCATTGAGTGGACATATTCTGTGTATTGTGATGAGCCAGTAAAGTCTGCTGTGCTGTGGCCTCTAACAGTGGATGGGATAAATAGACTTCAAGGACTCTGATATAATGAGTTGCTGATGTACCATCTGTACCCCAGTCTGTTGTCCATTAAAAATCCATTAACTTCCGACTTGTAGAACACCTATCCAGAGGTGATCAACTGGCTCTTACCTGATGCTTCTTCCCCTCCACCCTCTGTATTCTTTTCTTTTTCTATTTCATTCTCTAATTTTCTCTCTCCTGCACTTCATTTTCTGTTTCCCCATGTCTCCCTCCTTCTCACCCTCTATTTAACCTCTCTTTGCCTCACATTTCATTTCTTCATTCAACAACCCCCTCTGTTTCCCCCACTTTCTTTATTTTCTTCCCACAGACAGGGGTTTTTCTGGGTGAGGTGGATGGCTCTCTGATGTCACAACTCCTGCACATGGGTGTCTTCAGGCAGTAAGTACCACACCACACTGCATTTCACACTATCCCAGATTACCCGTTGTGGCTGTATGGGGCAGTGGTTCTCAATCTGTCCCAGAATACCAGTTGTGGCTGTATGGGGCAGTGGTTCTCAATCTGTCCCAGAATACCAGTTGTGGCTGTATGGGGCAGTGGTTCTCACACTATCCCGGGAATACCAGTTGTGGCTGTATGGGGCAGTGGTTCTCACACTATCCCAGAATACCAGTTGTGGCTGTATGGGGCAGTGGTTCTCACATTATCCCGGGAATACCAGTTGTGGCTGTATGGGGCAGTGGTTCTCACACTATCCCGAGAATACCAGTTGTGGCTGTATGGGGCAGGGGTTTTCACACTATCTCAGAATACCAGTTGTGGCTGTATGGGGCAGTGGTTCTCACACTATCCCAGGAATACCAGTTATGGCTGTATGGGGCAGGGGTTCTCACACTATCCCGGGAATACCAGTTGTGGCTGTATGGGGCAGTGGTTCTCACATTATCCCGGGAATACCAGTTGTGGCTGTATGGGGCAGTGGTTCTCACACTATCCCGAGAATACCAGTTGTGGCTGTATGGGGCAGGGGTTCTCACACTATCCCAGGAATACCAGTTATGGCTGTATGGGGCAGGGGTTCTCACACTATCCCAGGAATACCAGTTATGGCTGTATGGGGCAGGGGTTCTCACACTATCCCAGGAATACCAGTTGTGGCTGTATGGGGCAGTGGTTCTCACACTATCCCAGAATACCAGTTGTGGCTGTATGGGGCAGTGGTTCTCACATTATCCCGGGAATACCAGTTGTGGCTGTATGGGGCAGTGGTTCTCACACTATCCCGAGAATACCAGTTGTGGCTGTATGGGGCAGGGGTTCTCACACTATCTCAG
Organism: Hyperolius riggenbachi; assembly: GCF_040937935.1. Classification (NCBI taxonomy): domain Eukaryota; kingdom Metazoa; phylum Chordata; class Amphibia; order Anura; family Hyperoliidae; genus Hyperolius; species Hyperolius riggenbachi. Next base: position 376,200,841 of record NC_090648.1, read on the forward strand.
AATACCAGTTGTGGCTGTATGGGGCAGTGGTTCTCACACTATCCCAGGAATACCAGTTATGGCTGTATGGGGCAGGGGTTCTCACACTATCCCGGGAATACCAGTTGTGGCTGTATGGGGCAGTGGTTCTCAATCTGTCCCAGAATACCAGTTGTGGCTGTATGGGGCAGGGGTTCTCACACTATCCCAGGAATACCAGTTGTGGCTGTATGGGGCAGTGGTTCTCACACTATCCCTGGAATTCCCGTTATAGCTGTATGGGGCAGTGGTTCTCACACTATCCCAGGAATACCAGTTATGGCTGTATGGGGCAGGGGTTCTCACACTATCCCAGGAATACCAGTTGTGGCTGTATGGGGCAGTGGTTCTCACACTATCCCAGAATACCAGTTGTGGCTGTATGGGGCAGTGGTTCTCACATTATCCCAGGAATACCAGTTGTGGCTGTATGGGGCAGTGGTTCTCACACTATCCCAGAATACCAGTTGTGGCTGTATGGGGCAGTGGTTCTCACACTATCCCAGAATACCAGTTGTGGCTGTATGGGGCAGTAGTTCTCACACTATGCCGAGAATACCACTTGTGGCTGTATGGGGCAGTGGTTCTCACACTATGCCGAGAATACCAGTTATGGCTGTATGGGGCAGTGGTTCTCACACTATCCCAGAATACAAGACTATATATACTCTGTACAGCGCTGCGGAAGATGTCGGCGCTATATAAATACTAAATAATAATAATAATAATAAGAAGAAGAAGGGGCAGTGGTTCTCACATTATCCCAGAATACCATGTGTTGCTGTATGGAGCAGTGGTTCTCACACTATCCCAAGAATACCAGTTGTGGCTGTATGGGGCAGGGGTTCTCACACTATCCCTGGAATACCAGTTATAGCTGTATGGGGCAGTGGTCCTCACATTATCCCAGAATACCATGTGTTGCTGTATAGGGCAGGGGTTCTCACACTATCCCAAGAATGCCAGTTATGGCTGTATGGGGCAGGGGTTCTCACACTATCCCTGGAATACCAGTTATAGCTATATGGGGCAGTGGTTCTCACATTATCCCAGAATACCATGTGTTGCTGTATGGGGCAGTGGTTCTCACACTATCCCAAGAATACCAGTTGTGGCTGTATGGGGCAGGGGTTCTCACACTATCCCAGAATACTAGTTGTGGCTGTATGGGGCAGTGGCTACCACACTATCCCAAGAATACCAGTTATGGCTGTATGGGGCAGGGGTTCTCACACTATCCCTGGAATACCCGTTATAGCTGTATGGGGCAGTGGTTCTCACATTATCCCAGAATACCATGTGTTGCTGTATGGAGCAGTGGTTCTCACACTATCCCAAGAATACCAGTTGTGGCTGTATGGGGCAGGGGTTCTCACACTATCCCAGAATACTAGTTGTGGCTGTATGGGGCAGTGGCTACCACACTATCCCAAGAATACCAGTTATAGCTGTATGGGGCAGGGGTTCTCACACTATCCCTGGAATACCCGTTATAGCTGTATGGGGCAGTGGTTCTCACATTATCCCAGAATACCATGTGTTGCTGTATGGAGCAGTGGTTCTCACACTATCCCAAGAATACCAGTTGTGGCTGTATGGGGCAGGGGTTCTCACACTGTCCCTGGAATATCAGCTATAGCTGTATAGGGCAGGGGTTCTCACACTATCCCAGAATACTAGTTGTGGCTGTATGGGGCAGTGGCTACCACACTATCCCAAGAATACCAGTTATGGCTGTATGGGGCAGGGGTTCTCACACTATCCCTGGAATACCAGTTATAGCTGTATGGGGCAGTGGTTCTCACATTATCCCAGAATACCATGTGTTGCTGTATGGAGCAGTGGTTCTCACACTATCCCAAGAATACCAGTTATGGCTGTATGGGGCAGGGGTTCTCACACTATCCCAGGAATACCAGTTATAGCTGTATGGGGCAGTGGTTCTCACATTATCCCAGAATACCATGTGTTGCTGTATGGAGCAGTGGTTCTCACACTATCCCAAGAATACCAGTTATGGCTGTATGGGGCAGGGGTTCTCACACTATCCCAGGAATACCAGTTATAGCTGTATGGGGCAGTGGTTCTCACATTATCCCAGAATACCATGTGTTGCTGTATGGAGCAGTGGTTCTCACACTATCCCAAGAATACCAGTTATGGTTGTATGGGGCAGGGGTTCTCACACTGTCCCTGGAATATCAGCTATAGCTGTATAGGGCAGGGGTTCTCACACTATCCCAGAATACTAGTTGTGGCTGTATGGGGCAGTGGCTACCACACTATCCCAAGAATACCAGCTATGGCTGTATGGGGCAGAGGTTCTCACATTATCCCAGAATACCAGTTGTGGCTGACTTTTTTAGTAATTGATAAAGATTTTTACAGGTGTGATAGAAGTCCGGTAATTTACAGAAAAAGACCTGTGCAGTTACATGCCGTTCTCCCACTGACTGCATTACAATAGTAAAATTGATAAGTACACTGTAGAAATGCTTTACACTCGGCACTCAGGTGCATCTGCTGGGGGAAGGGGTAAAACGTATCGCACCTGTAAAGATAACGTGCTTAAGCACCAATATTGCACCTGTATGGCAGCCTTAGTGAAAAAGCCAGGTGACGTGCAGCCGGAAACATAAGAGAGAAAAACACTAGGTAAAGTAACTGTACACTGAGGCAGACCGGGAACTGTCACCATATATGCTTTATTTCCTCTGTGGCCATACAATTGAAATATCTTCGCGTTTTGTAATACAACACATATGCCATACATAGAAAAGAAACGATCAAACCTTATGGAGTCTGGTGCTGGAGTGCTGGGGGTGATGGTGACCAGGGTAGAAAGGACGGCACAACAGCCGTTTCACGCCTGACTGGCGCTTGCTCACGTGTGTGTCCTGTACAAGGCCCAAGTACCATTGTACAGGACACACACGTGAGCAAGCGCCAGTCAGGCGTGAAACGGCTGTTGTGCCGTCTTTTCTACCCTGGTCACCATCACCCCCAGCACTCCAGCACCAGACTCCATAAGGTTTGATTGTTTCTTTTCTATGTATGGCATATGTGTTATATCACAAAACACGAAGATATTTCAATTGTATGGCCACAGAGGAAATAAAGCATATATGGTGACAGTGCCCGGTCTGCCTCAGTGTACAGTGAATAGTAAAATTGATCCCCATAATCCCTTTAGATGTACATGTTAAAGTAACGTTTGTTTTACTCCCTCTGAATCGGTCTATTTCTCCTTTATTAAAATTTTATTTAATAGCCACAGTTCAGATGAACTTCCAAGAAACATCAAACATGCAGTGCTTAGAAGATTTCCCCACTAGCTCCTCTGCATCTTCAAACAGTAACCTAAACGTTTAAACGTCTGAAGGGCTGCAGGGGAGGTCTCCTTTGTGCCGCTCTCACCTCTGCTGCCTGGGGGGTTGAGATGTTTGACCCTTCCGTGAACATGTTGCAGCATATCAGAGGGAGAGAACATGTTGCAGGGGACAGAAGCTGTAACTGTTGGCTTTCTGCTCCTGTCAGTCATGGGCTATCATGGGAAATCACACTCTTAAGGCATGCGGAACTTGTTTTTTGACACAAAAGAGCTTCCGGTAATTACCCAACTTTGTTACTGGGCTTTACTGCATGTTTTAATCTTTATGAATTTACATTTTACTTACCTGTCTTCCCACACAAGTCGGTAATTTACCTCACTGGTCTGTAATTTTAGCTTGCCATGGGGTAACAGCCTTGATGAATTGACATTTTCCTAAATGTTCAGTAAAAATCAGCAATAATGTGATCATGTGGCACGGCACCCTCCTGTTTTAGCTTATGCGTGAAGCAGGAGTAAGACCTGATTATATAACTAAATCAGGGACTTGCAAATCAATCAACTGATCAGTTTTCTCATTGATTTTCCCTAGAAGATAACTGATCATCACTACTAATTCCATGTCTGGTTCTTCTGTTTTAGGGTGACTCTGTACGATTACCAGGCCATGTGTAAACATCAGTATCACCACCACAGTGGAGGCCGTACTCTGCTCAACGTAAGATCACTGTGGGTTACTTCTTCAAAAGATGACCACTCATATGTCAAACTGCAAGGGAAATGGTTCAGGAAAACATGGATAACCAAATGCTGTGGCTGGCAGGGAATCCTGGGACTTGAAGTACTCTATCTGTTTGGGAAGGGGAAAGTAGCAGTTTTGTTGTACTAATATGTGGATAAATTACATAAAAAAAGCTTCCCCCTTCACTCAGGACACAAATAAAAGGAAACTAAAGTGCCTAGCATTCCTTCAGTCCACTGTGCCACCACACAGTAAAAAAATCTGAATAGAAAAATGGTTGCTTTCATCCAGTGGTTAATTTAACCCAAATGCATTTACATATCTTCAGCAGTAATGCCATCATAACATCTATAATTACCAGCATATGGAGAAGGAGGTTGTGGGTCTGACAATTGTTTTGAACTGATGCCAGGATATAGCTTGTCTCTAGAACTTAGGTGGGGTTATTTGAAATCCAAGTCCCTCCCATAAACCAAAATGGGCCAACTGGGCTCCACCATTCTGCCAGGACTGACGCGTGCACATCACCACTGTGCATACACACATCAGGCAAGCAAATAGCTATCATCTCCGCATAACCCATGCACACATCATTACATACGCGCACAAGACGTAATTATTATTATTGATTTATATAGCGCCAGCATCTTCTGGAGCTCTGTACAACATAATACAAGGTATAACAATGCAAAAAAACAAACAATACAATAGTTAACAATACAAGACAATGGTGGGTTACAGCTGATGCTATGAACCATTAACTACAAAATTTTACATTGGGGATGGGAGATACGTACACATATTACACACAGCATTGGTTGTCAGTAGACCAAGGACTCGTGGCTGCCCAGATCCATGTATAGAACTTGCTCCCCGCTATGGAGACCCCTACCGGTCTTTGAAGCCCAAAAAAATTGTCAGACCCACACAACCTCTGTCTCCATGTGCTGGCTATTCCTTGAATGGATGTAATGACGTGATTGTTGCTGAAAATATGTAAGTGCATTTGGATTCAATTGCACTACAGTGGCACCTGTGCCCATGTGCCCATTTTCTACAAACTGTTTATTGCACCAGTGTCAAAGTAAGTGAAGTGAGGAGCACCTTAGCAAAAGCAGTGCCTCTTGGGACAAATGCAATAGAAGAAATGGATGGGTCGGCACCGCCAAGTAGTATATATAGCTCTTTTATTAGGTCACATAACAGCAGTGACAGACGCTGTTTCGGGCTAACCAGCCCTTTATCAAACTGCTCACAAGCAGTTTGATAAAGGGCTGGTTAGCTCGAAACAGCGTCTGTCACTGCTGTTATGTGACCTAATAAAAGAGCTATATATACTACTTGGTGGTGCCGACCCATCCATTTCTTCTATTGCACCAGTGTGACATTGGCTACAATCAGGCATTATATTTTCATTAACAATCAGGCATTATATTGTCATTAAAAATAGCAGATCAAGGGTAAACCGTTGTCTTCAAATAGTCAGAAAAATAAATATGTATGCTCTGATAATTGTCAGCCCACTTCTAGTTTGTAGCCCTGCAAGACTCATAATACTGTATAAACCCTGCAAATAATTCTCCTAACATGCAAATCTCCACTGACCTCAATTACAGGTAGCCTATCTAAGGCCTGGTGCACACCAAAACACGCTAGCAGATCCGCAAAATGCTAGCAGATTTTGAAACGCTTTTTCTTCTTTTTCTGTAGCGTTTCACCTAGCATTTTGCGGTCTTGGGTAGCGTCTTTGGTGTAGTAGATTTCATATATTGTTACAGTAAAGCTGTTACTGAACAGCTTCTGTAACAAAAACGCCTGCAAAACCGCTCTGAACTGCTGTTTTTCAGAGCGGTTTGCGTTTTTCCTAGACTTTACATTGGAGGCAGAAACGCCTCCGCAATCCAAAAAATGCCTCACCCCGGGAGTATGCGTTTCAGCAAAACGCCTCCCGCTCTGGTGTGAACCACCCCATTGAGATACATTGCCCAAGCGTATCCGCAGCTGCAAGCGGCTGCAGAAACGCTCAAAAAGCCGCTCGGTGTGCCCCAGCCCTAAGTGTCTCGCTGCTAGATAAAGGACACTATGCTATATTTATTTCATTGTAACCAATTTGCCTGGCATCCTGCTGATGTCTTTGGCTGCAGCAGTGTCTGGATCACACGCCTGAAACAAGCATGCGGCTAACCCAGTCAGAGACATCTCATCTGCATGCTTGTTCAGGGTCTATTGATAAAAATATTAGAGGCAGAGGATCAGCTAGACAGTCAGGCAATGTGCATTGTTTAAAAAGAAATAAATATATCAACCTCCATATCCTTCTCAATTCAGATGTCCTTTAACTACCTGGAGACCGCTCCACGCCCATGGGCGTGGCTGCGGCGGCAGCCCCAGGACCGCCTAACGCCGATTGGTGTCCTGGGGCTGCATTTTGCAGGAGATCGCGCGCCGGCTGCGCGCGCATCTCCTGCTCGGGGGGGCGGAGCTCCGCCCCACCTTCAGTCTCCGAGCGGCTATTGGCGCTCGGGAGACTGTTAGACAGCGAGACCGCTATCAGCAGCGCTGTACTGGGGACAGCCGTGTAACACGATCAGCAGCCGATCGCCGTGATTGGGGGGGGGGGGGGGGATTGAAAAATAAATAAATACAAAAAAACAGTAAAAAAATAAATAAGTATTTATTTAAAAAAAAATAAACAACTTGGGAGTGATCAGACCCCACCAACAGAGAGCTCTGTTGGTGGGGGGAAAGGGGGGGGGGGGGCAATCACTCGTGTGCTGTGTTGTGCGGCCCTGCAGCTGGGCCTTAAAGCTGCAGTGGCCATTTTAGAGAAAATATGCCTGGTCTTTAGAGGGGTTTACCACTGTGGTCCTCAAGTGGTTAAAACAAAACCTGAAGTGAGAAATTAAGGGAAGGCTCTACAATAGTATAGACTATAGAGCCTTTCCGTTCCTCTGCCGGGGAACTAGGAAAATTCTGAATAATGAACATGGCTTCTGGTTAAATGGGTGCTTGAAGCTTTGATTTGCTAGTCCCTCCCATCTTCTGCATCCTGGTTGGGATTAATTAGCAAATATATTTTTTTTGCTCATTACTAAATATTGCTTATTGCTGCTCCTTAGCATTCATCTCTTGCTTTTGTCTTCCAGCCTCTCTTTGCATTGATATCCGCTGCCCAATGGCTCCTCAGCAACCTCGTCCTGTAAGTGTCTCTGCCCCTTCAACAAGGCCCCAGTGAAGGGGTGACTTTCACTGATAAGACATAGAACATTTATATTGTGCTTTTCTCCAAGCAGACTCAAAGTGCCAGAGCTGCAGCCACAAGGGTGTGCTTAGTAGGCAGTAGCAGTGTTAGAGTCTTGCCCAAGGTCTCCTCATTGAATAGGTGCTGGCTTACTGAACAGGAAGAGCCAAAATTCATACCCTGATCTCCTGCATCAGAGGCAGAGCCCTTAACAAGTGCATTATCCAGCCTTTGCTGGGCTATTATTTTATTCTATCAGGGAGGGGCATGCTACTGTTGGGCTGTGTTATAGTTGCAGCGTTTGGGTCCCAATGGAGGTTGGGTGGGGAGATCAGCGGTAGTTTAAGCTTTCATACTTCCCTAAACCAAGTCATTGTCTGAGGATGCTGCAAAGGCTAATAGACAATACGTTCAGACGAGGACATTTCTGGTCATTTTGGTGCCCAAAACAAGGCATGTGTTGCCTCTCCTATTCTTATGCATAAGAAGATTTGATAGGTTATAAACAGAAATTATGTTGTTTCTCACAAGTCTATAAAGGATACACAAATTATTAGCAGGCCAGATATACTTCCCTGACCCAAACTCTCTGAACCCCCTAAGAATTCCTTTATAGAATTGTTATGAGGAATGTGAAACCATTTTTTAAAAGCATTACAATGTTATTCACGTTAACCACAGCTGACTCGGTTTGGCCGCTGTACAGAGATGCATGCTGCGTATACGTCGATCCCAGGCATGCAAGTACGTATCTCTGTAGAGTGGCCAAACAAAGTTGACCATGGCTAATGTGAGTTTGCTGTAGGGGGACATTGGATTCATCCAACTTTCACCTACACAGTTTCATGGGGAGGGGGTAAAGGTCCTTTTCAATTATTGCTAGTGCCCAATTAGGTGTTAAAATTATGCTGCACCCCTTTCTTACTGTAACTATCAGCTGTACATAAGAGTTCCATAAAGCACAGGGTGCTACCTTCTGCAGTTGTCACCGTAAGCATCTGTGTGTCTAAAAACAGCCCTGATTCAGAGCCCTTTTACACTGCATTGTGCTACCTGCGTTGCGTTACCCTATTTCACCGCAAGAGGCCTCAAAAGCAATTAAAGTCTATGGAGACTTTAACACTTATTGCGTCCGTTGCAGAGTACTGGAAGTATCCGAGCCGACACAAGGACAGCGGCGTGTTACCATAAGCAGCGCGCTTAACACGTGGTGCTTGGGATAATGGAAGTTTATGGGTGCCACAGTAAGAGTGCCGACCAATGAGAATCCCAGTGACGTACTTCCTGCCCAGCAGGAATTACACATTTGTTACAGAGCCTTGTATTCCAATACCCAGATATCCATATAGAGATGTGTAGAGCCACCCCTTAATACAAACAAATATTTATGAAAAAAGCTAAAATGTAGGTTGAGTACTGGAATCTCCTGATGTTGTTGGCCTCTTTTTTTTCAGCAGTCTGCCACGGTGGATCTTATTCTGCTGCCTTTTCTTGGTGGTTCTTATACCAGAATGCCTCCTGCTGGTCTCCCCTTCCCCCTCTGCTCTCTATAGAAAAAAACAGGCTGTTCAGCATAGAGCCCATTAGTGTGTCTGTGCAGCAGTTGTACCTAAACTATCACCCAAAATGATTACTAAAGATCAGTTGAGGCAACATGAATCTGTATGTTGTTTAAAACTGCAGCAGGTACATAGTTGCAGGGCTGTGGAGTCGGAGTTGGAGTCGGAGTCGAGGAGTCGGGGCAATTTTGGGCACCCGGAGTCGGAGTCGTGGTTTCAGAAACTGAGGAGTCGGAGTCGGAGTTGCATGATTTTTGTGCAAAATCCACAGCCCTGTTAAGTATTAGACTAAGGAGTCGGAGTCTGAGCAATTTTGGGTACCCAGAGTGGGAGTTGGAGTCGGAGTCGTGGTTTCAGAAACTGAGGAGTCGGAGTTGGAGTCGGAAGATTTTTGTACCGACTCCACAGCCCTGCATAGTTGGGTTGAAAAAAGACATTAAACAGTGTTTTCATTGATGTACAGTATAAACCGTATTTAAAGAGACACTGAAGAAATAAAAATTATGATATAATGATTTGTATGTGTAGTATAGCTAATAAATAAAACATTAGGAGCAGATATAAGTCTAATATTGTTTCCAGTACAGGAAGAGTTAAGAAACTCAAGTTGTTATCTATACAAGAGAGCCATTGAGCTCCACGACTTTCAAAGTCACAGAGAGCTCTGTCTTCTGAAGCTTATTATCTCAAGTATCTAGCACTGTATTTTCTTTTTCTCTCCAGAGCACAGGTCAAAAGTTCACTGGCCTGCTCTGTAAAATCATGTAGAATGCTGAGTAGTGTGTAAACTGCAAATATTAGAGAATGATGCAATGTTATAAAAAAAAAAAAAACCTAAAAAAAAACTATGTAACTTAAGATAAAAATATGAGAATATTTTCTTTGTTATTAATGTTCTATTAATTATCCATACTACACATACAATTCATGATATCATAATTTTTTTTTGTTTTTTAAAGGGAACCTGAAGTATGAGGAATACATAGTTTACCATCTTCATTCCTATATAAACAGTGCCAGTTTTCTGAGCTTTTGGCTTTAGTTTTTTTTGGGTCATACATCTGGAACAAGCATGCAGCCAGTGGAATCAGACCAGTATCAAAGTATCTCAACTACATGATCATTCCGGGCCAGTGACTCAAAGTAATCCTGAAGCAAATTAAAAAAAAAGATACCTTAGAAGAGGGAAGGCTCCTGATCCCATACAGTTTCCTTGGTCCTTGCTGCTTGCCCTCGTCCACTGCTGTCTCCGACTCCCAGTGCTTGTTATTTCACCAGCTCGGTCAAGTAACTCTTCAGGACTCCCTGAGCGTGCTTCAGAAGTACCCCCTAAAGACAATAAGATCCATACTGCGTATGGGGGAGTCCTGGCTCGTGCTTGCGCAGTATGGATGTGCCCGTCTTTGGAAGTACTCAGGGATGCAAATACAAGCTTGCTGAAGAGTCCTGAAGGTGCAGAACGGGGAACAGCGGTGGAACAAGGGCACGGAGAGATGTCTGGATCTATGCGATCCAGAGACTTCCCTCTAGTGAAAATAATGTAATAAAAAAGTGCTTCATTTTTACAATAATTATGTATAAATGATTTAGTCAGTGTTTGCCCATTGTAAAATCTTTTAAATCCCAGATTTACATTCTGACTAGGGGTGGGACGGCGAATCCACGAATCCCTCGAATATTGAGAAATATTCGAGATTCGTGGATTCGAATCCCGACGCAATTTCCCCCTAAACGAATCCGCCGAATCCCGCTGCATCCCCGCACCACCGCCGATCCCCCGCTCGTCCTATTCCGACCCCCCCCCCCCGCGCCTCCTCCGCTTGCCGCTTGTATAGATGTGAGCATTGGCTCACCTAACACCTGCCCGCCAGCGCAGAGCCGCAGACCTCTTGCTTCGTCCTCTGTTCCCCCTAGTGATCCGCTTTTGCATCGCGTCATCACTGAAGCGCCGGGCGGTTACTAGAGGGAACAGAGGAGGAAACAAGTGGTCTGCGGCTCTGCGCTGGCGGCAGGTAGGGAATCCAGGGCAGGTGTTAGGTGAGCCAATGCTCACATCTATGCAAGGGGCGAGCAGAGGAGGCGCGGGGGGGTCGGAAGAGGACGAGCGGGGGATCGGAAGAGGACGAGCGGGGGATGCAGCGGGATTCGGCGCTGGATCCCCTTGTTAGGTGAGCCGATGCTTTTTTTTTCTTTGTAGGGGGTGAGCAGAGGAGACGCACAGAGGGAGGGGTACCCTAGCTAGCTATACTCAAGGCGCCTATACCTAACTAGCTACACTGAATGCGCCTATACCTAACTAGCTACACTGAATGCGCCTATACCTAACTAGCTACACTGAATGCGCCTATACCTAACTAGCTACACTGAATGCCCCTATACCTAACTAGCTACACTGAGGGTCCCTATACCTAACTAGCTATACTGAGGGTCCCTATACCTAACTAGCTATACTGAATGCCCCTATACCTAACTAGCTATACTGAATGCCCCTATACCTAACTAGCTATACTGAGGGTCCCTATACCTAACTAGCTATACTGAATGCCCCTATACCTAGCTATACTGAGGGTCCCTATACCTAACTAGCTACACTAAATCTCCCTATACCTAACTAGCTATACTGAGGGTCCCTATACCTAACTAGCTATACTGAATGCCCCTATACCTAGCTATACTGAGGGCCCCTATACCAAACTAGCTATACTGAATGCCCCTATACCTAACTAGCTATACCGAGGGTCCCTATACCTAACTAGCTACACTGAATGCCCCTATACCGAACTAGCTATACTGAGGGTCCCTATACCTAACTAGCTACACTAAATGCCCCTATACCTAACTAGCTATACTGAGGGTCCCTATACCTAACTAGCTATACTGAGGGTCCCTATACCTAACTAGCTACACTGAATGCCCCTATACCTAACTAGCTATACTGAATGCCCCTATACCTAGCTATACTGAAGGCCCCTATACCTAGCTAGCTATGCTGAGGTCCCCTATACCAAACTATCTATACTGAATCCCCTTATACCTAGCTATACTGAATGCCCTTTTACCTAATTAGCTATACTGAGGGCCCCTATACCTAACTAGCTATACTGAATGCCCCTATACCAAACTATCTATACTGAATCCCCTTATACCTAGCTATACTGAATGCCCTTTTACCTAACTAGCTATACTGAGGGCCCCTATACCTAACTAGCTATACTGAGGGTCCCTATACCTAACTAGCTATACTGAATGCCCCTATACCTAGCTATACTGAATGCCCCTATACCTAGCTATACTGAAGGCCCCTATACCTAGCTAGCTATACTGAAGGCACCTATGCCTAGCTAGCTATACTGAAGGCACCTATGCCTAGCTAGCTATACTGAAGGCACCTATACCTAGCTAGCTATACTGAAGGCACCTATACCTAGCTAGCTATACTGAAGGCACCTATACCTAGCTAGCTATACTGAAGGCACCTATACCTAGCTAGCTATACTGAAGGCACCTATGCCTAGCTAGCTATACTGAAGGCACCTATGCCTAGCTAGCTATACTGAAGGCACCTTTACCTAGCTACCTATAATGTGAGCACCTAGCCTGCCTACCTATACTGTGGGCAACCATTCCATGGAACGCAGGATTCGTTAGATTCGGGATTCGAAAGGTTCGAGATATTCGAGAACCTTTTTAGATTCGGATTCGTAGAAATTGTGGATTCGTCCCATCCCTAATTCTGACATTTATCACATGGTGACATTTTTACTGTTGGCAGGTGATGTAGCTGCTGCATGCTTTTTTGGCAGTTGGAAACAGCTATTTCCCACAATGCAGCAAGGTTCCCAGACAGGAAACTGCCAGGAGTACGTACTCAAGAGTTTCTTGTGGGAGGAGTTTCACCACAATATCAGTCATACGGCGCCCCCTGATGGTCTGTTTGTGAAAAGAAATAGATTTCTCATGCATAAGGGGTCATCAGCTACTGATTGGGATAAAGTTCAATTCTTGGTCGGAGTTTCTCTTTAAGTATCTAACCTGAAGCAAATTTCCTTACTTCAGGTTTGCTTTTAGGCAACTTTCAGACTTGATACGGTGTGATTGTGCTGTGGCCCTCTGCCTGGGGCAGGAGGATCTGACCGCACCATATCCCCTTTGCCACAGGGTAATGTGAGAGTGCGACAACAGGGTAAAATGTGTAGCACCACCCCCTGTTCAGTGGCATACTCCCTACTGGACAGAAGGTGGTCACCTGGTTTACCGTCGCTCTGCGCATGCATGTAGCCCGTTAAAGTGATTGTTTATGCACACTGCATGGCAATAGACTTGCATTGTTGCATAATCCTTGTAGTGGGCATGGATCATGCGGCACCGTACTGCAGTTTGTGGCGGCCTAGTGTCCATTTAGTTGCTTTAACCCCAATTGCGTCGCACAGTGGGTAGTGTGAATAGTCTCGTTGAGACTAATGGCCATTGGGACTGGAGAGTGTCCGGGGAGCTGACTGTAATGTAGATTGATGCGGTAAGTGTGAAAGGGGCAATAACCATTTCTGCCGCTGGGACGTGAGCCTCACAGTTCCGCAGGCAGAAGGCCGCAATTGCGATGGTCCCGGCAAAGGGGGATTGGTGGCAGGGAAGAAAAGTCCCCGGAGCCAATCTGTGCTTGTCGGACAAAAATGAACACTGTTGTTCAAAAACGGTGATCATTATTAGATCATGCAGCCACGCTGCCTCCCACTTGCTCGTTTCCGCTGCCGATCGTTAGATTAATGAATGGGAACTTTATTCCAATTCATTCATTTACCCTCAGGTCTCTGTAATCGCCAGCATCAATGAAATGCCTACATCACTTTGGAACTAAAGCATTACTTCCTATTCATGTTCTTATGTACCCAAATAGAAAATAATGTGCGAGGACATCTTGTGGACAAATAGTAAAATTACACCTACATACATAGGAGAGTGACATTTGTAATATGTATGTCAAGAGGGTATATTACTACTAGTATTACATTATGGGCATGTAAATGGTGATGGATGCATTACTTACTGAAAAAAATACACCTTTATTTCCAAATAAAATATTGTCACCATACATTGTACTAGGGATATAATTTAAATGTTGCAATAACCGGGACAAATGGACAAATAAAATGTGTTGCTTTTATCCACAGTAGAACATTTTATTTTATAACTATAATGGCCGAAAACGGATAATGAACTTTTTCCATTTTTCTTATTATTTTCATTAAAATTAATTTAGAATAAAATAATTCTTAGCATAATGTATGACCCAAAAGAAAGCCTAAATGATGGCAGAAAAAAACAAAGTATAGATCATTTCATTGAAATGAAAGGGAGAAGTGCTGAAATGTGAAAATTCCTCTCGTTCATAAGGTAAAAACAACCTGCGGGCTGAAATGGTTAAAGTATTAGAGGCAGAGCATCAGCATACAAGTCAAGCAAGCAATTGGCACTGTTTATTAGAGAATAAAGATACCTTCTTATCCCTCTAACTTCAGGTTCCCGGATAATAAAAATAACACATCGCACCCCCCCCCCCCCCCTCCTTTCAATTTCTTCCTTTGTCTTGTAGGTTGGTCCTGGAGTTCAGCTTGTGTCCCTTCTGGTCCTCTGAGAACACAGCAGAAGGTAATGCTGTTTGAAACAGTAAATTCAGGGACCGGGTGGCTTGGTGGTTTTGGGTGCCAACATAGGCCTGATGTGAATTATTGCTATAGCGGTGCCTGCTGTGTAATTTGGGTGACAGCAATAGCTGGAGCCTGAATTAAGATACAGATTAAGTGTGTAATTTGTGCAAGTGCAATAGCCAGAGCCCGAATTACAGAAAGAAAGGCCAGGGGTAATTTAGGAATAGGGGAATATATAAAAAATGAGGCAGGGGAACAGTTAGTGGCGGAAGCGCCATCATTTGGTGCACCCAAACTACCTTGTGCCTTTTTCGCATCTATGCAGTGTTGATTGCTGATCATGTGGACTATTGGATACATAATAATCTAGTACCCTATGATACCTGCAGTAGTCCACCGGGAAAATGTCTTTTACCTGACTGCTTGCAGCACTGTGGTCAGACAATCTACAAACAGAGCTGCCGTCGTTGAACACCGAATAGGCTTTGTTCCCTGACGGGTTTGACTTTCAGATCCCAGCCAGTAAAATATGAGCCATATATATAACAGTCTCACAGGTCTCAGATCCAGTTGAGAATTATCCACTCCATAAAGTTAGTTTCAGTCAGTGATCCTCCAGTAAAAGATGACAGATCATCGAGGCTGCCATTCTCCAACTGACCAAAGTAAAACTTTGTGTTGTTTTTGCCATTCCCAATCCTAATCCTGCAATGTTTTCTCCTGTTCCATCAATATTTGGATATTGGGTATCCTTAACAGTATTAGTTACAAATCTGAGGTGCATGATAAGATAAACGTGTGTATATAGTACTAAATCCTACTTAGAACTTTCCTGTTTCCCTTTTTTTCTTCCGTTGTAAAGGCTAATAGCGATGAGAAATCATGAAACTTCTGTGCGGCTTGAAGCACTTCTGATCCAGGGAAGGAGCGAGGAGAGATTGACCATTATTCACATTTACAGATTAAATATATAGAGCAAGAATGGAGACCAGAAAGTCTTTTAACACTTAAAATCAGACCCAAAAAAAAGGAATTCCAATAAAACCCTAATTTGTATAAACACGTTTATCTCTTCATGCAATATTACAGTTGTTTTGCTTTAAATGTAGAGAGAGTGTGTAGTATGTGTGTGGCTATGTGTGTGTGTGCATATATTGGGGGGGGGAGGGGGATCTTCCTCAGTCCCCAAATTATCCTGGGTTTGGCCCGCTGATGTATTGCTCCCCTTATTTCTCGTCATTCATGATGTCACATCTCTCCTCATCTCTTTCATCATTCCTCCATCTCTGTGACTTCACTGATGCCTCATCCATCCTATGACCTGTTATGTGACTTCCAGCAAAATCCTTCTTCCATCATTGTAAGTATGAGAGGGCAGCTATTAGTCACTTGTGTATTCCTGAAATAACTACCGGTAGTTAGCCATCCTGAGAAATTCCTACAGGTCTGCCTTTGTATTGAGCTACTGCACTATACAGTAGCTCAGTACACAAGCTGAATGCTTGAAATCAGACTTGTGTTAAGAGCTGCTATGGGGCAGATGTGCAGGAGGAGGTGGTCCTCAGATGGTCATATCTGGGCAGTCAGGTTTCCCTCCACTACCCAAAAACATGCTGGTAGGTTAGCTGGCTTCACTCACAAACTTGCCCTAAGCTGTGTTTGGGGACATCAGATTGTTAGCCAAACTGAGGCTAGTTAGTGATGTGATTTTGATATGTTCTGTAGAGCTTTACCGAGAACAATGAACAAGACAAATAAATGCATTGTAACGGCAATAATGCTAGCATTTTGTGTGCTGTCACTTACCTGTCTCACTTTCTGCCTAGCCCACAAACACAAGAAGCTGGACATGCTGCAGCCATGTGACACGGAGTACCCGGCCTTTGTTCATGAAACTTCCATCCAGGAGGCAAACGGACTAATCGAGTGTGGCCACTGTCAAAAGTGAGTCTTGCATAGGGGTACCCTAACCAGGAAAGATTATATTGCTGGGGATGCATTAATACCTGGTGCCAGAATATTTTCTGCTGCATGTGTACTGGTGCAGAACTGAATAACTGACTGTTAGCAGTGGGGTCCCACAGGGCTCAGTACTGGGCCCAGTACTCTTCAATTTAGTTATTAATGACCTAGTAGATGAAGTAGGAAGTAATGTTGCTATTTTTGCTCATGAAGATAGTGACATATTGCAAAAGGGTCTGGATAGGATAGCAATATGGGCACATAAATGGCAGATGAAATTCAATGTTGAAAAATGTAAAGGCATGCATTTTGGTTGTACCAATGGTCTAGCAACATACAAAATAAACGGGATACAGATGGGGACAACAAACATGGAGAAGGACTTAGAACTCATCAAAAAGTGAAATTATCGTTTTCAATGCCAAGCCGGTGCAGCTAAAGCAAATGCATTTTTGAGATGCATTAACCACTTGAGGACCGCAGTGTTAAACCCCCCTAAAGATTTTCACTAAGTTGGCCACTGCAGCTTTAAGGGCTCGTTGCAGTGCCGTACATGTCAGCACACAAGTGATCCCCCCCCCCCCCCTTTCTCCCCACCAACACACCTTTCTGTTGGTGGGGTCTGATCGCATCCCCAATGTTTGTTTATCTTTTTGTAAATATTTTTTGCAACATTTTAACAATACAAATGTGTATTTTTTACTTATTTATGCTGTAGTCCCTCCCTCCCTCCCTCCTTTCCACCGCCAGCCAATCACTGTGATTGGCTGTCATAGGCTTCAGCTGATCACTCTGGAGCCAATGGAGGGGACAGCCATGTCACACGGCTGTCCCCAGTGCAGCGCTGCTGCAGATCACAGTCCTGTACTAAATGAAAAGACGGCGGTTTTGCTGTCTAACAGTCTCCCGAGCGGCGATCGCGCACGATCTCCTGCACAAGCCAGCTCCAGGACCTGACACCAATTGGCGTTAGGCGGTCCTGGGGCTGCCGCCGTGGTCACGCCCATTGGTCCCCAGATAGTTAAAAGGGAAGTAAAAACTCGAATTCTAGCGTAATACTGCCCCTAACTCTAGTAAGGCCGGATCTGAAAGATGGATTTCAGTTCTGGGCACCGCATTACAGGAAGGATATTGTAATTTTAGAGCAGGTGCAGAGACGAGCAACAAAATTGATTAGAGGGATGGATGATCTCCCTTACCAGGAATGATTAGATAAACTGGGCTTATTTAGTCTGGAGAAATAATGCCCTAAAGGAGATTTAATTACCTTTAGTAAATGTATTTAGAAAAGGGTTCTTTAAAGTAAGAGTAATTAAAATTTGTCATGTATTACCACATTATGACAAATTCTATATATGCGTTTAAGGGGGCTTAGATGCTTTCCTTGCTTTGAAAGACATCCATGGCTATAATTACTAGGTAATGCCCAGTGGTGTTGATCCAGGGATTTTATCTGATTGCCATTTGGAGTCGGGAAGGATTTTTTTTCCCATTGGGGGCAATTTGACCATGCATAGTAAGGTTTTTTTTTTACCTACTCTGGATCAACAGCAGGGCAGCACGGTGGCGTAGTGGCTAGCGTTCTCGTCTTGCAGTGCTAGGTCCCCGGTTCGATTCCCCAGCCAGGTCAACATCTGCAAGGAGTTTGTATGTTCCCCCTGTGTCTGCATGGGTATCCTCCGGGTACTCCGGTTTCCTCCCTCATCCCAAAAACATACAGATAAGTTAACTGGCTTCCCCCTAAATTGGCCCTAGATTATGATACATACACTACACGATACATACATAGACATATGACTATGGTAGGGATTAGACTGTGAGCCCCTCCGAAGGACAGTTAGTGACAAGACAAAATACTCTGTACAGCGCTGCATAATGTGTCAGCACTATATACTTTAATAAAAATAAATCAACAGAGATTTGTGAGGGTGCAGGCTGGTGTTGTACCTTATTTTCTGGTTGAACTCGATGGACGTACATTGGTTTGCAAAAGTATTTGGCCCCCTTGAAGTTTTCCACATTTTGTCACATTACTGCCACAAGCATGAATCAATGTTATTGGAATTCCATATGAAAGACCAATATAACGTGGTGTACACGTGAGAAGTGGACCGAAAATCATACATGATTCCAAACATTTTCTACAAATCAATAACTACAAAGTGGGGCGTGCGTAATTATTCAGCCCTCTTTGGTCTGAGTGCAGTCAGTTGCCCATAGACATTGCCTGGTCTGAGTGCAGTCAGTTGCCCATAGACATTGCCTGATGAGTGCTAATGACTAAATAGAGTGCACCTGTGTGTAATCTAATGTCAGTACAAATACAGCTGCTCTGTGACGGCCTCAGAGGTTGTCTAAGAGAATCTTGGGCGTAACAACACCACGAAGTCCAAAGAACACACCAAACAGGTCAGGGATAAAGTTATTGAGGAATTTAAAGCAGGCTTAGGATACAAAAAGATTTCCAAAGCCTTGAACATCCCACGGAGCACTATTCAAGCGATCATTCAGAAATGGAAGGAGTATGGCAGAACTGTAAACCTACCAAGACAAGGCCATCCACCTAAACTCACAGGCCGAACAAGGAGAGTGCTGATCAGAAATGCAGTCAAGAGGCCCATGGTGACTCTGGACAAGCTGCAGAGATCTACAGCTCAGGTGGGGGAATCTGTCCATAGGACAACTATTAGTCATGCACTGCACAAAGTTGGTCTTTATGGAAGAGTGGCAAGAAGAAAGCCATTGTTAACAGAAAGCATAAGAAGTCCCGTTTGCAGTTTGCCACAAACCATGTGGGGGACACAGCAACCATGTGGAAGAAGGTGCTCTGGTCAGATGAGACCAAAATGGAACTTTTTGGCCAAAGTGCAAAATGCTATGTGTGGTGGAAAACTAACACTGCACATCACTCAAAATGCACCATCTCCACTGTCAAATATGGTGGTGGCAGCATTATGCTCAGGGGGTTCTTCTCTTCAGCAGGGACAGGGAAGCTGGTCAGAGTAGATGGGAAGATGCATGGAGCCAAATACAGGGCAATCTTGGAAGAAAACCTCTTGGAGTCTGCAAAAGACTTGAGACTGGGGCGGAGGTTCACCTTCCAGCAGGAATTGTCCTGCTGGAAGGTGAACCTCCGCCCCAGTCTCAAGTCTAAACATAAAGCCAGGGCAACAATTGAATGGTTTAAAACAAAACATATCCATGTGTTAGAATGGCCCAGTCAAAGTCCAGATCTAAATCCAATTGAGAATCTGTGGCAAGATCTGAAAACTGCTGTTCACAAAAGCTGTCCATCTAATCTGACTGAGCTGGAGCCGTTTTGCAAAGAATGGGCAAGGATTTCAGTCTCTAGATGTGCAAAGCTAGTAGAGACATACCCTAAAAGACTGGCAGCTGTAATTGCAGCAAAAGGTGGTTCTGAATAATTACGCACACCCCACTTTGCAGTTATTGTAAAAAAATGTTTGGAATTATGTATGATTTTCGTTCCACTTCTCACATGTACACCACTTTGTATTGGTGTTTCACGTGGAATTCCAATATAAATGAAAAGGAAAGGAGAGAGCGCCGGCACTGCTGTCAATCCTCTTTTATTCATAAGTCCATAACATAAAGCAAGGCTTAATTGCATATAAAAATCATGACACATACCATTAGTGACTGTGGATGCGGTGGGTGCGTGGGGTGTAGAGCCTTACAGCTGTTTCGCGTGCCTGCGCTTCTACAGAGGTCATCCGCTGACGTCACCAGGAGCGTACTGCGCAGACACAGACCATACTAGGCCTGCGCAGTACGCTCCTGGTGACATCAGCGGGTGCGAGGACACGGCAATGCAGGCGCAGTGGTTTTCAGACTTTAAAGTCTGAAATTCCAGAAGTGAACTGGAGGCGGGGCTGGAGCATCGGTGAGTGGCTGCGCGGGCACAAGATGTCTGCGGGGGACCATTAGAAACCCCGGGTAAGTTCAACTCATTTTCCCCCGACCCCCTACAGTATTCCTTTAAGCAGCTCTAAAGTCTTTCTTTCCCTTCATAAAACTCTGTATGAAAATCTAGCTGCCGAGGCCAATAACAACCACCTCTGCTGAGAATTCCACATGTGGTCTTCTGGAAATGGTCCAGTTTCCCCATACCTCCCAACTTTTTGAGATAAGAAAGAGGGACACTTAAGCCCCACCCATGTCATGCCTTTAATCACACCCCCAGTCACACATACCACAAAGACTTCCTAAGAAAATCATGTTTTATAATTCCTTTCTATCCTGATTCATTTTTGTTCATATTTACATTGATATAATTCTTATTTTCATATGTTCAGGATGGGAATAAAGTTTATAGTCAATAAAACACATTTTTTCAATAGAAAAATACATACATTTAAATAGATCTGTACATCAGTCCTGATAGAGGGACAAGTGAGGAAGAAAGAGGGACAGAGAGACAGTTGGGAGCTATGGTTTCCCATCCAGTGTGATCCTAGTAAAATTAGCAAGTATTCCCCTTCACGTGTGCAAGAGGTAACACCCATAATGCATCACTTCAGCACAGTAAGGGCTTGAGCCCACTAATTCATTTGTGTCGCTTTTCAGTTACACATTCATGTTACAGATGCTGAAAAGTGAACACAACTGTGTTAGTGGGCTCAGGCCTTGAGTGATTATACAGATCATTCCTTTATGGCCCTGGAAAGCCAGACGTGCTAGAGACCAGCAGTTCTCTGTGTATAACTATAGCTCATACATTTTAGACTCATTTAGTTCAACTGGCAGACATGTTTCAGACTGATTTGCATATTCACTCACCATTAGTGATGAATTAGGAGAAGAACTAATTGTACACATGACACAACTTCTCCATAATGTTACAGAGTACCCTTGTAACAGGTTTTCTTTATATAGTTTTGTCCTAAGCAGTTATTGCCATCTTTTGGTCAATGTTGGTATTACAGCCTTTAGAAGTAACTTGCATGTTAATGATTTTGATGTATTTTCGGTTATTATAATGATTTGATTGTTATTACTATATCTCGGGAAGGTTAATTTATGTCCAGTTTGTACTGCTTTTTCTTTTGATAATAGTATATATGAAATTCAACAAATGCCAAAATGTTATGTACAGGGATATATACTATGTAACCCGTTGTTAACGAGGGACGAAAAATCCCTATAGTACACCAAAAGGAGTGGAAATATCAACCACTCAAGTAAAATGCAGTACTTTATTAATTATATCATAATAATTGTTTGAAGGGGTGGGTGATCAGCAAAGACACTCACCTGGACTACTATACACATGCAATTGATATAATTTTATTATGATATAATCAGTCTTGTCCAGGTGAGTGTCTTTATTGATTATATCATAATCAGCAAAGTACTGCATTTTACTTAAATGGTTGATACTTCCACTCCTTTTGGTGTACCATAGGGCTTTTTGGTCCCTCGTGACCAACGTGTTGGATAATATTCTATTAAGCAGAAATGGTAATTCATCTATTATAGGAGTATGGCCAAAATATGATGAGCCCTCATAAGCCCCTTATGATCTTCTTCTCTCCACAGGATGTTCGTCATGCAACAGGTGCTGCACAGTAATTTGCTACTCCTGGTCAGCGACTCCCTCTGTGACTGCAGTGTTTTCCCTGCAGTCTCCTTACAAGCCAAAGAAGTCAAATATATCCTTTTTGTGTCACCGCTCCCCGCAGCCTGATCAGACTCAGGCCTAGAACCCACTCTGAGGGCTTTTCTGAGCACTTTGTGATTTGAAAAGCTCTGGCTAGTGTAAAGCTATGGGTGTGATCCCACTAGAGGGATGTGATTTTATAAAAATCCTCTATACTATAGTACATTAGCAAGAGCTTTTTCAAATCACTAACACTTAGAAAAGGCTTCTAGTGGGTTTCAGCCGTCACAGTAATGGAGATTTACTGACTCACCTCTCTGGGCTCCACATTCTCCATACATCCTCATCTCTATGATTAGGACACCCTCTCTTGTCACATAACCCGTATGATGAGAAAAGATGCTGTAGTATTAGATACAAGAAAACTAGGAGGATGGTAGAAGATATTTCACTACCGAAAACAGTACTGGTAATATCAACTAATTACACTTTACCCATAGGGCTTGGACCAGTGCATACAAATCAGGTGTAAATACACCTTTCTCTCATAAGCTAGAGGTACACGCTTCTGTGTTGACCTAATACAAATGAGGATTTGCTGTATTATATTACAGTTAATAACCGTGTATTGTCTGTAAAGTGATCTGTGTCACATGTGCTGGTGAGGGTCTTTGCCGATTCCCCCCCCCCCCCCCCTCACTGGTGTGACCCCAGTGAGGGGTAGCTATCTCACCCACATACATTCACAAGACTGTGTATCCACGGTTACAAGTATAAATTAAAAATCGTCACAAGGTAAATACCCATATATGTATTGCATTTAATGGCTACAACCTCAAATAGAGGCACTCTGCATGGGAGTGCTCCAGTAACACACCCAGAATGCCTGTTCCTAGATACAGGTAACGAACGTGCCAGTGTCTTTAACTACCTAGACATCCATGGCTACAATTACTAGGTAATGCCCAGTGGTGTAGATCCAGGAATTTTATCTGATTGCCATCTGGAGTCGGGAAGGATTTTTTTCCCTTTTGGGGCTAATTGGACCATGCCTTGTAAGGGTTTTTCGCCTTCCTCTGGATCAACAGGGATATATGAGGGAGCAGGCTTTTTGTTGTACTTGTTCTTTGGTTGAACTCGATAGACGTATGTCTTTTTTCAACCCAAATAACTATGTAACGACCGCCCCACACCAATGGGCGTGGCCACGGCGGCAGCCCCAGGACCACCTAAAGCCAATTGGCGTCAAGTCCTGGTGCCGGCGACTGCAGGAGATCATGCGCAGGCTGCGGCTGTAGCCTATGACAGCTGATTAGCTGGTGGGGGGAGGGAGCAGGGAAAGTAAAAAAATATATACACAAATTTAAAAAAATATACAGATATTTATTAAAAAAACAGCAAAACATCTGGGGGGTGATCAGGCCACACCAACAGAGAGCTCTGTTGGTGGGGAGAAAAGGGGGGGGGGGGGTCACTTGTGTGCCAAGTTGTGCGGCCCTGCAGCTTGGCCTTAAAGCTGCAGTAGCCTATTAAGCAAAAACTGGCCTGGTCTTTAGGGAGGTTTAGCACTGTAGTCAAGTGGTTAAAATGGGGGTACAAACCAATAATGTAAGTACACTGCATTATTTATCAGGGCCCAATTTGAAGTGCAGAACACTGTAAGGGAGGGATCACACTTGTTTTTGCACAGACTTTTACGGAAGCATTTTGCCACACAATTGTGCATTTTGTGAGCGTTGTAGCACATGCTGCCGGGTTTTTCTTTTGTTTTTTGCTACAGTAGCCAGTGATTTCAGTAGGAAACGCATCTGTTTTGCAGAAAAGTATTGCACTTTGTAATTTGTTTTTTTTTTAACACTATGCAGAATCACAGATGCCGTTTGAAACGCAGCAGCACCAGACATTTTTTTGTTTTGTGTGTAACCTCCCTGCCTTAGGGCCCATTTCCACTAGCTAAAGATGTGTGAGGTGCAGGAGGAAATGCTGCCTATCTATAGCATGGCTTGCCATCTAGATTGTGCTTCAGTGCGAATCTAGACGGCATGGTGCAGATTTATGCAGCCGAATATTATTGATTCGGGCTGCAGCTACATAGCAGAATGGAAGCCACGTCCGAATCTGAAAAGGCCACACATCCCTGTGGAAAGAGACCCCAAGAAGCCAACGCTTTCTGCTGATTAGATGATGCATGTTACCTTATCCCATTCTGTGCTGGAGCTGGACAATCAATGCAGATATTTCAACTATCGAAAAGATAACAGAAAACTGAATGGCTGCAGCTGTCTGAAGTTTGGGTCCCATTTTGGATGCTGTGAAGTTACAGGTCTAAAAAATATAAATAACTACCTGGATCGCAGCTGATTTATTGAGAGGATAGTTTGGGGGACATTTTTCTAAATATCCACCCTCATCTTCATACACTTTAAAACACTAACATCATGTCTGTTTGACCTTAACTAGGCCGCACATAACGCTTCTGTGAAGTGTGAGCGAATGAGATCCCAGAAATTAAGACGGCGGCCTCAATCCTGCCATGCTTTCCACCCAGAGGTGAATATGGTCCAAAGCCAAAGTCAATCATAGCAAGTAAATGCTGGTGGGAGGGCAGCCCACAATGAGAAAATGCCAGAAGGGCTAAGGAGTATGAAATTACCTTGGGGCCGCTGAGGCTATGCCCTAAATCAAGGCTTTCAGGGGCGGGGGTTGGTCACATTGTACAACTTTGCTAAAAGGCTTGTGAGCTGGAGTAACTCCAGGACCAGTGAAAGGTCAGCTGCTTTACTGTGGAACCGCTTTCATTATGTAGAATATTAACATTCAGTGCAACAGACTGACAATCTGAGCCCATTTTTGCTAATACAAAACACAGCAGTGACTATCCAAGGGTCATGCTGATTAAGATATTCTGCTAACAGGTACTTACAGCAGAACAAAGGTACAGGAATCCAGCTCAGTGTGCAGCAGTCACCAGCGTAAGAGAACTATCTTACGCTGGTGACTTCTTGCATTCTGTGGTTATTTACGCATTTTTCTACGGTCACTGTACCCAATCATACCTTTTTCTAATGGATGGGCATAATTGGCAAATAACTGATAGCTGCCTGGAGATGCTACCTAGGATCAGAGTTATTGTTTATAGCCCCCCCTCCAACACCTCCCCCCCACCCAATACTGCTCATTAATCTTATCTCAATCCCTTTGTAGGAAAACGCTCAGGACTGTGGAAGAGGATCCATGCTGACGTCTTCACTTATGCTGCTCCTCCTATCTCTCGCTATCTCGCTGCGATGATTCAGACCCAGCTCCAAGCCTCCCGGACAGATCACAGGCCTTCCCATCATTTCTAGACTCCACCCATGTTACACTTATAACTGCAAAGCAGAGACTGATCATCTATGCAACCCATATGGCACCCCCTGGAGGGGTCCGGGAGACAGAGAAAGTCCTGCAGTATCTGCCACTCCCCAGGGTGACGAGGCAGTTGTAGGTAACAGGAAACTGCTTTTCCAAATCAGAATCAACATTCTAAAACTGGACATTTTACACCTAAACAAATAGTAATGAAATATATAAATCACATTCATTCTCTTACATTTCCAGCTCCAATATCTTTTCTTAATGCTTTTGTAGCAATGTGTTTTATATTTTTTAGTGCATATACATTTTATTTAAAAAAAAAGTTTGCAACAAGAAGTCTGCAGTAAGGAGAACAGCATCAATCAACTGCCTCACTAATTATTTTAGGAAATACTATTTTATATGCACATATACATAAAAAAATACATTGCTGATAAACTGCATTACAAACCATTTGGGGCTTCATTTACACTGCAAATCACAATGCAATTCTAATTTTCACTGGCTGCTGACAAGAATAAAAAAAATGCAGCCTACAGGAATTTTTAAAATCGCATCGGAATTGGAATCACGTGTAAAAGTGAGGCTCCACTTTTGTTAAAGATCAGCCCTGGAATTGTGGAATAGTGTTGACTTGTGAAGGTGGAAACATTTCAGAACCTTGTTCTGAAAACTTCTGCACAAGGGTATACAAGACCTGAAACGCTATGTAGTGAGCAGTGGCCAGAAGCTGTGACAAGGGTGAGGCAACACTTTCTGCCACAGTGCACATGTACAAAGATTCAGGTTCTGATCAAAAGAAATTTAAAGGACAACTGAAGTGAGAATAAGATGGAGGTTGCTATATTTATTTTCATTTAACTACTTGCCGGCTGCTCCATGCCAATTGGCGTGAGCAGTGCGGTAGCACAAGCACCGCTTCACGCCGATTGGCGTGAACGGTCTTCTGTAGGGTTAGCAGGAGATCACGCGCAGGCTGCATGCGCATCTCCTGCTTGGGGGGGGCAGAGCTCCACCCCACCTTCAGTCTCCGAGCAGCAATTGCCAGTTGGGAGACTGGTAGACGGCGGTTTCGCCATCTAATTACTTTGTACAGCGCTGCGATCTGCAGCAGCGCTGTACTGGAGGTAGCCGTGTGACGCAGCTGTCCCCCTGGCCCACAGGAGAGCAATCGGCTCTCATAGGCTGAAGCCTATGACAGCTAATCGTGTGATTGGCTGGCTGGCTGGGGGGAGGGAGATACGGGAATGGGCAAAAAAAAATAAAAAAAATAGTAAAATTTATTTAAAAGTAAATGAAATGAATATTGATTTCTGGTGAGATTCAGATCTGACAGTGTCAGACCCTAAACAAGTTTGCAGGTGATCAGGTGTTTCTATGGCTAAGAGTATAGCCCAGCACGAGGGATGCTCAAAAAACGGTATTCAGATGAAATCCGAATAAGTTTATTCGGATTTCATCCCGCTAACTATTTCAACTGTCCGCGTGGGGGGGGGGGGGGGGGGTTAATCTTACCCATCAGACGTCTTCTTTGATCCGACCCTCTGAGCCTCCCACGATGCATTCCAAGCCGCGGTCATGTGATTACAAACATTTAGTTCCTCCTCCAACCCGGAAGGAGTGTTTGTAGTCACGTGTTGCGCTTGGAACCCAGCGTGGGAGGGATCAAAGACGATGTCTGATGGGTAAAATTAACCCCCTCTCCCACCCACACAGGTGATTTAATTCCCTAGATGAAATTCGAATAAAATCTAATTGGATTTCACCCAGTGATCATCACTGCCCAGCACTGGTATTGCTTAACTACTTAACCACCCTGGCGTTCTGATTAAATCGCCAGGGTGGCTGCGGGAGGGTTTTTTTTAAATAAAAAAAAAACTATTTCATGCAGCCAACTGAAAGTTGGCTGCATGAAAGCCCACTAGAGGGCGCTCCGGAGGCGTTCTTCCGATCGCCTCCGGCGCCCAGAACAAACAAGGAAGGCCGCAATGAGCGGCCTTCCTTGTTTTGCTTACATCGTCGCCATAGCGACGAGCGGAGTGACGTCATCGACGTCAGCCGACGTCCTGACGTCAGCCGCCTCCGATCCAGCCCTCAGCGCTGGCCGGAACTTTTTGTTCCGGCTACGCTGGGCTCAGGCGGCTGGGGGGACCCTCTTTCGCCGCTGCTCGCGGCGAATCGCCGCAGAGCGGCGGCGATCAGGCAGCACACGCGGCTGGCAAAGTGCCGGCTGCGTGTGCTGCTTTTTATTTCACGAAAATCGGCCCAGCAGGGCCTGAGCGGCAGCCTCTGGCGGTGTTGGACGAGCTGAGCTCGTCCAGACCGCTCAGCAGGTTAAGTACCAAGCTAACTGAAATCTGTTTTGGTGGTCACCTGGCTATGCAACTATCCGCCGCTGCGTGATCCACTGTTTCCGTAGCTCCAGCCGATCTCGTGACTGAATCCCTACGTCTCTTGCCGCAGCTCACTTGCTCTGCCTGTCTCTATGATGTGAGTGGGCCAGGAGCTGATTTCATTGTCTCCTGGCTCTCTTTCAATCTAAGCGGCTCCCACTGGCTTACATTGAAAGACAGGATCAGGTGTCATCGAAAGTGGCTCCTGACCGGCTGAAGGGAAATCTGCCGTCATAGAGACAGATCACATGTTCCCAACGTGCGGGGGTGATGGGATTCCACCGTTACTGTACCAGCGGTCTCTAGTCCTTAAGTGGTCTAAAGCTCTGACATAACATTCACTAAAAATGCATTTTCCTACTTTTTATTACTCAGTTATCAGGTTTGCTTTTGTGCACAAGTAATATTGTCTGTTTACAAATTACAAGTTTCCAAAGTGTAGTTTATCTTGCCCTGAGAGCTGTCATTGAATTTTATTATTTTTCTATTATGACTGCCTTTTATTAAAATCATCTAATGAGCTATTCTGAGCTGTGTGTGTGTCTGAAGCAGAGATAGTTTCTCAGAGTGTTTGTTTTTATTCCAGTGTTCATACATTTGTGTTTAAAGGGAAGGTTCAGGGAGGGTGGATAAAAAAATAAAAATAAATTTCCACTTACCTGGCACTTCCTCCAGCCCGTGGCAGGCAGGAGGTGCCCTCGCCGCCGCTCCGCAGGCTCCTGGTGGTCGACCCGACCTGGCCAGGCCGGCTGCCAGGTCGGGCTCTTCTGCGCTCCAAGGCCCGGAACTTCTGCGTCCCACGCCGGCGCTCTGACGTCATCGGACGTCCTCCGGGCTCTACTGCGCAGTAGAGCCCGGAGGACGTCCGATGACGTCAGAGCGCCGGCGTGGGACGCAGAAGTTCCGGGCCTTGGAGCGCAGAAGAGCCCGACCTGGCAGCCAGCCTGGCCAGGTCGGGTTGGCCACCGGGAGCCTGCGGAGCGGCGGCGAGGGCACCTCCTGCCTGCCACGGGCTGGAGGAAGCCCCAGGTAAGTGGAAATTTATTTTTATTTTTTACCCACCCTCCCTGAACCTTTCCTTTAACAAGTAAAAAACAAAGATCATCTCCAGACTGGAGGTGGATGTGAAGCAGGAGAACGTGTTTTGTTTAACCATTCAGTGATGTTCTTCTAGAACAGAAGTAAGGAATCTTTGAAAGTCAACATTTCTACCTAGCCCAGACCACTTTAACCACTTCAGGACCACAGGCTCCCCCCCCCTCCCCCGGCCATATTTCACAAAAATGGCCACTGCAGCTTTAGGAACTCGTTGCAGAATCACACAACTCAGCACACAAGTGATCCCTCCCCACCAACAAAACACCTTCTGGGGGGGGATGATCAGATCCCACCAGCAGAGAGCTCTGTTTTTTTAAATAAAGATTTCTTTATTTTGCTAATATTTTTAACTTTTTTTTTTCTTTCCTCTTCCCCCCTCCCCCGCCCCCCAAACCAGCCAATCAGAATGATTGGCTTCATCCCATTACAGCAGATTGCTTTTGTCCCTCTGGAGGGGACAGCTGAGTGACATGGCTGTCCCCTGTACAGCACTGCCTTAGATCGCAGCGCTGTACTGAGTAAATAGATGGCAGTTTTGCCATCTAACAGTCTCTGAGCAGCTGCTGGGAGTCTGAAGGCGGAGCGCCACCTACCAAGCTGAGATGCGCGCTCTATCTCCTGCGAAGGCAAGCCCCAGGAGTTTACACCGATTGGAGTTAGTCTTGGAGCTGCCGCCGCGTCCACACTCATCGCCGTGATACTGTCAGCTAGCAGTTAAGGGAGCAGAGACCGCTGGTACTTAAGTGGTTAAAAGGAAATAAATATGGCAGCCTCCATAACCCTCTCACTTCAGTTGTACTTTCAAATGAGGTTTCAAATTTAAATAAATGTGAACATTAACATGTAGCATACCTGAGGAAATACAGTTTAATCAGAAATATAGATCTATGAATAGCGTCCAGTGATGCAAAAATATTACCTCTCACCTGCACAGGCTTCTGGGACTATGAGAGACAATTAAATGAGCAGGAAAGATTCAGGTAATCTCTAAGCAAAGAAAGTGCTCTGTTTTCTCCACAGCAAAATTAGAATTAAATTCCAATTACAAAATCCAAGTTGTCACAAAGCAAAATTATATACAGCATCTATTTATATTTTTGAATATTTTTTTTGTATATTTCTTTATTGTAACAAAAGTGGAGATTTACTTCAAAGTTATTCAGTGAGAGAAGGCCATTCCATACTGCCTGATGTTATGGCCTATGCCCTATGGTTTAGCCTGACCAGAAGCTCCCAGGCTATGTTTCCAATTGCATAGAAAAGGTTGCCATGTTTAGGAACATTCTAAAGACTCCCTATGCAAGCGCTCTCTTCCAAGGCAAAAAGGAAGTTGCTGTAAAGCTGAGTTTTCAGGAATCGCCTGAAATGATTTATGCTGCACTCATTCCTTACAAATGCACTAAAATTGCTGACGAATCATTGTGCAATTAAAAAAAAAAAATTGTCTAGTTCAAGTTTTTTTTTTTTCTTAAGTAGCTGCAAGCCTAAAGTGGACTTGCTTCCTTTTCCCTTGGCAGGGCAGTACAGGTCTCAGCATGCTGGTACTTGTAGTCATGTACTCTCACAGCAGCTGTTTGCCTTGACATTCCCATCACATGCAGTGTGAATAAGCCCAGAGCATCAACTCAAGATTACTTCTGCTCTGAACTATTCTACTTTCCATCCTCTTCACAAGATTGTTCCATTTCTATATTTTGGCAGATTTCCACCAAATAAAATTGATTTTTCTTTTATCCAACTACTTTGTCTCTTCTTCAGCTAAAATATATGTAGCAAATACTGTACATGCAAGTTTATTGCACAAAAGAGAAAGGTTTGCTGATACATAATGTACAGGAAGTCTGCCAGCATACAGTAATCATTCGGGATGCATAGCGCTCATCAGTCTCCAGGGTTTACAAAATAGAAAACTACTGCATTCCTGCAACTGCAGTTTTGTGAGAAGCAAACCTGTGTGAGAGCAGAGCACAGGGCCAGAGAGAGTGTTACCCATCTGTGAAATCAGAAGGTGTGTTGGAAGGATGCAGTACAGTGGATAGAGAGTGTGAGACTGGAAACTTGCTGCCCTGGCCCCATGCTCACACACATGTAGTTTTATTACTCACAACTAGTGAAAAGCTATTTTTTCAGTTGGTCATTTTTACAACAATTTCATCAAACAATTTTCAGTTCAGTTATGCTTTAAGCCATACCAGCCCCGCTTTCACAGTGACAGAAGAATGGAGGTGAGCTCTTCATGCCACATTTGTGAGTGTAAACAAGAATCTACACTGGTAGCGGTTTAAAAATTGAAATGGTGAAACTGATGTGAGCTTGGCTCTCATTGTCATGCAGCTTAGGTTACTTTATTTTGGCCACTAGGCTGCATTATAGTGCTGTACCCTGTAAACTACATTTCTACCATGAGATGGCAGTAGAGCACAATCTCAAGAGCCATTTGCAAACATGCACATAATTCTGCAACATAACAGATAGACATGGATACAATGTTAAATTAGTTTTTTATTTACCAGAAAGTGAATAACAGCGAGAAATGAGAAGTACACCCCAAAATTGCCATTCACCCCCTCAGTGTGCTTTGCTGTCTCACAGTAAACCATAGAAACATGAGATTATTAACAAGGCCACTAATTACTGAGGACTGAAGCAGGGCGTGAATGGGTGATGGTCCTTTGTGAACAGGGATGAAGTGGCTGTTGCTACTTAGAGCTAATAAGGCAACCAGGCTGTGACACTTGGATAGTATCTCTGTGCGAACAAGGGAGGATCTACTGCAGTTCGTTTTCTGCCATGAGAGGGGCAGTGACACTATAGGTCACATATGAGCCTTCCTGTATGTGTAATATGCACAAGTATCGGAGACCAGATATCCTGAAGTGAATTTCCTGCAGTGGGTGGCTATAGGCTGCTGTCTTGTTCTAGTTCATAGTTCAGAAACAAACTCCTGAGACCCAACAACAAATAAGCTTCCTAGCGCTGGTCTTAATAGGTACAAACCACAGTGTTGTTCATTTATAAGAACCTATTAAGTTTTAATGGTAATGGATATTTCTGTTTTATGATGTCCATGTTCAGTAATGTCCACTCCTTATATGTAGACTTTGCTTCCTGATGCTACAAATACACATCACACTCCCCCTGCTCTATGTAGATTTGTCAATTTGATCAGAGAAGAGGAAAATGTAAAATGTTGTGCAATGTTACCTTTATATTAAGAGATGGCTGTTTATACTGTATCTGTACACTAGGTATGGTCAGTGAGATGCCAATATAGTTAATGCAGGATCTTGCAAATTCTGTATGCAGCTTGTAAACGGACCACTCAAATCTCTTTATGAATTAATTTGGTCCATTTTCAATCTGCATGTAAAATTTGCATAGATCCAGCATCAACTCAGTATCCCCTATATCACCAATTAAACTAGTCTCTTCCTCCTTTCAGCCCAGTGCACACCAAAAACCTCTAGTAGATCTGCAAAACGCTAGAGGTTTTTGGAGCAGATTTCAGAGCGATTCTAGGCATGTTTAGAGAGGTTTTCTAAACATGCCTAGTGTTTTTTTGAAGCAGATTACAAATATTGTTACAGTAAAAGCTGTTACTGAACAGCTACTGTAACAAAAACACCTGGAAAAACGCTCTGATCTAGCGTTTTTTAGAGCAGATTTCCACTTTCCTATGCTTTACATTGAGGCAGAAACGCCTCAGAAATCTAAAAAATGCTGCAGCTCTGAGTTTGTGGAAAAAACGAGCCACTCTGGTGTGCACCATCCCATTCACTTTCATTAGCCAAGAGGTTTTCCCCCTGCAAGCGGTTTAAAAAACGCTTCAGAACCGCTCCGGTGTGCACCAGCCCGTCCACCTAAACTTCTTTCTTGCCTAGGGATACAGATAATTAATAAGATGCTAATTTTGGCTTGTATGCCAATTTAATGCAGTTTGTATGTAGCTTGACATTTGACAAATCAAAATCACTAGAACAATGTGCATGATTAGAATTTCAATGGCCAATTCTCCTTAGTTACCAGGGAAAACTGCTGTGACCAGGGACACTGTCCCACCCTTCATTTTCCAAAAGCCAATGAGAGCAACTCAGGTACCAGTGCTGACTGGACACACACACTGCAGCCACACTGACTACAGGTCTGGTCTTCTGAGCTCACAGTAGCTCGGGAACAAATAAGGGCATAGAGAGGGGCTGACAAGAGTCTTGTGCAGTAGTGCTGGTTTATACACACAGAAAACCCTGACGGGATTAGGTTACAAGTGCTTATCGGGCAATGGAATCTTACCAGCGAAATCCAATGGCTAACAAAAGGACCAACAGTTAACTGTATCCAATTTTTTTTTATTTTATCATGTAACTGACATTTACGTGAGCGAATTAATGCCTGAATGTGACATCAGTTGAAATTTTACTTGGCGAGGAAAGCCAATCACTCATTGGCTTTGATGGAGGTCTGACTGGGCTCATACTTCATAAGCTGGTGATATACATGGCCATTGCCTGTCTTCTTCCCAGAGCTGGGACAAGGTCCTTCAGCACCCAAAGCTGAGACACCAAAGTGCGCCCCTCTATCCCTCCGCCCCAGCCGTCTCACACTGATTGCTATTAGACTAAGAGGCGCCCCAGGGCCCCCAACCTCCCCAATACCTTAACCACTTGAGGACCGTGGGCTTTACACCCCTTAAAGGACTTACGAGGCGAATTTTAGAAAAAATGTTAGTTACCTTATTGCAATATCAGACCTCAGGGCAGACGATCAGTGCTTCCCCTGTCAGTATCAAGGGCTCTGTTATCTAAATCCAGAGTTCATTACGGGCCCCGACCCTCTGCAGGGTCGCCTGAACTGAAGAGATATGAATTGCCGCTTTAAACAGCAATGTGAGTTATACTCGTGGCCGCCACACAGCGGCTCCCTCCCCCGCTGTGAGCCGCTGCTATAGTAGGCAGCCCTGCCGGTATCATTTATTCACACGCCGCGGCCTCTCTTCCCCCACCCGCCGAGCAGCCAGCACATCTACCCCATTTTGCGGAGGAATTCTGGACGCCGTCACTGAAGAAGAGCCGCTGGCTCATATTGAGCAGAGACTCACTGAGGAACCGCTGGTGAGCCGGCTCACGTACGAGCGGAGTGCGGATAACAAAGAACCGCTGGTGAATCAGAATCAGATTCTGATTCACCAGCGGTTCTTTGTTATCCGCACTCCGCTCGTACGTGAGCCGGCTCACCAGCGGTTCCTCAGTGAGTCTCTGCTCAATATGAGCCAGCGGCTCTTCTTCAGTGACGGCGTCCAGAATTCCTCTGCAAAATGGGGTAGATGTGCTGGCTGCTCGGCGGGTGGGGGAAGAGAGGCCGCGGCGTGTGAATAAATGATACCGGCAGGGCTGCCTACTATAGCAGCGGCTCCCTCCTAGCAGCGGCTCACAGCGGGGGAGGGAGCCGCTATGTGGCGGCCACGAGTATAACTCACATTGCTGTTTAAAGCGGCAATTCATATCTCTTCAGTTCAGGCGACCCTGCAGAGGGTCGGGGCCTGTAATGAACCCTGGATTTAGATAACAGAGCCCTTGATACTGACAGGGGAAGCACTGATCGTCTGCCCTGAGGTCTGATATTGCAATAAGGTAACATTTTTTTCTAAAATTCGCCTCGTAAGTCCTTTAACCACTTGCCGACCGCACGCTTATACCATGCGTCGGCAAAGTGGCAGCTGCAGGACCAGCGACGCAGTACTGCGTCGCCAGCTGCAGGCTGATTAATCAGGAAGCAGCCGCTCGTGCGAGCGGCTGCTTCCTGTCAATTCACGGCGGGGGGCTCCGTGAATAGCCTGCGGGCCGCCGATGGCGGCTCGCAGGCTAAATGTAAACACAAGCGGAAATAATCCGCTTTGTTTACATTGTACGGCGCTGCTGCGCAGCAGCGCCGTAAGGCAGATCGGCGATCCCCGGCCAATCAGCGGCCGGGGATCGCCGCCATGTGACAGGAGACAGCCTGTCACTGGCTGCACAGGACGGATAGCGTCCTGTGCAGCCCGGATCTCCAGGGGGGGCTAGGTAGGAGAGGGAGGGGGAGGATTTCGCCGCGAAGGGGGGCTTTGAGGTGCCCCCCCCCCCGCAACACCCGGCAGGCAGGAGCGATCAGACCCCCCCCAGCACATCATCCCCCTAGTGGGGAAAAAAGGGGGGCGATCTGGTCGCTCTGCCTGCACGCTGATCTGTGCTGGGGGCTGCAGAGCCCACCCAGCACAGATCAGCTAAGACAGTGCTGGTCCTTAAGGGGGGGTAAAGGGTGGGTCCTCAAGTGGTTAAGGATCAGGCACTTTTTTTCCATTCAGACCACTGCAGCTTTCACGGTTTTCTGCTCACCTCATACAAAACTACCACCTAAAAGAATTTTGGCTCCTTTTCTTGTCACTAATAAAGCTTTCTTTTGGTGCTATTTGATTGCTGCTGCAATTTTTACTTTTTATTATATTCATCAAAAAAGACATGAATTTTGGCAAAAAAATGATTTTTTTTACCTTTCTGTGCTTACATTTTTCAAATAAAGTAAAATTTCTGTATACATGCAGCGCGAAAAATGTGGACAAACATGTTTTTGATTAAAAAAAACCCCATTCAGTGTATATTTATTGGTTTGGGTATAGCGTTTACAAACTATGGTGCAAAAAGTGATTTTTCCCATTTTCAAGCACCTATGACTTTTCTGACCCCCTGTCATGTTTCATGAGGGGCTAGAATTCCAGGATAGTATAAATACCCCCCAAATTACCCCATTTTGGAAAGAAGACATCCCAAAGTATTCACTGAGAGGCATAGTGAGTTCATAGAAATTATTTTTTGTCACAAGTAAGCAGAAAATGACACTTCGTGGCAAATTTCATTTTTTTTTTTGTTGCGAGTTAGAAGAAATGGAAACTTTTTTTTTTTCTGTCACAGACTCACCATGCCCCTCTCTGAATACCTTGAAGTGTCTACTTTCCAAAATGGGGTCATTTGTGGGGTGTGTTTACTGTCCTCGCATTTTGGGGGGTGCTAATTTGTACACACCCCTGTAA
The DNA here is from genome assembly GCF_040937935.1 of Hyperolius riggenbachi. Taxonomy (NCBI): domain Eukaryota; kingdom Metazoa; phylum Chordata; class Amphibia; order Anura; family Hyperoliidae; genus Hyperolius; species Hyperolius riggenbachi. The sequence goes on from NC_090648.1 coordinate 376,236,867, forward strand.
AGCCTAAAGGTGCTCATTGGACTTTGGGCCCCTTAGCGCAGTTAGGCTGCAAAAAAGTGCCACACGTGGTATCGCCGTACTCAGGAGAAGTAGTATAATGTGTGTAGGGGTGTATTTTTACACATACCGATGCTGGGTGGGAGAAATATCTCTGTAAATGACAATTTTTAAATTTTTTTTTTTTTTTTTTTTTTTTTTTTTTTTTACACACAATTGTCCATTTACAGAGGTCTTTCTCCCACTCAGCATGGGTATGTGTAAAAATACACCCCAAAACACATTATACTACTTCTCCTGAGTACGGCGATACCACATGTGTGGCACTTTTTTGCACCCTAACTGCGCTAAGGGGCCTAAAGTCCAATGAGTACCTTTAGGATTTCACAGGTCATTTTGAGAAATTTCGTTTCAAGACTACTCCTCACGGTTTAGGGCCCCTAAAATGCCAGGACAGTATAGGAACCCCACAAATGCCCCCATTTTAGAAAGAAGACACCCCAAGGTATTCCGTTAGGAGTACGGTGAGTTCATAGAAGTTTTTATTTTTTGTCACAAGTTGGCGGAAAATGACACTTTGTGAAAAAAACCAAAAATCAATTTCCGCTAACTTGTGACAAAAAATAAAATATTCTATGAACTCACCGTACTAATAACAGAATACCTTGGGGTGTCTTCTTTCTAAAATGGAGTCATTTGTGGGGTTCCTATACTGTCCTGGCATTTTAGGGGCCCTAAACCGCGAGGAGTAGTCTTGAAACAAAATTTCTCAAAATGACCTGTAAAATCCTAAAGGTACTCATTGGACTTTGGGGCCCCTTAGCGCAGTTAGGGTGCAAAAAAGTGCCACACATGTGGTATCGCCGTACTCGGGAGAAGTAGTATAATGTGTTTTGGGGTGTATTTTTACACATACCCATGCTGGGTGGGAGAAATAACTCTGTAAATGGACAATTGTGTGTAAAAAAAAAATCAAGATTGTCATTTACAGAGGTATTTCTCCCACCCAGCATGGGTATGTGTAAAAATACACCCCAAAACACATTATACTACTTCTCCCGAGTACGGCGATACCACATGTGTGGGACTTTTTTTCACCCTAACTGCGCTAAGGGGCCCAAAGTCCAATGAGTACCTTTAGGATTTCACAGGTCATTTTTGTTTCAAGACTACTCCTTACGGTTTAGGGCCCCTAAAATGCCAGGGCAGTATAGGAACCCCACAAATGACCCCATTTTAGAAAGAAGACACCCCAAGGTATTCCGTTAGGAGTATGGTGAGTTCATAGAAGTTTTTATTTTTTGTCACAAGTTAGCGGAAAATGACACTTTGTGAAAAAAAACAATTAAAATCAATTTTGCTAACTTGTGACAAAAAAATAAAAACTTCTATGAACTCACCATACTCCTGTCACAAGTTAGCAGAAATTGATTTTGTCACAAGTTAGCAGAAATTGATTTTAATTGTTTTTATTTTTTTTGTCACAAGTTTGTGAAAAAAAACTTCTATGAACTCACCATACTCCTGTCACAAGTTTGTGAAAAAAACAATTAAAATCAATTTCTGCTAACTTGTGACAGGAGTATGGTGAGTTCATAGAAGTTTTTTTTCACAAACTTGTGACAAAAAAAATAAAAACAATTAAAATCAATTTCTGCTAACTTGTGACAAAAAAATAAAAACTTCTATGAACTCACCATACTCCTGTCACAAGTTTGTGAAAAAAAACAATTAAAATCAATTTCTGCTAACTTGTGACAGGAGTATGGTGAGTTCATAGAAGTTGTTATTTTTTTGTCACAAGTTAGCAGAAATTGATTTTAATTGTTTTTATTTTTTTTGTCACAAGTTTGTGAAAAAAAACTTCTATGAACTCACCATACTCCTGTCACAAGTTAGCAGAAATTGATTTTAATTGTTTTTTTTCACAAAGTGTCATTTTCCGCTAACTTGCGACAAAAAATAAAATCTTCTATGAACTCACCATACTCCTAACGGAATACCTTGGGGTGTCTTCTTTCTAAAATGGGGTCATTAGTGGGGTTCCTATACTGCCCTGGCATTTTAGGGGCCCTAAACCGTGAGGAGTAGTCTTGAAACCAAATGTCGCAAAATGACCTGTGAAATTTTAAAAGTACTCATTGGACTTTGGGCCCCTTAGCGTACTTAAGGTGTAAAAAAGTGCCACACATGTGGTACCGCCATACTCAGGAGAAGTAGTATAATGTGTTTTGGGGTGTATTTTTACACATACCCATGCTGGGTGGGAGAAATATCTCTGTAAATGACAATTGTTTGATTTTTTTTTTTTACACACAATTGTCCATTTACAGAGATATTTCTCCCACCCAGCATGGGTATGTGTAAAAATACACCCCAAAACACATTATACTACTTCTCCTGAGTACGGCGATACCACGTGTGACACTTTTTTGCAGCCTAGGTGCGCTAAGGGGCCCAACGTCCTATTTACAGGTCATTTGGAGGCATTTGTTTTCTAGACTACTCCTCACGGTTTAGGGCCCCTAAAATGCCAGGGCAGTATAGGAACCCCACAAGTGACCCCATTTTAGAAAGAAGACACCCCAAGGTATTCCGTTAGGTGTATGGCGAGTTCATAGAAGATTTTATTTTTTGTCACAAGTTAGTGAAAAATGACACTGTGAAAAAAAAAAAAACAATAAAAATCAATTTCCGCTAACTTTTGACAAAAAAATAAAATCTTCTATGAACTCGTCATACACCTAACAGAATACATTGGGGTGTCTTTTCTAAAATGGGGTCACTTGTGGGGTTCCTATACCGCCCCGGCATTTTACGGGCCCAAAACCGTGAGTAGTCTGGAAACCAAATGTCTCGAAATGACTGTTCAGGGGTATAAGCATCTGCAAGTTTTGATGACAGGTGGTGTATGAGGGGGCGAATTTTGTGGAACTGGTCATAAGCAGGGTGGCCTTTTAGATGACAGGTTGTATTGGGCCTGATCTGATGGGATAGGAGTGCTAAGGGGGGTGACAGGAGGTGATTGATGGGTGTCTCAAGGTGTGATTAGAGGGGGGAATAGATGCAAGCAATGCACTGGCGAGGTGATCAGGGCTGGGGTCTGAGGGTGTTCTGAGGGTGCGGGCGGGTGATTGAGTGCCCTAGGGGCAGATAGGGGTCTAATCTGATGGATAGCAGTGACAGGGGGTGATTGGTGGGTAATTAGTGGGTGTTTGGAGGAGAGAACAGATGTAAACAATGCACTTGGGAGGTGATCGGATGTCGGATCTGCGGGCGATCTGTTGGTGTGGGTGGGTGATCAGATTGCCTGCAAGGGGCAGGTTAGGGGCTGATTGATGGGTGGCAGTGACAGGGGGTGATTGATGGGTGGCAGTGACAGGGGGTGATTGACAGGTGATCTGTGGGTTATTACAGGGAAGCACAGATGTAAATATTGCACTGGCGAATTGATAAGGGTGGTCTGAGGGCAATCTGAGCGTGTAGGTGGGTGATTGGGTGCCCGCAAGGGGCAGATTAGGGTCTGATCTGATGGGTAACAGTGATAGGGGGTGATTGATGGGTAATTAGTGGGTGTTTAGGGTAGAGAACAGATGTAAACACTGCACTTGGGAGGTGATCTGACGTCGGATCTGCGGGCGATCTATTGGTGTGGGTGGGTGATCAGATTGCCCGCAAGGGGCAGGTTAGGGGCTGATTGATGGGTGGCAGTGACAGGGGGTGATTGACAGGTGATCAGGGGGATAGATGCATACCGTACACAGGGGGGGGGGGGGTCTGGGGAAAATCTGAGGGGTGGGGGGGGTGATCAGGAGGGGGCAGGGGGGGGATACAAAAAAAAAAAATAGTGTTGACAGATAGTAACAGGGAGTGATTGATGGGTGATTAGGGGGGTGATTGGGTGCAAACAGGGGTCTGGGGGGTGGGCAGGGGGGGGGGGGGGGGTCTGAGGGGTGCTGTGGGCGATCTGGGGCAGGTGGGGGGGGGAGAAATCAGTGTGCTTGGGTGCGACATAGGGTGGCTGCAGCCTGCCCTGGTGGTCCCTCGGACATTGGGACCACCAGGGCAGGAGGCAGCCTGTATAATACACTTTGTAAACATTACAAAGTGTATTATACACTTTGCATGCGGCGATCCGGTGTTTAGTAACCCGCCGGCGCTTCCGAACGGCCGGCGGGTTACAGCGCAAGGTGGGCGGAGCCAGTCCCCAGCAGCCGATCGCGTCACGAATGACGCGATCGCGCCGCCCATGCCCCTACAAGGACCGCTGCCATTTGTCAATACGCCGGTCCTTGCGGGGTCCACTTCCCGGCCGCCAATTGTCTATACGGCGGTCGGGAAGTGGTTAATCTCTAGTTATCAGACTTGCAGTCACTGCCCTTTTCCTATTTCTTTCTGCTTCAAACACAATTGGGAATGACAACTGAATGAATTGTGCGCTCCCTCCTACACTGCGCCCTGAGGCTGGAGCCTCTCTAGCCTCTGCCTCGGCCCTGCTTCTTCCCATTATAAAGTGTTTATGAAGCTGCTCGGAAACTCGGCAAACTAGTAGGGTCTTGTGCACATATTCTCTCTTTTTTTTTTTTTACAGCCATAAGAAAATGGCCTCAATTCACAGAGCTTTATCAAACACTTTATCAAACGTTTGATAATTTACCTCATGTGTAAAATCTAATTTTTAATTCACTAAGGTGTTATTTATCGAATGTTTTACCGATACAACGTTCAATAAATATATAACACCTTAGTGAATTCAAAATTAGATTTTAGCCATGAGGTAAATTATCAAACGTTTGATAAATTGTTTGATAAAGCTCCGTGAATTGAGGCCAATGCCACTTTTCTTCTTCCAGCCTCAGCCCCAAAGTAGTAAATTGTAACATGCATATTTCATAAGTATTTTTCTTCTGTATCACTAAATACTGAAATTTTCACAGAAGAGATTCTGGTGCAGCACTTGTTTGCTCATCAGGTCAGCCTCCCACACTTCCTCTGTCTAGTGCAGATCAGCCATCTCTCTCCCCAGCTTTCTAGCACCACCAGAGACGGATGATCACATGTGACTGGACTCCAAGCCTGACCAATCTTTACATTAAAAGCAGAAAATTAAATATGAATTTTCAATAGGGGGCTAAGGCAGAGAGAAAAGTTATACATGTTGAAGCCCCACTCCAAAAGTTCAACATGACAATTCCACCCTAGGCTGATCATGGTGTCAGAGCTTCCCTCTAACTATCCCACCATCACTAAATGAAAGGGCTCTTTATGGTAAGAGCTGTGTATCGTCCTGCCACCTGATGCAAGATCAATAACGGAATTTCAATAAACTAGTTGCTTTTCTGACGCTTAAGTGATCAGTCAGTTATTGACATTATGGGAAGATTATATATAACCTTCAGAGTCGACTGCCTAAAGTCAGGATTTTTCCAACCTACCCCTCAATAGCTACCGCTGGCAACACCTGCTGGGAAGGGGGTGATTTTTGTTTTTAGCTATACTGGCCCTAAAGCTTAGAGTTTGCCAAGTTGCTGGTCTCATGCTGCTTTGTTAATAGCAAGACAAATGATCGATTAATCCTGAACATACAGGTTTTCAGCCGTTTCCTAAAGTGGGATTCTCTCTCCACGTAGCACTACAGCCCCCACCATATGGGCCGAGCCCCCACATCCATATTTCTCACCTAGGTACTTTACAGCCCCAACATCTACAATAATGATAGTACAATATTATGCAGAATGGTTTAGTGTACAGGTGCTGATAAATCCCAAAACATATATACACGAATCTATGGGAAGTTTTAGACTGCAGTTAAGCAGGTCATCAGAATATCTCCTGTGTAGACAGAATTGGGACTCTGTATTGTGTAGCTTCATAATCACACAGGAATTGTCCTGCTACGCACTCACATTTTGCTCTGCCCAACACATGCAGGTAGAATTACTCTTTCATCAACTACTTATGAAAAAACCGCTACCAGTACTTCTCTAAATAAAGCAACTAGTTCTTTCTAAACATTAAATATTCCAGATATTTAAATGAACAAGTTGTTTTGAAAGGAATAAAATACTGCAGTGAGGTCATATTCAAGGCTCCCTTAATAAGGAAGGAGAGCAGAAAAGCTCCAGAGGACTCATTTTCAACTAGCAGTGCAAAAATTCCAACCTTCCAACATGCAGCAACTACTTTTCCCCTTCAAATACATCTGATCTTTCCGATATTGTTAAGTCTGTCCAATGCCAACAGATGTGGTCCAGCAGTGGGGTCACATTCAAAGTCTTCTTGAAGCAGGAACATGGAATAATGCTGGTGGTGTCTGCCTAAATCCACTGATGTTTCTTGTACAGATACTGTGCTTTGTCTCCCTGGGACCTCCTGGCAAAATCCACCAATCCCCATCACACCCTGCTCCACACTTGTGCAAAACGTGTCCATGAAACAGTGAGTGGTACAGATCATTAGAACAGAATATGTATCATTTTTTACTTGACTTTTTGTCACATACACCATTCCTGAAAAGGTCTAGAAACTTTTTGCAAGAGAAAATTATAAAGTTCTTTTTATTATTATTATTTACATAAATGCACCAAGTCTCCCTTACACACCTTTCTGGAAATGACCACAGAACAGAAAAGCCACCGTGGATACAAATCGTGAACCTTACCAGAGGTCAAAAACAGAAAATAAAGAGAACTAATAAAGCTCACCCCCTCCCCACTAACCCCTTCCCAGAAGAAAAGTTACAAAAATAAATAGACGTTTAGACATTTGACCACAAGACACGCAGGAAATTCTCTTTCGGTCGGAAGCTCAAACTGCAGAGAATAATTTAAACCGTGTCCGTGCAGAGAGACCATAACCCCCTCCCTTCCCGCTGAGTCGGAAAGGGCAAAATAGAGGTGACCCACTCCCCCGGAATAAATTAAACTTCATACACACGGTATTGAATCTTTGAGGTAAGATTGTTTAGTTCCACAGTTTGTCTGGGCATTGTGCGTTTGCCTCGATTTCACCTCTGCTCTTCAATGTGGTTGGTGAGGAACCTTCCCCTCCTTTCTACCACCTTGTGCAGTAGATGTTCTTGGACCATGATCCGCTCCTCCTTCGCGGTGGCGAGATCCCTACAGCACCTCTTGGGCTGCACAGCCACCACCCACGGTAAAGCGAAACTCTTGGAGGTTGCAGACTCCATGGAAATGGACAAAAGCTCCAGCCACAACAAATATGTGGAACAGCTGATGGGAGTGAAACTGAAAAAGAAAGAAGAAAAAATAAAAAAGTTTGAAATGCTTCAGAATGGATTTTCTTTATGTTATCCAAAATGTGATTTCCTGCATCTACATTGCTTACCCAGATGTCACACTTTCCAGGGAAGAAACGTTCCGGGATGCGGGCAGCATACAGGGCAGCACCCGTGATGTACAAGGTCGCCATGAGGATCAGCCAACCAATCTGGCCCATTGTGGCGGCTCTCAGAAACCCCTCCGAGATAACAAAATGAAATGTAGGGATAATCCCGCTCAGGCCCAGACCTACAAACACACCTGCATGGGGAGATGGCAATAGCACAAATGTGACTACGGTAATGTAGTATCATCTGATAACATTTTAAAGAACAAGCGACACCAATGCTAACCTAGAAATAAAAAAAAAAAACACATATATAAGTAGATAAATACTAGTTCTACTTACATAAAAGATGTATTGTGCTATCCAAGTAATGATTCTTGTGAAGTTTATAAAGGAAAAGCAGAAAATTCTATTCTAGGCAGCGGCCATCTTGCCAAGCTAACGCTGACATCATATCCTCCCTGACTCTTGTCCCCCCCCCTCCCTCTTCTTGCTCATTGTGTATTCATTAGATGCCCTCCTCCTAGAGTCTTCAGAAACTCCCACTGAGGTGTATACTAACAACTGCACTGTCTTTTTTCTTGGTTTTGTTTTTTTTTTCTCCTCCAATCGCTGAGTCACCTCAGCCTTGCTTGTAAACACAAGTGAGCAAACGATCATGTTTCAGATAGTTAAGCAGGGAAATAAATGGAAGAGGAGGAATATATTATAGATAAAATAACTCCCAGCATTCAACTGTTTGGCACTGACTACTAAAGGGCCAGTGCTCCTAAAGTATGTGATAACTCCAAATCATAGCAGAAAAAGTTTTGAATGCAGGATTAGCAACTTTATCACTTAATACACTCAGACCAGTTGCTGTTGAAATTTGATTTTTGTGGTGACAATACCGCTTTAAAGTACATCTCTAAATAAAGCAACACTGAGGCTGCTATTGCTATACTCCTGAGAAGATCAGGTGCCCGGCTGTAAAGCTGAACAGAGGACTAAGGGCCCATTAACACTTGAAACGCTTTTCTGAGAGTTTTGCGATTGATTAGCTTTTTTTTTTAAATTGCTCTCATTCACTTTCATTAAAATCACGTTAAAAATCGCCACGAATTCGTGAACACATACGCGAAAACCACCTATTTTTCCGCGATTTTAATGAAAGTGAATAAGAACGATTTTAAAAATCGCTAGTCAATTGCAAAACGCTCAGAAAAGTGCTTCTAGTGTGAATGGGCCCTAATTGTTGGTGAAAATAGTTCTCTACAGATTACTATTAAAAACAGAACAGATATTTACAACAGTAACAATGTCAAAACTGCATATCGGATCAATCAGATGCTATTTAAATGGACATACTTTATTTTCCTAAAAAACAAGGACATTTTAATGTGACCAAACTTTTCAACAAATATGAGACACCCACCAGCTCTTACTCCACGATACTGAGGTGTTGCAAAGAGATCCCACTGAGATACGATGATGGCTGCAATCCCCAAGACGAGGATGATTATTAAGTAGATATACCAGGGCTGAGGGTTGCAGTAGAAGGAGTAGTAGAGCCAGGGAACAAAGCTTCCCATGATGAGCAGTGCAATGCCAGAATAATCCAACCTGGAAGAGTAAATAGAAGTGTCAGAGCCTGAGGAACCAGAAATCAGTACCAGGACAGGCAACATTATATTACTATCATCCTCATCATGACAGCACTGCTCCAATGCCAATGTCCAAACGACAGCTTTAAGATCACAATCTACCTGCCACACTTCTAGACCAAGATGTCGCCTTTATAGTCCAAGATCAATTTTGGGAAGAACCAAATTAACTTATCTGTAGTTTTAAGTGGGAAGAAAATGGAAAGCCTGGAAGAAACCCACACAAACATGGACAGAACATACAAACTCCATGCATATTTGATGTTAGTGCCATACAACATGCCCTGGTCAGGATATACCGCAAGGAAGAAATTTAAACAGTTTGGTCTCCAAGCGGTTTTGCTTAGGTTACAGTCAATATTTTTTAGAAAATCAAACTAAGTGCTTTTGACGAGGCAGCTCAGTCCAGGGCCTTGATTTGTGGAGATAGCTCTCTGGATCAGCATGCTGTAAAGTGGATGTGCAGCTCCTTATAGAACAGTCAGATCTATGGCCATGGCAGGCAGCATTGTATACACCAGGCCTGTGTAACTCCAGTCCTCAAGGGCCATATATCTAAGTATCTACATATCTAAGGATCTGTGTATCTACGTTCTGCTTTATTCTGTACATGTTAAGACAGCACATAATGAGAAACAAATTTGGGGACATTATGCTTGGATTAAATCATGTGTGCTCACGCAGGGTGGTTCTTGATGTTACAGAAACACTGCAATAATGACCAGGGTGGGATTTTAGCCATACAAAAGTATGTTACAGCACAACTCCAGGCACATGCTCTCCTAGTCTTGTTCAGAAACTGTACAGAGGTTTTTAGCCAATGAGGATAACAGATTAGCTGGTGATACAACACACACGATCAAATCTAGATGGCCCTTCATGAAAATTGTTCTTTCACCATTTAACCACTTCGCATTCAGACCTTGTTTCCCACTTATGGACCAGAGCAGTTTTGACAGTTTAGCTTTGTCCCTATTTAGTCAGAAATAACTTTATCCCTACTTATGACACAGAAATGAAATATATATTTTTTTTCAAGACAAACCAGGCTTTCATTGTATGCCATTTTTCCCCTCGAACAATTTTGTTCTACCGTATGAATTTTAAAGGGAAAACATGGAAACAAATAGAGAAAAAACACATTTCTCAGTTTTACCAATTCCAGTTTAGAAATAAAAAGTGCTACTGTGGATAAACACAAATTTTGTTTGTCTATTCTTACCACAAAACTTAGATTGTGTTCCTGTCACAATTTATGGTGAATATATTTGATTCTGAAATAATGCTACAGTGTGTATTTTTCACTATGAACTGAGAAAAAAGCATTTTTAATGGTAAAAATCAATCTCATTAGCTCAGGAAACATATTCCCGTTCACCAATTAGTGCTGTATCAGATAGTGCCAGAAATGTGCACAGGAGCAAGCCCAATCCTGCACAGCACGGTTTCTGCTACGTATATCTACTGACTTGTGGCTTAGATGAAGTCACAGAGGACGTAGATATACTGCAGTGGTGGATAAAGTGGTTAATAACTCCAGTTACCATAGTTTCAAGGGAAAAAAAAAAAACACGCTGTGATTATTTAGCTCCACCTTTACATAGTTACATAGTTATTTTGGTTGAAAAAAGACATACGTCCATCGAGTTCAACCAGTATAAAGTACAACACCAGCCTGCTTCCTCACATATCCCTATTGATCCAGAGCAAGGCGAAAAAACCCTTAAAAGGCATGGTCCAATTAGCCCCTAAAGGGAAAAATTCCTTCCCGACTCCAGATGGCAATCAGATAAAATCCCTGGATCAACATCATTAGGCATTACCTAGTAATTGTAGCCATGGATGTCTTTCAACGCAAGGAAAGCATCTAAGCCCCCTTTAAATGCAGGTATAGAGTTTGCCATAACGACTTCCTGTGGCAATGCATTCCACATCTTAATCACTCTTACTGTAAAGAACCCTTTCCTAAATAAATGGCTAAAACGTTTTTCCTCCATGCGCAGATCATGTCCTCTAGTCCTTAGAGAAGGCCTAGGGACAAAAAGCTCATCCGCCAAGCTATTATATTGCCCTCTGATGTATTTATACATGTTAATTAGATCCCCTCTAAGGCGTCTTTTCTCTAGACTAAAGGTGCGTACACACATGCGACTATAGTCGTTTGTAACGGTCGTTCCCCGATCTTTACCAACGACGATCGTTCCAAAAAACGAACCAACGACTATTAAGGCAAACGACGAACGAGGCAAATCGCTACAAAACAAAGTTCTGTCTTAGCGGATTTTTACCACCGACGATCGTTAGCAAAAGTGGTACATCGTTGGAAACGATCGTTCGTACCAGGCTGGACATGCGTATTTCACTTTTTCTCCAAGGAACTTTACAATTTTATGCGCAGGCGCATTAAGTGCTTTTACGTGGTGTAACGTTCGTTCTAAAGATGTGATCGTTACACACTTTTTACAACTAACTTTACTTTGGTCGTTCTTTCGTCAATTAAAAGTTCGTTCGTCGTCCTCAACGAACGATCGTTGTCGCATGTGTGTACGTAGCATAAATAAACCCAGTTTATCTAACCTTTCTTGATCTGACCTTTATCTGACAACATGTCTGCATGCAGGGTTGTTACCAACAAACTACTCTGCTTTTGTGTGCATACAAAGCATGCAGTGATAAATGTGACCGCCCATCTGCTACTCACTTGGAGAAGACCCGAGACACGCCCTCAGAATGACAGTAGACTGTGTGGAAAAGCCAGGAGAAGGACAGACACAGGATGGCTCCCAAGAAGAACACCCCAAATACTACCTTCTCCTGCACAGGGGCTATGAATGTCATGTTTGGCCGGAACATGTAGAAAATGCCTAGACAAAGGAAAAAAAGACAGCCTGCAAAAAACAAAGAGAACAGCCATTAGCAATGGGAGGGAGATTACGGCTTACAGAAGCAATATATATATAGCAATATGACTACGTGCCTCAACCTTGAAGCAAGAAGAAGTAGCTGCCTGCCCCCCAGGGCCGGTCCTAGGCTTTTCACGTACCCCCCCCCCCCCAGCCGCCGAGCTGGTGGGGGTAGCCGGCAGGAAGGGGGTATTGGGTACAGCGGCGAGGAGTCAGACACCCCCCTCACCTGGGTCCCCAGCCAGCGCTCCCCCTTAAAGGACTTACGAGGCCAAATTAGTGAAAAAAGTGAATTACCTGCATAATCTTTTACGACACGGAGGACACCTTACGCGCCCCTCCGTGCCGATCCGCCGGGTCCCCCCGCTCATTAGCCCCCCGGGCCGGCTCCCGACCCCACGGCCCGGGTCGGTCTCTCTCTGTCTCTCCCTAAATGGCCGCAGCTGCGCAGTCCGCATAGCAGCAAGTGCGGCTGCGCAGCTCTAGGGTCAACCCCCCCGATCCACGCTACGTAGCGTGGATCGGGGAGGTTGGCCCTAGAGCTGCACAGCCGCACTTGCGGCTATGCGGACTGCCAGCCGCGGCCAGAGCAAGCGGCCATTTTGAGAGAGGCAGGGGAGCCCGACCCGGGCCGTGGGGTCGGGAGCCGGCCCGGGGGGCTAATGAGCGGGGGGATCCGGCGGATCGACACGGAGGGCGCGGACGGCGTCCTCCGCGTCGTAAAAGATTATGCAGGTAATTCACTTTTTCACTAATTTGGCCTCGTAAGTCCTTTAAGCTTAACTTCAGCAGCAGCCGCTACTAGTAAGCGGCAGCGGACGGGGATGACTCACCTCTTCCGCGTTCCAGCGTGCATTCCACTATCGTCACTTCCTGCAATGCCGTCCACTTACAATACAGTGGGCGGCATTGCAGGAAGTGACAATAGTGGAACGCACGCTGGAACGCGGAAGAGGCGAGTCATCCCCGCCCGCTGCCTCTTACTAATAGCAGCGGCTGCTGCTGAAGTTAAGCTTGAGGGGGAGCGCAGATGGGGGGGACCCAGGTCAGGGAGGGGGGTCTGACCCCCCCCCTCCCTGCCGCTCAAGCTGGAGGGGGATCGTTGATGGGGGACCGAAGTGAGGGGGGGGGGCTGACCCCCCCCCCCCTAACCGCCCTTTAAGATGAAAGGGGGAGCGCAGATGGGGGACCCAGGTGAGGAGGGGGGCCCAACCCCCCCCCCCTCCCCGCTGCTGTACCAAATACCCCCTTCCTGCCCTCTACCCTCTTATGCGGCGTATGCTACTCTGCAGGTCCGCTAGTGCCTTATAATAAAGTTACCCACAGCGCTCTGTGCATTCATGGAGTGCACTGCTTTTAATTAAGTGTCTAGGCCCATACACCCCGTGTAAGCTTAACACTACTCACTTTCCCACTTGTAATAAAAGTTTGCCTTCCTAAAACAAAGTATTTGCAATAATTCAGGTTGGAGTGAGCTCTGAGATGTCTCCCAGTACATCAATATGCAAATTATCCATTGTTGTCCCTGTACGCTAAACACACCTCCAGTTCCGCTGGATTGCAGTGATGTGGCAGCTTGTTAAATATACTGAGCCACAATAACCCAACATGCATACAGACTGTTTCGGATTGGTTGAACCTCATCAGTGCATGGTATGGATTAATGTGGCTCTATGGGCTAGGACTTGAAGCACCCAGAGTTACAGATTACCGAGCAGGCTCGTGATGAACCAGAACTCCTAGGAGTATATAAGGGGCCACAATGGACCAAAATCACAATTGCATTCCAGCGGATCTGGAGGGGTGTTTAGCTTACAGGGACAACAATGGGCGATTTGCATACTAAGCAGTGATGCAATGGGAGACATCTCAGAGCTCACGCCAACCTGAATTATCGCAAATACTTTCTGTTTTAAGGCGGCAAACTTGTTTTCCATAGCATTTAGTACGAGGGTTTTTTGTCCATTGTAGCCCCTTACACACTCCTAGGAGTTCTGGTTCACCATGAGCTTGCTGGGTACTCTAACAACTTGTAATGAAATGCATTGAGAATTAGGATTTTTGCTTTGCTTTCCACATCAGAGAATTCTGTTGCTCCTGAGATGAGAGGATTTTCAGATAAACAGGGCTGAGGCAGTAGTTTACTCTTTACAGTTTTAGTCTGACATACAAGAGGGGAAGCAGGAGGCTCCCCATGGACAAAAAAAAAAAAATAGTATTGATAAAATACATTTTTGGTGGACACTAGAGACCTCAGACTGAACCAGTCAAGTCTACGGAGACATCTCATTTGTGATTGTACTTCCCAGAAGTCTACAGTCTGAGAGGGCCATACATGTGGGTCATATCAGGTTACAGTAAGGACTGCAGAAAGGTCAATAAATTGGAGATTAGGTTATGAAGAACTGAGGCAGATTTAAAGGACACATGAAGTGAGAGAGGAGGCTGCCATATTATTTTCCTTTTCAACAATGCACACAGCCTGGCTGTCCTTCTGATCATCTCATGCTAACCCTTTTAGTCATAGACCCTGAAAAGGTGACTCAGAAACTACTGATGCCTGAAGGATCAAGATGCCAGGTAACAGGTATGGTTTAGAAGGAAATAAATATGGCAGCCTCCATTTCCCTCTCATTTAAGGTGTCCTTTAAGGGCAAAAGTTGTCCCTACCCAGTATTTAGATTGGTATTTAGTATTTCTTATAAAGTGTTCAGTAGGTAGGTAGGTAGGAACACCTATGCTGTGCAGAACTATGTGCAGTAGCACTTCATAGCCTTCAGAGGGCAGAGGAACACCATTAAAAATGAATCCATAAGAGGATAGAAGAGGTAGCAGCTTGCTATAGAGAGCAGCTGCCAGTCTTTGCTCCACTCTCCTTCACATTCATCACCCAGCCTCTTATTTCTCAGCCCTGCCATGGCCAGTGGCTACACAGATGGAGAACATGCAAACAAAAGCAAATTATTCCACAGAGCAGAAATATATCACAGCATTAAATAACGTTTCTTCAAAGTAAAATTGTTATTGATGGGTCAATTAGGATAAAAAAAAAAAAGACTAAGACTTCTATGGAGACAATTGTGGCTCAACTGCTTTATTCTCTAGCACAGCTCATATTAGGCAAGCACTGTAATAGTAGTTTACCTGAGGCCTCTACCTTATAT
Organism: Hyperolius riggenbachi; assembly: GCF_040937935.1. Lineage (NCBI taxonomy): Eukaryota > Metazoa > Chordata > Amphibia > Anura > Hyperoliidae > Hyperolius > Hyperolius riggenbachi. The sequence goes on from NC_090648.1 coordinate 376,251,921, forward strand.
GAGGCAAAATGTCCCATACTTTTCGCACAAAAAGTGGGTGCACGGTTTATGGCAATTTCATGCTAATTTATGTATGCAGCTTAATTCCTCCCCCCAAGGAAAAACAAAACACAGACAAATTTATGCAGTAGTGGTTAATCCAACAGACAAAACTGCATGATGAAAAACAATAGGGGAGTATGGGTGCTGCCACCCACTCTAGTAACCTGTGCTGCCCTATGCCATCAAGCAGCGCCGGCTCTCCAACAGCTTTCCACCTCAATCTAACCAGGGCTGTGGAGTCGGAGTCTAAGCAATTTTGGGTACCTGGTGTCGGAGTTGTAGTCGTGGTTTCATAAACTGAGGAGTCAGAGTTGGATGATTTTTGTACTGACTCCACAGCCCTGAATCTAACATTAACCTTCCCCTCTTGGTTGCCCATTACTAATCTACCCCTTTCTGATGACTAAAATTAAAGCTCTCCTGTCCTCTTCACACCAACCTCCCCCATGCCCAACACTATCCACTACCCCTTTTGGACACCCAACATCAACTTCCATCCTTGCCTGATGATTAAAACCAACACCTATCTGCGACGCCCTTATTCTAACCACAAGTCAGATTACCAATGCTTCAAACAGTGCACATGCATCGACCAGCAAAAAATTTGGACAGTGCTTGCACAGCAGCACATATAAATGGGCAGCACCAATTGTCATTGCACCAACAGTAGATGTAGTATGAACGCGCCACCAAGGTGAACACCGACACAATAGACAGTTGCCATAAGGATTTGGATGCAATCCCTCTGGTGACAGTTGGGAGCCAAGTGCTGTACGAATGTGTTGCTATAAAGGGGGAGGGGGATGATGCAGTGCAGATGCAGTGCTGCCAGCAGGTGGGGTATGGAGGGGAAAAATGGGCTTATCCAAGATCATCCAGCACTCCGGATCTTTGTCTGCACACATGCTAGCTGCCTCCTCCACTCAGTTTAGTATAGTGTGTGCACAAAGCTTTAGACCACGCCACTTAAAGTGGCCATACACGTGTAGATCTTTCGCATAAATATCTTGCCAATTCAATAATTTGACCGAATCTGCTACAAAACAATGACCCAATTGATTCCTGATTGACCGAATTTCAGTTGATTGGTGGTTGGTTGGGATCTAGTTGCTAGCAGAATTTAATTTTGCAACAAGCGATGAAGCCACTCTCGCCTGTCCACAGCGCAGTTTCGGTGTCTTCTCTCCCTGCCGTCTGCTTCTTACCGTCTTCTTCACTCCCAAGACCGTGGGCACCTGTGTAAGGCAATACTAGCACGCTAATGGGGAGGTTTGTCACGCAAGGACATGCAACCGTGCCCATAGGGTTTGCCTGTATATAAATTGGTTATGTCACGGGGAGGGGAGGGGGGGTAGAGAAGGTGGGGACTGGGAGACCTGGGGACCCAGCAGGCAGTTCACACAGATTTTCAATAAAATTTAATGCTGAAATCTATTGAAAATTTGTGTTTAGTGGATCAGATAATGATCTGAGCAGGATCTTTCTGATGGCCACGTCGACTAGTGTATGCCTAGCTTTAGATATGTGTATTTACAGTCAACTAGATAAGGGAAAATAAACAGAATTTACCTCGTTATGTGTGAGAAAGTGCCAGAGCCACTTAAAAGACATTTGAGGTAATCAATCTGTATCACACCTACACATGGCTAAACTGGTGGGGTAGTAAACATTTTAACCCAACTGGCAGCGGAGACCGATCTTAGGCTATCAAGAATCGCACCCACTACAGTTTAGTAGGGGATTTTGTTAAGTTGCCTGATATTAATCACCAGTGGAGAACACACAGGAGAGGTGGGACCTCTAGGCTCTCTCACACAGGGCGGAGGAGGAAGAATGGACCAGAGGACATAACTGATGGATGTGAAGAAAGAAGGGAGGAAGCATAACATACTGCAGGGCTGGGCAATATTACCAATACAAAGTCAATTACTGAGAATGACACACAGATTGCATCTGCTCTTCCTGTCAAAATCTTTGTGTTTGTTCACAAGGATCAGCATTGAGACATCCCATCTCCAGTGTAATATGGGAAGGAGTGACAGGGTGATTGTCAGCTATTTTATTACTGTATTTATATAGCGATGACCTCTTCTGCAGTGCTTTACAGAGCATCTTGTCACTAACTGTCCCCCAGAGGGATGCACAATCTACAGAGCTTTGTACTGCATCATGAGTAGCAGCATTCACATCATATTTCTGCTGAAAGCCAATTATCAAAAAGTGCAAAATGGAATTCACCAATAATTCCTGATCAATCTTCTATCAGGGAAATATGGAACATTTGTCATAACTACTGAAAACCTATACAATACTTACCAAGCAGATGTGTCCAGATGTTGCCGGTCTCTGTGTGTATCCTGAAGATGCTTTTGAAGCAGGCCCTGAAGGAGGGCATGGGTGGCCGGTGACCATGCAGCAGGTAATCATTGTCCTTTAGCCAATCGGGAAGTACATCATGTGGAATGACTCTCCATCGACCCTCCCATACCTTGGTTAAGGAAAAGGGACATGAAAAACAGGCTGAGTAAGTCTGAATGTTGGCACGTGAAATTGAAAACCTTTTTTTGCAAAGCCGATCACAACTTATATCTCACACAGCTCTGCAGGCAAGGTCATTTCCTCTGAAACGGTGCTGGTCCAAAGCAAACACTGAAGGCAAATATTCAAACTAGTCACAGTGATTAGTTTAGATCATACGCATTTTCCAAAAATCCATTGCACAACAATGTGTTTGCCTACAGCTCTGCACCAGTACCTACAGGATGAAAGTATCCCTGAACTGGGTTGTAAATAACATACCTTTTTTACAATTTCATTTCTGGTGCTGTGACTTGCGTCAACACAATTCTCTCCCTCCAGCGGCCCGTGTCAGCCAAAATATTCGACTTGAGCAGAACATCGATTATGGGCGGGAAGGAAGTGTCATTACTTCCTCCTCTCTGCCAGTTCATAGCAGTGATGATCACCGGATGAAATCTGAATAGGTTTTATTCAGGATTTCATCCAGGTAATTAAAATCACGTGTGCGGGTGGGAAGGGGGGGGGGGGGGTTAAACTTACCCAGCAGGCATCTTCTTTAATCCGTCCCACGGCGCCTCCCAAGCGAGTCACGTCACTACAAACACATCCTCCTTCAACCCAGGAGGAAGTGTTTGTAATCACGTGATCGCGGCTTGGAATGCAGAGTGGGAGGCGCCATGAGATGGATTAAAAAATATGCCTGCTGGGTTTAACCTCCCTCCCCCCCCCCCCCCCCCCCACCGATGCGTTAACTACCTGGATGAAATTGGAATAAAACCTATTTGCATTTCATCTGGCGATCACTGGTCCATAACACACACACACACACACACACACACAACTGATCCGAGTGTGTGTGGGCTTGTGGTAATTGAGGTCAGAACAATTGTGTATATTGCTACACTATTGTTCTGGCCACAATTACCACAAGCCCACACGCAGCTCCCCTGCGTGCAGTACTCAAATCAGTAACGATAAGCTACAAGTGCAGGGGGCAGAGCCAAAGACGGGCAGATAGGAGGAAGTACTGACACTTCCTCTCCGCCCATCATCGAAGACTTAGTAGAGCGGGGGACAGAGTGAGCTGGAGGGGGAGAAGGATGGTGCTGTGATGTATATCACAGCACCGGAAATTTAACGATGCAAAAAGTATATTGTTCAAAACCCCGTTCAAGGGGCACTTTAACCTCCTTGGCGGTTAATTTTTTTTTTTTTAAAAATGGGCAAAAATCCTTTTTTTTGTATTTTTTTTTTTTTGTTTCATGTAAAGCTACCAGAGTGGTAGCTACATGAAACACCACTAGAGGGCGCATGTGGCCCTCTAGTGCGATCGTCGCCGGCATCAATAGCAAACAGGGGAGCGCGTATATAACGCGTTCCCCTATTTGGCTTCTCCTGTCGCCATGGCGACGATCGGCATGACGTCATGGACGTCAGCAGACGTCCTGACGTCATGCGCACTCGACCCAGCCCATAGCGCTGCCCGGAACTCATTGGACCGGGCAGCGCAGGGCTCTGGCGGGGGGGGCCCTCTTTCGCCGCTGCGTGCGGGCGATCGCCACAGAGCGGCGGCGATCGAGCTGTACGCGCGGCTAGCAAAGTGCTGCCTGCGCGCACAGCACTTTGAATGGGGCGAATCGCCCCAGCAGGCCCTGAGAAATCCTCCGGCGCGGCATAGCCCGAGCTCAGCTCGGGCTTACCGCCAGGGAGGTTAAAGAGGAGCTGTTAGGTATAGGGTCTCAGAGAAAAAAAAACACATATCAGTAGCTAAATATTGGCTGTACTTACATTACATATGCATTTCACTGTCCACGTTTGGATTTCACAGAATTTTTATATAGTATTTGCAAAGATTGATGCTCCTGACAGCTCATGGCAGGTTCCATGTTTGTCTGTCTTGTATGAAGCCAATTGTGATGTCATATCCTCCCTCACCCTGCTTCCTGATGGTTTGACTCACAAAAAAGATCCAGATCAAAGATCCTAAATGGTTCATGATCCGGACATCACAGAAGTGCAGTGAATATTAATTAGCCATGTGGCTAGGAACAATACCGGACTGGTGCAGTATACTCTAACAGAACATGTGCCCTGTGAACAGCATTTGATTTTTCAGAGCTGTGAGCTTGGCTGCAAGATACAGGCTGCTGTAACATGAGCCTGTAACTTCTCACTGTGAAAACAGCCTTAGGGGCATAGGGAAATGAAGGGGAGGACCAGGGAGAAGAAGCAGCCCCAGAATGCTTTGCAGTATCATGCGGCCTGAAGACCTGCGGCCTCCTTAGGAGCTTGGGAATAAAGAGGCTTGCTATTAATCCAACAACAAAGTAAGAGAGATTTTTAACTTCAGTATTGCCTTTTTGGCTGCCTTCTAAACTGTTTAACACAGGAGAATAGAGGTTTAAATTTGCTTTTTTAGCCTGACCGTTACTCTTTAATGTCCCTGGAGGATGACAAGTTTTCTGTGAAAAGACTGCGGTCTTAATATTGCTCACCACTTGCTTACTTGGAATTGTCTGAATCCTATTTATTTTTTAACTATAATACAGGAGAGCTGGGAACTGTAGTATAACATCTACAGTTTCTCCATATCTGGATTGTCAAACCTGACTTACCCACCCTCTGCCTTTATCCCTCTTTTCATTCTACCCCCTCTGGATAGAGTTTGGCTAGTCACTAGTGCATATGGCCCACCATGTTGCTTCTATATGTTTTTTTTAAATTATTATTTGCTTAGAATTTGCCAGGGCCAATGATGGGTTCAATTTAGGGAGGTGCTAAATCAGGGCTGATCAAAGAAGAGCCCTGCTGTGGCTGATTGGCGTACAGTTTTTGCAGTATTATGAGCAATTACTTCTCATTGCTTTATATGTAAACAATACAAATATGTAAGGTCATTTCAAGTATTCGAAAAGACAAGAGTGCAGCCTTCATGAAAGATACAGCAGACTATTCTGACTGGCGTGGTGTGAGGACACGGTGTACTGGCAAACACTTGTTATTTGGATATACAGTATAGAACATGGCAAATAGGAGATCTAGTGGAGGAAAGCTTAATTCAAGCAGGCTTTGGCCTCTTCGCCAGGATAAGGACTGTGTACAATAAAGAAATCAGTGAGAGGAACCAATTACTAAATCATCTTTCACCCACCTGTCCCCAGACGACTGCTCTGCACTAGTGTGTTGGAGAAGGCGGGGAAGCAGAGGCCCTGGGTTTTGTAATAAAGGGTCAACGCCAGTGCAGCGCGACCTCCTGGAGATTGTCCTCAGGACACCCAGGACATGAGATCTGTTCTCTCTCATTACAGGAAATATGAACTTCAGCCTCTAATGATTGTTTGTATTGTGCTGAAATAGCATGTGACATCATTGCGGATACAAGGCTCTAAGGGCTTCTGGCAGTGATGCTTACATATTCCCCACTGGAGACATCCCAGCGGACAGCGATAACATTTATAGACTGTCTCAGACCAATAACACCAAGCCTATCTGACTCTCTGGCATCTTGTGTAATCCTCATGTTCAGTACAGAAGTATACCCCTATGGAATGCAACAAAAGTTTCAAAATCACATTTCTTAAAAAGTCCTAGCTGCAAACAAATATAACCCCCTCTCCCCAAAATCTACCCCCAATTGACAGTGCTTCTCTCAGGGCCCCTGCTGATTAAGGGCCCGTTTCCACTAGGAGCGCTGCGATGCGGCTACAAAGTCACATCGCACCGCGTGTATGCTGAAACGCATGCACTCCAATGGAAGGGTTTCCACTGCGTGCATGTTGTGCGGAGCGGTGCGATCCGAGAATCTGCAGCATGCTGCAGATTCTCGCACGGCCACGTCTGCCGGCAGCCGCGTCCCATCTCCTCCATTCACTTCAGCATCGGGAGATGCGGAAGTGATGCGATGCGGCTAGGTAGGTTCGTCCCACCCCTTTAGTATTAATTATTCTCCTGGCTGGCCCTGCCGCCTCAAATTTTTTTTTATGTGACACCGTTACTTTAACTGGTTAAAAAAATAACTTTTTATTTTTTTCAATATTTCACTCACTATTGAATGGGTGCACGTGCGAGGCATTTTGGCTTTTAGTGTTAAATCTTAACCAGGAGCACAAACACCATTTTCATTGGGATGCCTCCTCCATCCCTATATACTCTACAACCCCCATTTTACTGGGGAAGGGGGTTAAAACTAAGGTAATTTGAAAAACTGAACTCAGAACTTACTCTCTGCTCTAAAAGATAAGCAGAAGCATAATAACTTTTAAAGAAAAAAAATGGTTACTGCTGATACAAATTCTACTATAAATCTGCAGTGTTTCCACTTTCTTCTTTCATGGAAGCAGACATGTTCTCACCCTGTACTTTCAAATAAGCTTATCAACTGACACAGCTAAGGGATTAAATTACAATTTGTGATTACACACAGATGAGGAGGAATTAGACAGGCTAAATTCTCTAAATACATTCAGGGAGCATTTCTTTATGTTTTTCTTCTGTCCTGTGCAATAATTCAGGCCCACTTTAAAGGAGTTATCAGGCGGTTTTAAAGGGAAGATCTGCGCTGCCCCCCAAAAAAACCAAACTGCACTTACCTGGAGCTTCTTCCAGCTCCTGGCAGTCGATCGGTGCCCTCGCCGCAGCTCCTCTCACTCCCGGTGTCCAGCGATGAAGAAGCCGACCTCGCCGGGTCAGCTTCCTGTGCTTTCCACGGCGCGGGTCACATGACGTCATAGGGTCTCTACTGCGCAAGCGCAGAAGTTCTGCGCTTGCGCAGTAGAGACCCCATGACGTCACGTACCCCACGCGACCCGTGCCGTGGAGCGCACAGGAAGCCGACCCGGAAGCGCTGGACACCGGGAGTGAGAGGAGCTGCGGCGAGGGCACCGATCGACTGCCAGGAGCTGGAAGAAGCCCCAGGCAAGTGCAGTTTGTTTTTTTTTTTGGGGGGGGGGGGGGGGGGGGGGGCAGTGCAAATCTTCCCTTTAAGTAAAATAAGTGCTACTTACCCGGGGCTTCCTCCAGCCCTAAGCTCCCAGCATGTCCCTCGCCGCAGCTCTGCAGTCAGCCGTTCGCCGCAGCTCCCTCCCGGTCCCCAGCGATGACGTCCGGCCAACCTCCAGGTCGGCCTGTACTGCGCCTGTGCGAGCGGCGCTGTCAATGACCGCCACGTGTACGGGTGCAGACTGCGCCTGCGCAGTCCGCTCCGGTCCACTTGGCGGTGATTGACAGTGCTGCTCGCGCAGGCACAGTACAGCCCGACCTGAAGTTATCGCCGGGGACCGGGACGGAGCTGCGGCGAACGGCTAAAGGGAGAGCTGCGGCGAGGGACATGCTGGGAGCTTGGGGCTGGAGGAAGTCCAGGGTAAGTAACATTACTTTTACTTAAAACCGCCTGATAACTCCTTTAAGAACGTCCCTAATAAGTGAACCGGGCCACTCCTTTCTTCACGCCTGCACCCAATAAATAGCCTTTCCGTGACTATCACAATGTTCTTATACCGTGTCAAGTCATTTCAAGTCCGTTTAATAAGCACAAAATTTTAACAGTGAATTGAATGAAACTGGAATGGTGAACATTCACAATAAATATTGTTTGAAATAAGGTGAGGGATAACAACTCACCTCACCTCAATGCCGTGTTAGGCTAGGTCCACAAGATGCAATTTTCCGACAGATTTACTGTCCGATCAACTATTTCCAACATGTCCAATCTGATTTTGGATCGATTCTCCATTCACTTCTATGGAAAATTGATCTAAAAATCTTTTGGAAATCAGATTGGACATGTTGGAAAGTGAATCTGTCAGAAAATTGCATCGTGTGTACCTAGCATTATAGTGATGTGAACTGCTGTAATTGGGCTTCTATGTTGGCGTAGTGTACCTACCTTGCAGACAAACTCCTCCATCCGCTCCATGGCATGGTGGGCTTGCAGCAGTGGCGCCATTCCCATAAAGCCTTCATCCTCCTGCACCGGCTCCTCTACGCTGTCACACTCCTCTGAGCTCTGCAAGACAAAAACATGATTGGCTACATCACACACACTCACATGAGTTAGAACATAGAAAACACACTGATCAAGGACAGTTCATGCTTCACATAGCATACAGCAGGCATTTTCTGATAGGATTCTCAAAAGAAGAACTACCATGTACAGCAGCTCTTTAAAGCTGGAGGCCTACTGGATAAGACTTCCAGGAACTCTGCATACACTACCTAGTACAGACAGACTCAGCCTGTGGCCTGTGGAAGTCACAAGGCTGACAGTGATGGGTTACTGGATGACATCCAAAGCCAAAGAGCCATTTGCTTCTGCCATCTGCATTACTCGCTTAACCTGTGGGGAATTGTCCTAACGTTTCCAGGAATACAGCAAGAGCGGCAGAAATGAACGGGTCACACTGAGCCTCCGATAACAGATTAATTATAGCAGAGAGATGTAGACCATTCTGCAGAGAAACCTCTAATATACACAAGTCACTAAAGAGACCAGATCAAAAAGGACAGAGACACACTTCAGATTGTTACACACAAACCTACTGGGGCCATGTGCACAGTATTACTTTATAATAAGTCAGACTTTCAGATGTTCAAGTAAGACCAGCTAAAAAACAAAAACAGCTTTGTAGACTGACTTGTTGCCTGAAATAGTTCTTTGTGATCATTTTGGGTACCAATCTGGTCCCCAAACAGGGGCTTCTGGTCCAATACATAACGCAAGAGGTGGGCAGCCAGGCTGGAAATTAAGTCAATTTGCTGTGCACTTGCCTGCATTGTGAAAGGAGACCCCCACCAATAAGAGCAGCACATTGCTTGCCTGAGCCCAGCAGGTTTCTGTGCTCTCTGTCATCTGACAATCAATTTTGCGTGACAATGTAACATCTCTGTAAGGGGCCTTTGCTTTCATCAGATTTTTTTTTTTCATCAGATTTTTTTTTTTTTTTTTGTAACTTCATAAAGACATGGGAAAGGTCCTCTCCCGTTTCCTGCGATTATTGCAGGATTTGTTTTGACAAGATTTCTATCAAGTCCTGTCAAAAAGTTTTGCTGTTTACATCCTGTATGTACTCGTTTGTTTAATACTTTGCATCCCGAAAGGAATATGCCCTCAATCACAAGAATATTATAATAGAATATGGCAGACCACACACACACTATCTTTAGATTACTATGCTGGGGTGCCTATTAATGGGTGTGGCATGTGTGCTCAGCTCAAGAGTTTAGAGATCTAACCATTGTGCTGGGCATAGACGGTACTTTTTTTCTTATCAATTGAGCCGCTGATGGCTCGACTGATAATTTCCGACGTGTCTGATCACCGTGTGGATCGATTCCCGGCTCGATCCCCGCGGGCGGACAATGGGCAAAAACGAAGCGCTGATAAGTTAGTGACGTGTGACATGATGATAGACATGGGTATGTACAGTGCCAAGCACACTAATAACTATGCTGTGTTCCTTTTTTCTTTCTCTGCCTGAAAGAGTTAAATATCAGATATGTAAGTGGCTGACTCAGTCCTGACTCAGACAGGAAGTGACTACAATGTGACCCTCACTGATAAGAAATTCGAACTATAAAACATTTTCCTAGCAGAAAATGGCTTTTAAGAGCAGGAAAGAGATAAAAAAGGGTCAATAGTTCATAGATCTTAGCTCTGGCATACTACAATGAATTTGTCATTGAGCAAAAAACAAAAAAAACAAAACTTAAAAAAGTAGATTTAAACAAAACTGTGGAATATCTTAAAAAGTCATTTTTAGGTGAAGGAAGATATATGCAATCGTTTATTTTATTTGTTTATTTTTGCTTCGGGTGTCCTTTAAATCCAATGCCAGGTCTGTATGGCGTGATCCCTTACAGGATACACAGAAAGGTGTGAGAGGCTCAGAATCTATAGGCTTATAGTATGAAAGAGTAATTTCCATGCACAAAGAGCCTGGATCTATACATTTCTATAAACCACAAGACAAGATATTGATTGCAGAGCATCACAATGACGAGACAAGTAAGTGGGGGATATGGCAGCAGAAAGATGGATGTAGATGTGGCTATAGGTCTACAGAATACACACATCTGGTGTGTACTACACTCATGGCTTCTGCTTATATCAACACATGAAAACCACAAGGTCCAACTTCCATTTATAAAGGAAAAACACAACACTGCATTTTGCTTACTCATCAGCGTATTGACCAGCTGAGGATGAATCCAGACCCAACATGGGACTTTGCACCTCAAACAGATCTCGTAAACAGTTTAATTTTCAAAATACCGTTTAGAATGAAAAAGAAAAACTAAATATTCAATTTTTTTTTAGCAATACCTTACAGTCACTAATTAGTGGCTAGCACAGTACAATACCTTATGCTGTGCATACATGGCGCGTTTATGCGCCGGAATCGAGCCGCTGGCTCGATGTCGGCGCGTCTCCACTCGTCTGCGCGGATCGATTCCCACTCGTTATCAGCCGCTCGTTTCTTCCATTGTCTGCCCGCGGGGATGGAGCGTGGAGTCGATCCGCCGCAGTGATCAGACAGGTTGAATATTATCAATCGAGCCATCAGCGGCTCGATTGATAACAACTATCGCGCCGTGTATGCCCAGCATTACAGTCACTAATTAGTGGCTAGCACAGTACAATACCTTACAGTCACTAATTAGTGGCTAGCACAGTACAATACCTTATGCTGTGCATACATGGCGCGTTTATGCGCCGGAATCGAGCCGCTGGCTCGATGTCGGCGCGTCTCCACTCGTCTGCGCGGATCGATTCCCACTCGTTATCAGCCGCTCGTTTCTTCCATTGTCTGCCCGCGGGGATGGAGCGTGGAGTCGATCCGCCGCAGTGATCAGACAGGTTGAATATTATCAATCGAGCCATCAGCGGCTCGATTGATAACAACTATCGCGCCGTGTATGCCCAGCATTACAGTCACTAATTAGTGGCTAGCACAGTACAATACCTTACAGTCACTAATTAGTGGCTAGCACAGTACAATACCTTACAGTCACTAATTAGTGGCTAGCACAGTACAATACCTTACAGTCACTAATTAGTGGCTAGCACAGTACAATACCTTACAGTCACTAATTAGTGGCTAGCACAGTGCAATACCTTACAGCCACTAATTAGTGGCTAGCACAGTACAATACCTTACAGTCACTAATTAGTGGCTAGCACAGTGCAATACCTTACAGCCACTAATTAGTGGCTAGCACAGTGCAATAATTTACAGTCACTAATTAGTGGCTAGCACAGTACAATACCTTACAGTCACTAATTAGTGGCTAGCAAAAGACAATACCTTACAGTCACTAAATCAAAATGTGATTGTGGTTTATAGCTCCATCTGCTGGTATGACTGGAAAAGCTTTGCAAGTTCAAGAAAAGACTTGTTTTGCTGCAGTGTAATAAAGATAATGCAGCTCCACAGGGAATGATGCAGCCTGGTCAGAAGACTTTGGGCTGATTTATACTACAGTCTGTTTTTAACCTGCGTGGGAGCTGCCATCTTGCAGGTAATGCGAGCACTATGCAGAGACCAGAGAAATCAAAGCATTTTTCACCTGCAATGCACAGCCTATGTATGGCTGTTTCAGTATGTTGGCTGAAACCGTTGACTGTCAAAGAAGCAGTATCTTACCACTTGTTTGCACAAGGCAAGGCCCGGTTCATATTAAGGTTAAAAAAAAAAAATTGACCGCAAGTGGAACGGATACTATACAAATGGAACAGATCCAATGTTAACCTATGGAACTGTTCACATTCGTCCGTTCGTACGGATCCATTGCGTACGTTCCGCAACTTTGCTGCAGCACCTATTTTTCCTGGACCGCCGAGCCCAGCGGACAGTAAACTGAAGATGAAGCCCTGGATTGTGAGCAATGGGAGAACAGAACATTTCATCACACTAGAGAAGAAACCGACCGTTAGGGAGCAAAATCCACTGGGGGTGGGGGTCTGGGGGGAGGGATGTGAACCAGGCAGTACCTGAGCAGGCAGCTGAAGGAGGGAGAGAGGCTGCAGCAGCCGGGCAGACAAGGGAGGGTTAAAACGTACCCAGGCTTCTGTCTTCAATTGCATTTCTTCCAGGCTTCAGTCTTCTTCCGCCTCAATTGTGTCCCAACCTCATGTCCTGTGACTACGCTTCCTTCTTCAACCCGGAAGGAGGAAGCCGATAGTTGCATGATGCCTGGGTTAGTTTTAAGCCTCACAAACCCGCCCGGCTGCTGCAACAAGAGTGCCAACGGAGTGAAAACGTATCCGAACGAACGGAGATCAGATCCGTTTGCCAATGTGAACCAAGCCTTCCCGGATCTGTTTTAACCGGATCAGTTTGGCTTAATTGCCCAATGTGTCCTTAGTGCAAGACTGTAGATGTCAAAATTAAATTAGCTACTCACTTTTGCACAGGACTAAAAATCATTGTAAATCTGAACTGTATACTACAAGAGCTTTTCTAAGAGCTTTGCGAGTTTAAAAGCTCTTGCTAATGTTATTCTATGTGCGTCTTCACACTGGAGTGATGCGATTTTGTAAAAATCCCCAATTACATTGCATTAGCAAGAGCTTTTAAAATCTCTAGCATTTAAAAAGCTCTTGTAGTGTGAATCAGCCCTCACTCTGCAGAAATATGTAAAAACTGACTTTAAACAAACACTTTACATTCCCTTAGCATAAGGGAGTTGTGCTATGTAACCATTTCACATGCAAATGGCATTTAGCATGTAAAGATTTAAGTACTTCTGAGCTGGTAATGCCTTGGTGACTGTCAGCCAGCGAGTGCAGGTCTCCGGAACATTACCAGGTATCGGTTACAAGCTGCCACCTTGGCGGTGTTCCAGATTTGTAGGTATCATCTTCCAGTGATGTGGATCAGATGTGTGTGGCACGATGCCAGCTCCACATTGCTACCTGACACAAGATGGAGGTGACAGGTGACGTGTGGTGACTGTCACACTCAGCAAAGTGTTAAATGTTTCAGGCTGGTATCAGGTGGGCTGCCTCCATTTCATACAATCTTGGGTGTTCGAAACTCGAGCCACACTGACATATCATGTGACACAAAGGCTGCGAGCTGTACATTACCTCAATCTATTCTACCAGAACTCCTGCTAATTGGAAAAACAAGATGACAACATAAAATATTGCTGAAAGGTTCAGTGTGGCACTTCACACGGTTTAAAGGGGCACAATGGAGAAAACTTTAATATGTTCAAACATACACAAATAAGAAGTACGGTACGTTTTTTCCAGAGTAAAATTAGCCATAAATTACTTTTCTCCTATGTTGCTGTCACTTACAGTAGGTAGTAGAAATCTGACAGAAGCGACAGGTTTTGGACTAGTCCATCTCTTCATGGGGGATTCTCAGGGATTTATTTATTTTGAAAAGCACTTAGGCCCAGTGCACACTAAAAACCTCTAGCAGATCTGCAAAACGCTTGAGGTTTTTGAAGCAGATTTCAGAGCGATTCTACGCATGTTTAGAGACTTTTTCTAAACATGCCTAGCGTTTTTGTGTAGCAGATTACAAATATTGTTACAGTACAAGCTGTTACTGAACAGCTTCTGTAACAAAACTGCCTGGCAACCCGCTCTGATCTAGAGTTTTTCAGGGCAGTTTTCCACTTTCCTATACTTTAACATTGAGGCAGAAACACCTCAGAAATCTAAAAAATGCTGCAGCCCGAGTTTGCGTTTGTGGAAAAAACTACCCGCTCTGGTGTGCACTCTCTCATTCATTTTCATTAGCCAAGCGGTTTTCCCCCTGCAAGCGTTTTAAAAATGCTTCAGAACTGCTCTGGTGTGCACCAGCCCATTGTGAATGGCAGTTGCTCTGTCCAACTGCCAAAATGTTTCCAGCGAGCAGGGAAGCTGGCCAGCATCATAGTTTAAATTCTTTTTAGGGAATATCTTTATAAAGAATAAAAGCCTTGCCGAGAATCCCCTATAAAGAGATGGACTAGTCCAAAACCTGTCAGTTCTGTCAGATTTCTACTACCTACTTTAAGTGACAGCAATATAGGAGAAAAGCAATTTATGGCTAATTTTACTCTGGAAAAAACGTACCGTACTTATTAGTCCTATGGGAGCATTTAGCAGCTTTGAGTGTTTATGCCTTGAATGATTACCATTGCTTTTGTCAAGGGGCAAACAATCATTCATCTGGATGAATTTGCATGCAGTTGGGCTTTTTCAACATATGTGTAATCTGGGTGGCAGCCATTTGTTAGTGTGGACTGCAGCCACACTGTCTTTACCTGGTGTTTGATGGGACTCACGTAATTTTAGAATTTTGAAGGGTAAGATTTGTTGGGATTTATTATGCTTCAATAATTTATACATTTTGAATGTTTCAATAAAATGTACATGTTTATACCAACATGCAACCAAGCGCCAATTCTTTCTTTATGGTTTTTATATTTATGAAACATTTTCTCAAGAAAGCAGAATCTCACTTAAAAGCTCTACTAAACCAAACACTGAAGCAGTTGAATTCTGAAAGCACACTGGCTTCCCTTACATATAGCGCTGTCTGGGAATTCCCCTTCCAGTAAATGACAAGTCTATAGATGTGCTAGTACAGTGACTTGACAAACACGGACCTGCTCTTGAATACAAAACTGAATGTGGTGAAAAGGGTCAGTAACTGTGCAGCTAAAGACATAAGTGTACAAACTATATCCATGCTCCAACCTTGTCAATCCTTCGGTCATTGCCCTGAGCAAACACCCTCTAACACATTTCCTACTGTAATACTGGCAAATGTAGTTTGATCTCTACTGTTCTTCCAATCAGATGTCACATTGTCGCTCCTGATTTTAAGCTGAGCCTACAGAAGGCAGGAAGTTACCTGTAGTCCAGTGCAAGCACATATGCCTTGTAAAGTACAGGAGTTGGACAAAATAATGGAAACACCTAACATTTTGGTATGATAATCTGAACGGTTTAAGCAATCAAAACTTGACATTTTTTTTTGTTTATCATTTTTATTTGTTATGTTTCATTAAAAGAATTGTTTTTTTACAGATATTTCAACCAAAGTTGGTTATAATTCATAAAAATGGCAGATCTCTTAGACTTTCAAAGAGGCCAAATTGTTGGTGCTCTTAAGGCAGGTGCTACTGTAACAGAAACTGCCCGAATGCTTGGCATTTCAAGAGGTACTGTCTCAAAAGTAATGACTGCCTTTGAAATAGAAGGAAAAACATCATCAGCAAAGCACAGTTGTGGCCGAAAGACAAAGTTGTCAGAGAGACAGTCGGACTTGAATTGTTAGAAAAGCTCGCAAGACCACAACTCCTAAAAAAATCACAGCAGAGCTGAATGAACACCTACAGAACCCAGTTTACACAAAAACTGTTCGTCGGGAGCTGCACAAACTGGATTCCATGGAAGAACTGCAATTAGAAAACCTCTGCTCTCAAAGACAAATGTTTCAAAGCATTTAGAGTGGTGTAGAAACCACCAGAATTGGTCCCTCGCGCAGTGGAAAAATGTGATTTTCTCCAACGATTCATAGTTTACCTTCTTTCCGACCTCAAGCCGAGTGTACGTTTGGAGACAGCCGAAAGAAGAATTTCACCCAGACTGCCTTCTCCCAACCGTAAAACATGGCGAGGGTTCTGTGATGATCTGGGGTGCCATTTCTTGGAAATCCACCAGGCCAATGATTTGCCTTCATGGAAGACTCAACAGCCGAGACCATTTAGGAATTTTGGGCGACCAAATTCATCCTATGGTTCAAGAACTGTTTCTAGAGGGGAATGCCATCTTTCAAGATGATAATGCCCCAATCCATACAGCTAGAATTGTTAAATAATGGCGCGAGGAACATTCTAATGAAGTTGATCATCTCATCTGGCTACCACAATCCCCAGACCTTAACATTATTGAGCATTTATGGTCGTTAAGAGATTCAAGTAAGAAGTCCATTTCCGCCGCCATCGTTTTTAAAAGAACTGGACGGTGTTTTAACTGAAGAATGGGTTAAAATTCCTTTGGAAACAATTCACAATTTGTATGAATCAATCCCTCGGAGAATTTAGGCTGTAATTGCCACAAAAGGTGGACATACACCATATATTTTGTTGATTTTCAAGGTGTTTCCATTATTTTGTACAACCCCTGTATTTTGTCCTCTACTCTGCTTCTATACGTTCTACTCATTTATCACTTAATTGCTGTAAGAATTAAAAACTTTTAAATTCTGGGTTTGGACTAATTCCCACAGCACAAGCAGTCCATTATAATTACAATGAATTTTCACTATAAAATGTATGGAGCAATGCGACAGTTATGCTGCATGGTAGAGTATGCATAGTGTGAGAGGCCACATTTAAAGTTAGGGCTGGTGTACAGTCATGTGTTCATTATATGCTTAAAAATGAAAAGTAATAAATTGTGTGCGTGTTTTCTGCTATTCCTGATGAAGACTCCCCTCCCCTATTGCCCCGGCTAGTCTTCCTCCAGAGATCCAGTCTGCCAAAAGACAGCAATCTCAGCTTTATTAAATGACCTGCAGTCTTCAGCACTTCTCCTGTCTAATGCGTAATATACTGTAGACACACAGAGGAAGGCCAGCAGCATTTTCATGTCACAGAGCCTCCATGACCCCATTTCCCAAAATCTGCGCAGAAATTTGTCACTGTAGCTGTAAAGAGTTACTTTACTGTATATAGCATAGATTCCGATTTGCTAAACAATGATTTACAAGTGTAGAATTTAAAAGTTTTCATTGAAATCCATATTCCTGCAAAAGAAAAAACTGTAAGGGAAGGCAGTGACAAGTGTCTGCAGTACTCAACTGTGAAGAACTGGTGTGCAAACCTTCAGCAACAAAAAAGGCACAGCAATATCTGTAAGGCCTTCAACAGTGTTAAAGAGAACCAGAGACTACGCACCCTCATATGTATTTTACCATATATATCAAGGGGAACATGACAGTAAACACCTACCCTGCTTTTTGTTTCATTCTTCTCTGCTAAATCTGCCTGTTATCATCCCTGATAAGAATCCCCCAGTGAGCATTCAGTCTAGCTTTACCCTGAATGATTATAGCTGAGTCAGTCTTCTGTGATGTCTTTTCAAGCCCAAGTCTGCCACCTCCAGGTTGATATTACAGCATTGGTTTATAGCCTCTTTTGAAGGACTCAACATGGTTGATGAAACATGCTAACACTACTATGAGACCACGTAACTGTCCATGCATGAAAGTCAGCAGAAAAGGCCAAAGGCCCTTTTGTGGCATTTTGGTGTACAGCATTCTTCAAGACTGAATAGACATAGAACACCACCAACTTGTTGTGCAGATTGAAGGTAACATTGAAGAAAAAACAAGGGAAACTGCATAGGGCAAGGCTCCCACTTTCAAGGCTGGCAAAACCATGAATGCTTTGAAGAACATGTGCTTTGAATGCATTATCCCATTCACCCTACTCCCATTACAAATTCCCACTTCCAAGAATCTATCTAAATATTTTGATAGAAAGGAAACGTGTGAATTATTCAGGAGTGATAGAAGTAAATTGGTATTTCAAAGACCACCAGAACATTCATTTTCTTCAATATGTTCAAGCTTAAGAAACAAAGTGCTAAGCATATTTGGAGTTTACAATAGTAATAATCTTCTCGTGTTACAGGTCCTCTTTGTTAGCAGGTTTTTAGTGATTTTGTATGGGTGACTGTTATTCTAATAACATGCTAGTGTTTATGTCTCCCTCAGCCACTGAAAGTCACGCTATAGAAGCGCCAAGCCCAGCTTGTAAAACGCAGGTCTCCACAGGACTCTTACTCCAAGACAACAAAAACAGAACAGGCTGCACCGGCTCCCTCCAGAAGGGCGAGTCTGTGCAAAAAACAACTACACCCTGACAATGACTTCTAGAAACTACCAAACATTCCTCAGAACAAATGCAGTGCCACAACATTTTATCCGCATTATTTACATATCTTGTATTTTTCGTCTTTGGTTGTTTTGTCTAAAGGAAGCAGAACATGGGGGAAAGGATCATTCAATAAAAGGACAACTGTGGTTTAAGCACAATATGTTCTAAAACCACAATGTGGCCCTGACTAGAACCCACAGATGTTTCCCCATTATAAGATATTCACACATTGGGGAAGAACACTACAACTAAAATGCAGCTGAAGGTGACAAGTCTCCGCCAGCAAGCTGCTGCCCCATGGAAGGAGCGATTCCAGCATAGCCCATGGGTGCTGCTTATGGATCTGACCCTCAGACGCTGCACTGCCAACTACTGGTTCCTAGAAACTCAACAGGACAGCAGTTCCTAAAGGGACAGAGAAGGTACCTGAAGTGAGAGCCTCATAGTAGCTGCCATTTTTATTTCCTTTTACACAATGCTAGTTGCCTGGCATTGTACTGACCTCTTTGGCTGCAGTAGCGTCGGAATGAAAAGCTTGCAGCTAATCTAGTCAGACTTTAGTCAGAACACCTGATCTACAGGCTTGTCCAGGGTCTAGTGCTAAAAATATTTGAGGCAGATATTCAGCAGGACAGCCAGGCAATTTCCATTGTTTAAAAGGTAATATGGAAGACTCCATATCGCTCTCACTTTAGGTGTGCTTTAAAAATTACAGCTAGCCCACAACTTGTTGACAACTCAATGAATGGTCAGGCAGCCTCCTATATTCTCCTTCATACTCCTATGTACACCTCTAATGTACACAGCACACTGCACTTCATAAAGCACTCATCCAGACACAGATCTAATAGCTTACTAATCAGAGTTCAAAAAGGTTTCCCTATTGTGTGAAATGAGGCTTTTCATTCTCTGTGGGTGGGGCTGCTGCTCAGATTGCATCATCCAGCTGTTCAGACTACAAGTGGGTGGAGCATAGACTG